>NC_143255.1:116692134-117037967 GCF_984573655.1 Nuphar pumila | reverse complement strand
GATATGCTAGCTAAAAAAGAAGATTCTATTTAACCACACACAACATGCTAATTGTGTTGTTTTTCTTTTCTTAACTATTGGAAATCGACCAGTTGGATGTAGTATAAAAAAAATACCTATTAAAACCTTGTAGCCATCGACTTTTGGCCATGGAACCAATGAGAACAAACTGTTTTAAAAATGCAGACCTCTTTTTCTGTCATTAAGTTAATTGACAATGTAAATGCACAACTCTTTTTCAGAACATAAACAATAGTCAGTTTTTTTGTTACGAATCTTAGCATAGACAAACAATCTAAAAATAAATAAAAACGCAGACATCTATATCTAACACAGGAGATTTGTATTAAACAACCTACAGATTTATCTTCTTTCCAGCTTGTATGTGAAGTTACCAAAAATATCGGAACCACACCGTTGTGGTGATGGTTGGTGTCCCTCTCTAATGGACTTGGACAACCCACGCCTCCTCATGCCACATGATGCTATCCATCACCCCGTATTGACGGTGCCGTCCAACTCAAATGACGACACTACAGCGAGTTGGTACTACAGAGCATCTACCAATTACATAAAAATAAAAATGCTCCTTAGGCAGGTCTATAACCAGATTCATAAGAACATGAAAAGAACCAAGATCAGATCTATACTAGATGACGACACATTTTATTTTCTCTCTAACTACATGTAAATATAAGATTCCAATAAAACCCACATGGAAAGGTAAGCCTAAATTTTCATTTTCAGACATGACATATACAAGAACCATATTCATATCAAAGATTTCATGAGTACTTAGGTTCATGATTCCCTCTTACTAAACATACAAGTTGATTTGTATGACTATAAGCATATGCAAGATGATAATTAAATTTTATAAAACTACATAAGTTTGTAATAGATCAAATGTCCAGAATGTACAGATCTGGTTTAAAGGATTGTACGCCTATGCAGTAAGAAATTCAAGACTATTCAGATCTAAAGAAATATAAATCTTTTTTTTTTCTTTTGGAAAATTTTATACATAATTATACGTAAGTGAAACTGATTAAAAGAATTTATATATATATAGATTATTGTACATACATCCGGTTAGTCTAACACATATAGGTGCCCCATGGCATTGCGCGCACGCATAGAGAGAGTATGCCTCTACTCATTAATCACCTCTTTAATTACCATTTTGAACTTCAACCAAAATCTCAAAATAATAAAAATTCCTATTTTTTTATTTTTTTGAACGCACCAGGATACTTGAACTGGGATCCTCCTCCCTAAGGGGTAACAAGCCCCACCAGTTCACCACACTCAATTCCGTTGCAGATCTTTGAATTAAAATTTTACTTAACCTCTTATAGACGTCTGGTGGATTTTTCCAAAAACGGCGTCTTAGGTATTTATTTCTTTTTTTTTCTTAGTAACCGACCTCCTTAATTGAGGTCTTGAAACTCTCCACCCAAATTTTGAAATTTGGGTGGCTCATTATTTTCTTTGTTTTGAGACCTCCCCCATTAAGGTCTTCTTAATGGAGGAGTTATTACACAATTTGAATTTTTACAAAAACTGTCTTTAATAAAAAGATAACAACACACAAGGGGATTTGAACATGGGTTGACTCAAAACTGGGCAAGATCTCTTGCCATTACATCACATCACCTTTTGTTGCATGATAGGTCATTATTAATTTATATATATATATATATATACGAATTTGGTTCTTGACGAATCTCAAATACGAGTTAGATTATATTTTAGATCTTCTGAACTTTCTAACTACATTTCCGGATCTTGATTGAGATTCGACCATATTTGGATCCATTAAGATCCAATTGGATTTTCAATTGGGTTTCAGATCCATCCAGGATTTGAAGTCATACGTCGTATCCGAATCCAAATATCGGATCCATTTGATCCAGTTTGGATACAAGATCCATTTGGATTGACTCTGTATTACTTTACTGTATCTATTTCAAAGAACTATAGCATTTATTTATTTTAATAATTTATCAAAATTTTACGGGTTTTACAGGCTGGGGTCAGACTAACCCCAACTTACCTATAGAAAAAAAAATTGCAAGCTGACTGCATCTCATGGTAGAGAGGGAAAAATTTTACTGTACAAAATTGTACGAGGATGGTTGTGTGTTTGGATGCATCAAAGGGTAATGTTTTAGAGGTCATATCAGTTGATACGCAGTGGATGAGCCAAAAATTTAAACTAGGATGAGCACAAATTAAAAAGAAAAATATATAATTACTAATAAATTATACCAAAAATAGGCTATAAAAATCAAATAATTATTTTAAAACATACTTTTTACAATTGACATATTGTTTTTTCATATTTGGAAAATAATTTATACTTGATTCATTAAAAATTGATTAAAAAATAGCAATTGATAAAAAAAAACAAAAAAAAATCTCTAATATTTTAACCAAAATCAAGCATTCGTTATTGATGGATTCATGCTTAATGTTAATCGAAAAAGAAAAACCCTAAAACCATAATTCAACATTCATGCTAATTTAAAAAAATAAAATAAAACCCTAATTCCTACAAACGCCATAAATTATGTGTTTATGCTAATTGATAAAAAACAAAACCCCTCATATTATATTAAAATCAAGAGTTTATTATTCATGCATTCATGCCTAATGATAATTAAAGAAAATACAAAAAAATATAAAACTATAACTAAGCATTTAGGTCATTAAAAAAAATCAAAACCCTGAATCGTAACAAATATCATTCATAGACATGTTAATTGTAAAAAAAAAAAAACTTAAAATAACCAAAATCAAGCATGCCTTTATGGAATCATGTTTAATGTTGATTGAAAAAAATATGCAAATACCTAACTAAATATTTATCTCATTTGAAACATCAAAATAAAAAACTTAAATCTTAATAAAATCAAAGATTTAGGGGTTTGACATGTGATAACTAAAATCAAGCATTCCATTAATGGAATCATACTAAATGATAATCAGAAAAAAAAAAGAACACAAATACCTAAAACCCTAATTAAACATTATTGTCATTTGGAAAAAATCCAAAATCAATGCCCTAATTCCTAAAAAAAAAATCATAGATTTATGCTACCTAAAAAACAATTCAATAACATTCCAATCAAAATCAAGCATTTATTTCATGCCTAATGCTAATTTATAAAAACATAAAAAAACCTTAATGCCCTAATTACACATTCATGCTATTTAAAATTAAAAATTAAATAAAAACTTAAACCCCTAACAAACATCATACATTACAATTATTGAAAAAATAAATAAAACCCCTAAAATCAAAACCATATCAATCATTCATTTATGATTTATAAAATAATTTGAAAAACATGAGAAGAAGAACATGACCCAATGGTTAGCCACTAGAGGCATGCGCCAGACACAACCTGAGAGAGAGAGAGAGAGAGAGAGAGCACATAAGCAGTGCAGAAGCCTGTTGTTGCCGGCTATTATGGCCGCACAAAAGATGGGCTACAAAGAAACCTGAGAGAGAGAGCCGGGAGAGTCAGGGTCAAAGGGGGCATAAAAGAGAGGTTGGGTCAGGTAGTGCCCACCTTGACCCAATCTCTCATTGGGTGGGCAGTTGGGTCAAGGTGGACACTGCACACATTGACTCGACTTTCAATGGGTCAGGGTGGGCACTGCACCCTTGACTCGGCTTTCAGTGGGTCAGGGTGGGTCACTTGCCCACCATGGCCTCGATGTGGCTGCCACTGTTGATATGTTCAAACGAGAACAAATCAGGTGCTATGTCATAGCACAATTATTTCTGTATTTTGAAATCATTTGTCGCCTGCTTCTTTGTGTAATGATGACTTTAGCAAGTTTTGATGGGCCCAACCACACTGTTTCCACATAAAATGGTAAAAAATATATATATATACATGCTTTGACAGATCACCAGATCCATCAACATTGATGTTTTAAGGCCTCGTTCCATGTAACCTTTTCTCACTATGCAAATCATGTCGGAAGTTTTTTCACCGTTTACCACTTTTATATGTAAAATCCTTTCACACACATATATTCACATGGGGGAGACTTAGCTAGCAGGGATATTTTTAGAAATATATGCCCATTACCATGTAAAGGCTTTCTTTTATATGTGAATGAAACAAATGAGCCCTAAGTGCATAACAAATGCTAATGTGTGTGAAAGTGAAGTTTAATAATGAATTTAGCATGATTTACTGCATGTTTTGTAAATTAGACACCTAAAAATGTATTTTTTATTGTTTATTTAGTAAAAGAAAAGATAAACACATAGATTAGGCATGGCAGTGGACCAGGGGAAAATGGGCCCCCACCCCACCTTGCCCCATTTGGACCAAGGATGGAGGACATGAAACAAAAAAAGGAGGTTAAAATAAAAGCTCATGCGCGGATGGAGGCGAGGATGAATTTACGCTTTACCCCACCCCGTTCTCGATCCCTGATAGTAAAATAACTAAAATACCTTTAGAGATGACATTGGATCGAGGAGAAATGGGTCTCCGTCCCATCTCGCCCTGTTTGGACCGAGGATGGAGGACATGAAATGGGGGATGGAAGCAGGGATGGAGGTTTAAATCAAAACCAGTGCGGGGATGAAGGCGGAGATGGATAGCAGAATTTTGAGACGGGGCGAGGGTGGAGACCTTGTTCCCCGCCTCCGCTCAGTCCACTGCCAGTGTGGATCTAATCACCAAAAAATTGATTTAACAGTGCACATGCATTTAATTAAGTGATAGATCATTTCTAGTATGTCATCAAATTCAATTTTGAAGATGGTAAAGATTAATGGCTCACAATTTGTTATTTATGGGTTAGCAAGCTGGGATAGGCAGATCCCTACCAATTACAAGAATCAATAAATATAAAGCTTTTACAATGATGAAAGAAATCAATCAAATGTTTTATCCTTCCAACAAGGATTGCGACCAAGGACCCAAGTTTCTCAAGCAACACTGGAGTGTAGATGCACTCTTTTGGGGATCACACACATTTTTTTTTAAGGAAAAACAATTATTTCATTGGTATATAAACAAAAAATTACAAGATACATATAAGGGGCGAGATGTCACCCCAATGCCAACATGAATCAGTACAATAAAAAATTAAAATCAAGAGTCTCCCACATGGTCATGAACATCCGAATCTTGGGAGATTAATCCAATTCAGGTTGGAATCGGACCATTTGAACCTGCAGCGTTGCCTAAGCTCCCATTGAATCACATACCTGCATAAACCATACTTCTCCTTTAAGGCATTTAATCACCATGCTCATTTCTGTTCATATCACCCACCACCATTTAACGATAAAAGCACAATGAAGGTCTTGAATGCCCAAACCCTCAATTCCCATTGGCAACAATACCTTTTACCAATTCACCAAACTATGTGAGGTACCCTCCTTCCAACATGCCCATAAAAACCTTTGGAAAGCTTTTTGCAGTCTTTTAGTCATCTTCTTCGGCATCAAGGTATTGTGCAGTTGTAGCCAATACATGTTTTGCCAATGTGATTATGCCCACAAGAGAAGAGAGTTTCATTAACTGCATATCCAGCCTTTCGTTCACCCTATCTTCCACCCTTGCAAAACAACGGTATCATAGGGATACCTAGATACTTTATAGGTAGATTTTCTCTCACACTCAAACACACAAGAAGCAAGTCCCCCAAAGCCACGCTATCATCATTGAAGGTAATTATCTGACTCTTCGCCCTGTCTATATGTACTCCTACCACTTTTGAGAAACATCTCGATACCAGTCAAAGGGATCTGAAATTTTGCTCTGATGCCTCACAAAAAATTAGAATGTCATCTACAAATAGAAGATGTGAAAATTTTGGTAACTTAATGCCCTTGAACAGAAGACCTTGCTCACATGCTTTATTCATAAAATAAGAGAAGCCCTTCATAACTAAAATAAATACAAGAGGTGACAGTGGACCCTGTAGAGAAATTAAGATAACAAAAAATATTCAAAAGCAATATAGGATCTAACAAAGGCACAATCAAATCACAACACAAGGGTTTACGTGGTTCGGTCAACACGACCACGGGGCATATATATATATATATAACTAAAATAAATACAAGGAGGTGACAGTGGACCCCCTTGTCTAAGGCCTCTAGATGGTTTAAAAAATTTGCCCATTTCACCATTTATATTTACAGCAGTTGATGCTGAAGAAAGAAAAGAATTGCGCTTACCCATATTGTTGTCTATTTTTTTTTTGCCAAATCGGCAATGCTCCAAACATCTTGATATAAAAGACAATTTAATTGAATCAAATGCCTTGTGCATGTCAGTTTTAAGCATAAAAGCATTTTGTTTAGAGGCATGGATGGAATGAATATCCTCAGGTGCTAACACCACACAATAATTCAATCTTCTACCCAATAAGAAAGGACATTGGGCAAGGAAAATGATCGATGGTGGTACCCTTTGGAGTCTATTACATAGAGCCTTAGTGAGCAATTTTAAGGTAGTGTTAAGTAGAAAAATATGTTTAAACTGTGTGATTTCACTGCTGCCTTGTTCTTTTGGAATAGGGATACGAAGCGATTGGCCTCATCTATTAGACAACCTCCTGTTTCTATGAGATTCCCTCTAACAAATCACCCTTACAAGAGTCCCAAATGGCTTTGAAGAATTCAATGAGAAAGTCGTATTTTCCTGGGGAGCAACCCCCACACAACATTTTTTTAACTTCCTCTAATGTGAACGACGCCTCCAATGCCAACAAATCCCTCTTCAATACGCAGTAAGTCCAGCCTACCCATATCATAATCATCCTGGCCCGAATTGAAATTTTTCATGTGAAAGTACTTTCCTGCTTTTTCAATAAGTTTAGCCCCTTCACATCTAAGACCCAGAGTGAATGAACCATGGTGATTTATTCTTCTGAAAGAGACAAAAACATGAAAGTACTTAGTATTTGCATCACCATGTTTCAGCCAATGTACTTTAGCCTATTGTCTCTATCATTGTTCCTCCCTAATCCTCCATTATGAGATATTATTATTCAAATAGGATTGCCTCATTTGTAGGGTATCCCTTCAGTCCTCTGCCTCTACAAACTCATTAGCCAAGTCATCGTGTATGTTGCCCAATTCCTCTTCCCATCCTCTTATCAAGTTAAATTTCAGCTTGCCTTGTTCTCTGGACCATTGTATTAAGTGCCTTCTAGTGAGATCCAATTTTATTGTTATTCTGAGGGTTGCCCACATTGCTTCTTGTCTGAGCCACATATTTTCAAATTTAAACCCTCATTTTTCTAATCGGCCACCCTTCACCCCATGATAATTTTATTGCCCATGATCCAAAATTGTTCATGGATCAATGCAAACCCGACTATTATGATATGCATGTAGGAAATCTGTAGAAATTAGGAAGGGGTTCAGCTTACGTAAAATGAGATTTTTTCTTTTATTGGAACATGTGAAATTCTCCCCTTCCATGTGCACCTCCCCAAGGTTCCAAATCTTGTATAAAATTTGTAAATCCCTGCATGCTCTTGCTTAGGGACTGGTCAATTTGAATCCGCTAAGTGCAAAGTACAATCAAAATCCGCACCCAAACACCAAGGGGATAAATTTCTCTTCTCAATCTCATTCAATTCACTCCATAAAATTTTTGACTAATTTTGACTCCGGACCACCAAAAAAGAAAAACTAATTTGACTCGGGACCCAGTTCGGATATAGAAGCATTATCCAAACACAATGGTGTATCTATGGCCCTCCTCATTGACAGTCCTCCAACTCCAGCATCTTCGAATCCGGGTTCGATATTGCAGCATTCACCAGCCGGACCCAACTCAGGTTGAGTATTGGCCGAGGCTGGGTACGTATACCATTGCGTTAAACTTGAGCCCATACAATGTTTGCTGACCCATGAGCAAGAAGAGAGCCTCATTGAATGCTTTAGTGGAGCCCGTATTACTTTTTTGACTCAGCCAACGATCCTCACCGTTTTTTTCCTGGTGTGAGGGTCCCATGTAAGCTAAAAAATATCACTGTAGCGTAGTCAATAACGTCTCTATTAGATCTTCCTTTCACAGCATCATTCATCACATCTAGATAGCTTTTCACTATTTCTACACCTGTATATGAATCAAAGCATGCTATTTAAATGAATCCAAAAAAAAAAAAATTCTACACCTGCATATCTTCCATAATCTCATTACGCCAGCACCATTTCTTAACATGAGCATCATCTTGCCTCACTATCACTACAAGAATCTACCTTTTAAGAGGTGAGTTTTACTGACGCATAAAACGTTTGCGACAGTACAGATTTATATAACACAAAATTCGCACAAGTGAAATAAATACCTTTATCGGCGCAAAGAAAATCGCACCGGAACCTTTACTGATTCAAAACAAATCACGCCAGTAAAGATGTATGATTTAAAAGAAATTAAATAAAAAGAAGGTTCGAGGGACGCGGCCTCCTTCCAGAGTCTCTCGAACCCTCTCCTCTCTCTCTCTCTGTCGATCCTCCGGTTCGAGAGACGCGGCATCGATGGGGCTCAGGCTTCCGGCTGGTGGCAAGGAAGCTCTCCGGCGAGTGACATGTGGAGGCTTCTCTCTTCCTTGGCTTCTCAACGATTCTGAGTCATCTTTCTTCATTTTTTGTTGCTTCTTCGCTTTCGTTTGGTTTTCGATTCTGACGAGTCGTCGGGTAATGCTTAAACGAGAGGTGGTCAGCGATCGACGAGAGCTCCATCGGTCGGCCTTTTGATGGTTCTGAGTCATCTTTCTGCATTTATTTTTTCTCCGTTTGATTCTTCTGCTTGTATCTGCTGATATTTCCACTTATGTTGTCGATTCTTTGACTGTTTCGACTCCCGTATTAGCTTCCAGCGAGCTGCGTGAGTGAGCTTCAAACTCAGTCATCTCTCTCTCTCTCTCTCTCTCTCTCTCTCTCTCTCTCTCTCTCTCTCTTATGAGGGATTTCAATTGTTTGCTATATATTCATGACTCTAATAACCTTGTCATTCTTAATCATTTTATGCGCGGTTTCCAAGACTTTGTTCATCGGCATCTCCTATACCCTATCCCTTTAACCGGAGAGCGCTTCTTTTGGTCGAATAGGCAGTCTCGCCCGTGCTGTAGGGTTCTTGACAGGTTCTTTGTCACTCCTAATTTATTGGACCTCATTCTTGACGTTAAGTGTGTGTTGCATATTCCCTCAATCTCAGACCATGGGCAGATCATCACTCATTGGAGGGATGACTTTAAATTCATTAAGAGCTTTGCATTTGAAAAATTGTGGCTCCAGGAGCCAGATTTTCTCATGGTTATTGATAATTCTTGGAACAATCCTTTTGATCAGTATTGGGCAGCTCTCTAAGTTCAAAAGAAGCTTTCTTGTTTAGCTAAGGATATCAAGGCTTGGCTTTATAGTTGTAATGTGGAGAAATTTCAGCAAATGGTTGCATGGGATCATGAGATTTCTGCATTTTATTAGTCTATGTCTTCTCCCGACTCTCTCTCTGACTTGCAACTTCTCAGTTTTCAGGCCAGGTCCTTAGAGTTAACTATGCTCTTGAAAAGCTAGAGGGTCAAGGAGGAAATTCGTTAAAAGTAGAGGTTTAGGGTGAAATGGCTTATGGTTGGTGATGTAACACTAAATTTTTTCATTCATATGCTTTGCATCATCATAGGAGGAAGGTCGTTCATTGTATCTCCATTGGGAGTGTTCCCTATCTCAATCAGCACGTTAATCTGGCAGTCACGCTATATTTTAAGGCTTTATATTTTACTTTGTTCGTTGTGGAGGGTGTCATTGGTAATGTCCTAGTTGGGTTGATTCAGCATGAGCAAGCCAAATCTATGCAAAGGAAGTTCTCTGAAGATGAGATTTTTATGGCCATTTAGGATCTGTCGAATTGGAAAGCACCCAGTATTGACGAGTTTTATGTTGACTTTTTCAGAATCTTTTGGAACTGTGTTAAGTCGGACGTGGTGAGCATGTTTGATGAGTTCTATCGTAACTCCAGACAGCCTTATAATTTTCACTTAGCAATTATTTTGCTTATTCCAAAAGATGATGAGGCCATTGATATTTCTCGGTTCCGCCCGATCTCGGTTATGAGTGCTCTCTATCGGATGTTTGCCAAGGTTTTGGCGAATAGGCTGAAATCGATGGCTGATCAGATTTTTTCAAACTCTCAGTTCATCTTCATCTGTAATAAGAGGGTCCAACACTCGTTCATCATGGCGTCCGAGGTTATTAATTTCTTGCAGCATAGCAGTCAGCCTTATTTTGTCCTTAAATTAGAACTACAAGAAAAACTCTAATTAGCGGCAAAACTTTGTGATGGATTTTTTCTATCATAAATTTGTGACATAATAGCTAGATAAAACTATCTGTCGCTAACATTCAAATTATTTGCAGAATTAACGATGGAACAATTATGTCTCAAACTCCCTCGCAACTTAGCGACAGATCAACAACAGAAATTTTCCATCGTGAATCCATCACTAATTAGCGATGAAATTTTTCTATCACTAATCCGTCGCTAATTTTCCCCATAAAACCCTAATGTGAGCTCCTTTCTTTCCTTTTCTGTTTTATCCCTCGCTCGTCGCCCACCACCCGTCAACCTCCCCCTTCGACTCAGTCTCCCTCTCACCTCCTTTCCCCTCTCTTTCGTCAATCATGTTTGGACCGTCTCTGCTCTATTGTGAAGAGTATGTTGCCCAAAGATGAGAAATTGCCACAAAATTTTCATCGTGCAAAGGTTATGGTCAACGCTTTAAGTATGGTATATCAAAAGATAGATGTTTGTCCAAATCACTGCATGTTGTATTTCAAAGATCAAGAAAATAAAAGATCATGTCCGTCATGTGGGCATCTTCGGTTCAAGTCAAAGACAAGAGACAATGGTAGCCAAAGACAAGGGGCAATGTGGTCAACGCTTTGAAACATATGAACCATTCATATTAGCATCGCAAGCTCAACAAGTTTACTATACTTCATATCTGAATACTAAGGAAGCCAGATAAAAATAAATGGTGGGCGGTTTGCAAGGTGAACATGAACACTACACCAGTTGTTGCCTTATGCAGTCAGGGCTCTCAGAGTTTTCCTTCCAGCATCAACTTTCATCATTCGATTGACCCTGCTATATCTTGGGATGGTGTCTGTGAGTGTTTTAAGGACAAAATGTGTAACATTTTGCATGAAGTCATTCACAACCTTGTCCATAATGAGTTGTGCAACTTTTTTCAGGACAGAGGAACTTTGTCTGAATTCAACATATGCTCTGGTGCCCGTTAGGTATAAAGATCCATGTAATTTGTTTCATGTCGTTAGATTTCAAGCTAGTATATGCATGATTGAACACATAAGCATGATTTCATCACTATAAAATTTTTTGACTGCCTTATAACACATATATGCATGATTAAATAACTATGAAAGTTTTTTATAACCTTAGAACACATACAAGCATTCTTTCATCACTATGACAACTTTAGAACACATATGAGCATGATATTATCATATATGAAAGTTTTTTTACTGTCTTATAACACATATGCATGATTGAATCAATATGAAAGTTTTTTTACAACCTTAAAACACATATATGCATGATTGAATAACTATGAAAGTTTTTTTACTGTCTTAGAACACATATGAGCATGATTGAATCACTATGAAAGTTTTTTGACAACCTTAGAACATATATGAGCATAATATTAGCATATATGAAAGTTTTTTTATTGCCTTATAACACATATATGCATGATTGAATCAATATGAAAGTTTTTTGACAACCTTAGAACATATATATGCATGATTGAATCACTATGAAAGTTTTTTGACAACCTTAAAACACATATAAGCATGATTTCATCACTATGAAATTGTTTTACTGTCTTATAACACATATATGCATGATTGAATCACTATGAAATTCTTTTATTGCCTTAGAACACATATATGCATGATTGAATCACTATGAAAGTTTTTTGACAACCTTAGAACACATATAAGCATGATTTCATCACTATAAAGTTTTTTTACTGCCTTATAACACATATATGCATGATTGTGATACATAACACATTTATTTGACAACCTTATAAACATTATATGCATGCGTGAATCACTGTGACATTTTTTTGACAACCTTATAACATATATATGCATGATTGAATCACTATGAATATTTTTTGTCAGTCTTAGAACACATATCTGAATTTTGTTATTGTCATTTACTTTATTGCTAGTTTATATGTCATTCAACCATTTACTTTGATTTCATTAGACTAGGTGCATTGCATATAATTTATTTCATTATATTTTGTTTATCAATACTAACATTTTGGTTCTCTTGTAGGATGCTGGAGATGATCAGCGTAGATGAGCTAATAGAGGCATGGATGGAGGGGAAGATAGAGACAATGAAAAGGATGATGCCCTGAATCTTGACGAGGATTAGATTCATCTGTTTAATTTGTTTCACGTACTTGTAAATAATTAGAACTTGGCAAGGACTATACTGTAACTTATAACTTGTGTTAAATTTGTTTCACCTACTTTGTATATGTATTTTTTATGTGTACTTTGTTTTTTATACACAGGTTATATAAATTGTATAACAAGAAATTTTTCTTGATATTCATATTTTAAATAAATTTTTTTTTTTTAATTTACGACGGATTAGCGACGGATATTATCCATCGCCAATTTAAATCAGTCAATGTTTTGCGATGGAATTTAATCTGTCTCTAATCCCTCACTAAATTGGCAATGGACATTAGCGACGGATACGTATTTGTCATTAATTTTTAGCGACAGAATACATTCCTTTGTAAAACCAAATCAGTCTTCATTTAGCGATGGATTAACGATAGACATGATTCATTGCTAATCCATCTCTAATTAGCGACGGATTGGCGATAGGTAAATTCTATCGCATTTTAGCGACCAAGATTATGTGACGGTCGATTTTCGACATTAATTCATCGCTAAACACGTTAGTGATAGATTAGCAATGGATAGCGTCTGTCGCTAATCCACATTTTCCTTATAGTGTAGATTTTCATAAAGCTTTTGATTTCATGCATTGGTCTTTCTTATTTCACATGTTATCAAATTTCGGTATTCGTCGTCATTTTTCTGGTTGGGTGAGGGAGTTGGTCTCAAATGCTCAGGCCATATTAAATATCAATGGTATTAGAGGAGACTGGTTCAAGCTGGGGCGGGGTCTGCGACAAGGGTGCCCTCTCTCACATTTATTGTGTAATGCGGTTGCTGAGGGTCTTGTGGTCTTACTTAAGCGGGTCACAACATCGCGATTCATTGATCCTTTGCATGTTTCAGACTTTCCAGGTCATATTTTTACTTATGCTGATGATATGATCATTTTTTATCGTGCAAATATTCACCAGATGCATAGGTTCAAGCTTATCCTTTAGATCTTCCTCTCTCTATCTGGGCTTTCTCTGAATGAGAACAAATGCGCTCTTATTATATTCAATGTTGAGTCCACTATGCTTGCAGCTGGGAGGAGGTTTTTTAATTGCATTATTTCTGAGTTGCCTATAATGTACCTGAGCTTGCCGTTACAAGTGAAGTGCCTCTCTTCTGCTGCATGGGCTTCGACTCTTTAAAAAGTGAAGCAAAAAAAATATTGTGGCAGTCGTCTTCTCTCTCCATCGCTGTCTATCTGACTTTAGTGAGACATGTTCTTTCCACTATTCTAGAATTTTTTATGTCTATGTTTGTGATGCCTGTGGGAGTGGAGAAGCAGCTGGCGTGCTTGCTAGTAGGATTCCTTGGTCTAGGTGTCAACTCAAGGGTAAACATCACTTGATTGGTTGGCGTTCGGTGGTCTTACCTCGACGTATGGCTGGCTTAGGTGTTTCTGCGCCCAGACTGCGGAGCATTGTTCTTTTCGTCAAGCAATGTTGGCTAGCCCACCAACCAGATAACCCTTCTGCTCATTTGCTTTTTGCTAAATATGAGGCTCCAGGTCTTATCCCGGTTCGCCTGGGAACCCAAGGTTTGGCATTCTCACATTTGCGTAAATCATGGTTGAGGGCTTTAGCTTTCTTTAGAGACCGTTTTGAGGACTCTAAAAATTTTGGTCAGTGGTTGCACTGGGCGCTTGCACTGGGCGCTTGCACCAAGCGGGGAGTTCCTTACCTCCAAAGTCTATAGATCGTTGCTCTCCCGGGGAGCTGATTGGTTGTTCGAGAGTGTGCTTTGGGCGAAGGGTCCTTCTTCCCATTCTCGGGTTTTAGCTTGGTTAATTTTGCATGATATGATTAAGACCCATAGTAATTTAAAGAAGTGGGGCCTTCAGCTCCTGAGTAGGTGCGTGCTTTGTCAAGCTGCGGAAGAATCTATGTTTCACTTGTTTTGGTCTTGCCCAATATTTGTGGAACTCTTTAACAGAACCTGGAGGCATCCAGAAGTATTTGTTAAGGAGGAGTCCTTTGCGCTCGATCTGATCTTGGGTCTGGTTTGTATTAGGCGTAGCTTGAGGTGGAGGTTGATCTGGCGGACGTGGTTGCTTACCTCTTGGTGGTTTGTTTAGATAGCGCGCAACGATGCTCATTTTCGTCACATTCTGGTTAACATTCATAATCTGGTGTATAAAATCTTGGTGGATGTTTATGCGATCCTACGTATGCATCTTACTGATCTTTCGCTCCCTCCTGCTGATGCTCCCCTTCTTTTGCTGCCCTCTGGGCCAGCGGCTCCTGTGTGAGCCCGTTTTGTCTGTCTGATATTCTTTTTCTCTTCTGCTTTCTTTATTTGTTTTGGCTTTTGCTCTTATTTGGTTCATGGGTTCAACATTTTGTTGATCTTCATGATCGGTAATGGTGTCTCTCTCTCTCTCTCTCTCTCTCTCTCTCTCTCTCTCTCTATATATATATATATATATATATATATATATATATATATATATATATATATATATATATATATATATATATATATATATATATATATATAATTGCTTCATCCATCTACTTTGGATCAGGCTTGAGAATGGAGGAGGTTCGTCGGAAGAAGAGGAAGTATAGGTGAGGGAAGGCGGAGGTTCTAGAGAGTTCCGGAAGCACGTTCTTGATCAGTCAAGGTCAGTGCAAGAATTTTTGTTCTGTGTTTTTCTTTTCTCAGATTTTTTAAGGCCTTCCTGTTAAGGTCTCGTCCTCTGTTGTGAAATTAGTGTAGTTGTTGAGGTTTCAACTGATTCTTTGATTTTCCCTTTTTCTAATTCTTTTTTTGTGTCTGCCTGTGGAAATAGGCAATTTTTTTTTGGTCGAAATGCTTGTGATTTGAGCTTTTTTTTTTGTCCTGATTATTCGGTCGAATTTGTGATATTTAATATGATCTTCGTGAATTTTAGAGGTTATGTTTAATAAGAAATTGTTTCTTTATTTTTGTTCTATAAAGGCTTGAAATTTAATGATACTTTTTTCGTGTAAAAATTTGTGGAAACTGTTTGTCATTTTCTGCTTTTCATTTTTTTTACTAGCCAACCGATACCGCGTTCTTCATGGATGATTTTTGCTTTGTTTGTTTTTTAGGAATGACCGAGTTTTGTAGCTTGATTTTTGGACGTTTCTATTGATTATGCATGTCACGACCTTCTGTACATGTGTTGTTCTATTACTATCTCCCACTCTTAGAGTCTTCTCCTGTTTTGGACGTATGAGAGCATTTCGGCCACAATAGACGTTTCAGCATCACTAGGTTTTGTCTTATTTGAAGTTTTTCTTTCATACTCGCCCCCATTTGGACCGGGGATTGAGGAAATGAAACAGGGATGAAGGTGGGGATGGAGGTTAAAATCAAAACCTGTGCGGGGATGGACTTACGCTTTTCCCTGCCCTGTGTGCATCCCAATCCCCGCCTTGCCCCTGCCCCGTCCCTGAGCCTTCTTTAGGGATGGCAGTGGACCAAGAGAAAATGGAGCCCCGCCCCACCTAGCCCCGTTTGAATCAGGGATGGAGGACATGAAATGGAGATGAAGGTTAAAATCAAAACCCGTGCAGGTATAGAGGGCAGGATTTTGAGATGGGGCGGACACTCCCATCCCTATTTAAAGCCATAGCCTTCGAGTATTTGTCTTGACACTGTTTCTAAGAGATGTTATTGTTTAATTCGTAACAAGCCTGGTGAATTGAGAGATGTCTAGATGAGTGAAGATGAGGGAAGCAGGAACAATGACGATGGCCAGTATATATTGTCGTCTTGTAGGTTTTGCCCAAAAATGAAGGAACAATTATTCTTCTCATCTGATCAAGGTAGAAGTTGTTGTTATTCTTATGAATGCTGCAATTTGGAAGATTAAATGGTCATGGGGTAGGTGTCTCCTTACACAGAAGGATTTAAGGGCACTGTCCTCAGTTAATTGAGTCATGCTTGCTTCAGCATTACTGAAGAATAAATACCCTCCATATGGGCCTTTATTCTAGTGTATTAAGTTGCCCTTGTATCTTCTAGTGCAAATCGAGTTCCTCCTTGATACTTGTTGAGACTATTGTTCTGCTGGTTCCATTACTTTAAGATTATTGCAGTAATTAACTTTCTTACTATTTTAGATTTGCATCAATGGCTATTATTGGTGTAGTTGAGAGAAAGGGACTGATCAGCATCAACAGCCTTGGGAATTTCCATAAAATAGCACCCTTAATATCTGCTTCTAGTTCTACTTACCGGGTTCATGTCAAATGTGCTTTTGCATGTACGAAATGAAATGTTGTTTAAGTCTGAGCAAGTTTTGGTTTCATCCTGTAGGAAGTGATCTCCATGAAATTTGTTCAATGTTTACTGGATGCTCTATTTTTTGTGGTTTTCCTCTTGCACAACCAAGGAGTGAACCTACACATATTAGAGGAGAGGGCTGAGCATCTAGCCGCAACCACCACACGAAGTGGACGGGCCAGTTCACTTGGCAAGACTTCATTTTTTGGCTAAGAGGAGTGTTTCACAAAAATGTCAGGGGTTCTATTCTCCACACATAGATTAGAACTTGTAGGTATGAGTTTATTATGATTTCTAATTAGGTGAACCCTGTACCAAACCTCTCATGTGAAGATTCAGTGTTGGGTTCACCAACATTTAGAATAAAGAAGGTTTTCTGAAGAAAACACCTCTCAAAAATTGATTTTCTTGGAACCTATTTAAAAATTTTGATTTCAATACCAATATTCGTGCATATGCTCTAAATCAGAGTTGTACACACGCATATACATGTGAAGAAAACTATGATTTAAACCCTATAAAAAAATATAAGAAACGACTATTGGATTCAAATATAGGCAAATCGGGCTTAGCCGATTAGCACAAATTCGAAGTATTAAGATGGTTCAAAAAAATAGTGTTTGTAAAATTTCAATTGAGTTAGTGAAGAAGGATTTGATCTGATTTTTCAGAGAAAAATCAGTTCAACCCCTAGAGAGAATGTTTTACTTGAAATAAAAACAAAAAAAAATTAATATATGACGTGTGTTATGGGTTTTTCATAAATAAGAACCATTTTTTGTATACAATAGGGTAATATATATTATTTTCTTATAAAAAATTTAGTTAGATTGTTTGATTCAATGTTCTTATTCATGTTGTTTGTTGTTAATTGAGATTTTGTTATTTTTGTCATGAAAAAACATATAACTTTATGTTTGAAATTAAGAAAACACTGAAAATATTTTTGAGAAAATAGTATTCAGGAAGACAAATCAATTTTCCTGCCTAAGGGCTGCAAAAATGAGATTTGTTTGTAAAAGAATATGTAAATATCATATATTGGGTTTTTTGACATGTTATTGATTGATTTGTTGTCGAAAAATTTCAAAAATCTGTATTCGGGTGGCCTATTTCTGCTCATCTGAATGCATATTACTAGCTATTTCTTATTTTCGGCTTCACACCCGACTGATAAATCATTCATATATCATTCTCTTAGAGAAATTTTTATAAATGGAAAGCTAATTTTTTTTTACATAATCTATGACATTTTGAGCTCTGTTATCAGACTGAGCACTGAAATATGACAATTGAAACATAAAAGTATAGATGTACACTTAACCAATCATATCTTTCTCATACAGAGGAATTTCGGCGAGTGGTTTGTGGCATTGGAAAGCTTATAAAATATTTTACAACTAGACAATTTTAGCTCTATCTCCTGATTGCATTCTTCTCTTTGATAGTTGTAATAGTCAAACAAATTTGATGACAGGTTCTGAACCAGGCAAAGGCCCGATTAGCAAATACATGCGATGTCTTTAAGGCTTTCGAGTATGCTTTTGCAAATTTGTATCACACTGCATATGAACTATTAAAATATTTTTCCTGTAGAAATTGAATGCCCAATATGAGACAATAATTGAATGAAATACTCATGCACTAATTGGCCATTGTGGCCATTCGCTAATGAACTGGACAAATAACATCTGAATTGTGATCGAATACGAATGTTTAATTGTTTATGAATATTGTTATTTAAATGAATGACATATGTATGATAATGTAAATGGTTGGATGCATTTAATTGTTATGATCATTGCCTCATGATGAATGTATGCTTAAGCCAAAAACGCAATAAAAACATTGTGTAATGATACAAGAAGTATGCATTTTTAAGAATGCGCATCCATAGGCCTAGAAGATGTTAAATCTTTTAATCGAATTCATAAGTATGTGTTGTATAAAATTAATGAATTTAAACAGTTTAAGTATATGACACTAAAATATAATGCTTGTAAGGAGAAGACAAACAATACTTTCAGCTTCGTGGATATTGTTTTTGAGTAAGGAAGATTGTTTTTCAGCCACAAAAATAAGAGAACCTTCCACATTAGACTATAATGCAGATGATTGAAACTCATGAGTGAAAAACTAATGCATCAGGATGACAATGTTGGGAGCGCTTTCTTAATGCGCTCGTTCCTCACCTGTAGGACTGGTGAAAGATGCTCAGTCAGGCCAAAACCACGATTGTATGAAAACACATTGTGTCATGACTCTGATCTAGGTTTAAGCCTGTGTTAGTACCCACATGACTAAGAACTGAAATTTAAAATGATTGTGTATTTAGTTAGGCATAACATGCATCATTTAAAAAGAAAAACTAATTAAAGATAAAAACTCACTCATGCATACAGATCAAATTCTGAAATGGTAAGTGCATATATTTTTAACTGCTCATTCATATTTAAATGCTTATGACTCAAAGATTGCTTTCAATTAAAAGTGTTATGCAAGTGCGAATGATTGAATATGCAAGTGTGAGTATTGAAATATGTTTTTGCGTGCGTATTTTAATTTATATGTATTGAATAACACTTTTCTACTAGTCTGACCCTGTTATTATTAAATATTTTTGAGGTAGCGAATAAAAGACTACACGACGGTGGGAGGTTGCGGTGGGAACCAAGCCAGATTTTTTTTCTATTTTTGTTGTGTTTTAGATTGTAAGCATTCACAAGAGGTCGAGGGCTTTGATGTTATTTAATTTGAAGAACTACGATATTGTTTGATTCAAAGTTTGTAAAGGACATTTATTAATTGTAGAGGGTAAATTTTAAATTTATTTAAAAATAAAATGATAAATATGTAATAGGTCAAAGCTTTTATTTCATTCAAATTTTTAATGTAATTTTTAAAATTATTTTAAAAAAAAATTATTCGAGATAAAATTTTTTGAAATGCCAAGAAAAAGCTTAAGTCCATCTCCGACTCCTTCCCTACACGAGTTTTGATTTTAACCTCCATCCCAGTGTCTTTCATCTCCGGTCCAAAAGGGACGGAGCCCGTTTCCCCCGTTCCACTGCAATCTTTAGCTGGAAGTGCCGCCGATGTTACTGACGGATCTCAATAAAGTACAGTTAAATCGGGAACGAGGAGTCCGAAAGATTAAAGAGAGGGGACGAACCACTAGGAAGTCGGATTATCACTAATCTCCACGGCTATTGGTTGGTATCGAGGTTTAATTAGGAGCCGTCGGCGTGATTATCGGCGTGATTAATCGGTGTGCTATGGGAGACGCGGGAGCGTCGGATTCCGTTAGCCGGACGTCCCTTCTCTGCGAGAAGGAGGCGGCAATGACCGGGCGGAAACTGCCGGCCCCCGTCTCCGACCCCGACCGTATGGTCCTCTGATCGCGACTCAAACGCGGGATTGTGTTTTTTGTCATTCTTTCGTGTTTTCCTTTTTCTGGAATTCCTTTCTCAAGGTAAGATTGATGCGGCTTCTTTTGTTCGTTTCGCGAAGTTTTTGTTTGGAAGTTGGCTTCATTTTCTCCGTTTGGTGATAGGAGATTTTCTAGGGTTTGATCGGAGAATTTGAAATTTAGTTTTTTTTCTTTCCCAGAAATGATGCCTTTTTTTTTCTGAAGACGTTGATATTCTGTTTCATTTTGGCGAGTAGGTTTAAATTTATGATGGTTAATCTGGATTACATCGCCATGATGTTTTTCTGTGTGTTTATGAATCATTATTATTGTTCAGTGTTTTGATTTGCTTGCGAATTTCTAGCAGGGGGGTTTCATTTTTGGAATCCGTTTTGTTTTCTGATGAATCTGTGACGCAACACGAAACACTGGCAAGAAGTAGGGGATTCTTTTTATGGTGATGCTGATATGAATTTAATGAACTTGGAACTCGTTATTACGACGGGATTTGTATTGATATAATGCTAATAGGTTTTCGAGGTCGTTATTGAAATTTTGGATTATTGGAATGTTATTGGGATTCTGGGCTGATACGGTTTGATCTCGGTTTTACTTCACCCATTTGCGTAGTTCAAATATCGAAGATATCAGTTCGCTATCAAGCTCGCAGTTTCATGAATCGTAGCTGATCATATTGTCATTGCATGCTATGGCGCATTCTGAGTCTACGAAAGCAGAGCAGATCATTTCGGAGTTTTACTTGAAGAGCCTGCAGATAATACTGGAATCTAGGATCCCTTGTTTGCGTTCTCAGTATCAGGACGCAGACCATAGTGGGCCGAGCTCGTCCCGTTCTAAACGGAGGGATAAATGGTTCAGTTTGGCCATAGGTGAGTGTTCAGCGGCTGCAGAGTGCATGAATGTTTGGTATAAGAATGTTGGAGGTCCACTGGTTGTTGATGTGATTCTTGTTCAAGAAGCTGGGTCAGAAGGGGAAGGCTCTAGTTTTGGCATTGGGCGGCTGTCGAAGCAAAATTCTATGAGTATTTCGTCTCCAAGAGGACAGCCTTTAAGCTGCTGGGGTGCGGGAGGCGACTACATTCCATCATTGAGAACAAGCAATCAGACAGTTATAGAGAGATGGTTTATCCAGTGTGAATCTCTCAGGGAAAGTGGTAGGGATTTTTCACTGGGTAAGACATTGGCAGGTGGAGAGAATGCAAAGTATGACGATAGCAGTTGTAAGGTCCGGGGTAATACTGGAGAAATTGAAGTTGGATCCCCGCAAATGTATACGCATTCTGTCGATGGCCACCCAGTCATTAAGAGGATGTACAAGAGACTAACTATAAGTTTACGTTCCCTTTATGCAACTTCAAGGCTTTTGCCCGCCTATAGACTTTTTAGAATGCTCAACTCAACAAATGATGCCAACAACTTTAAACTTAGCTACAAAATTTCATCCTTTTCAGAGCCTTTCTCTCATGCAGAGGAGGAGTTGATGCAACAGTTCAATTTCTCCCCTTTAGAGACCCCCTTTGGTCAGCTTTGTCTATCTGCATCATACCGTGCAAACATGTCGGATCTGAATGTTGAAACTTCAACAGTGATGGCACCACAGATAATAGTAGACTATGTTGGTAGTCCTGCTGCTGATCCTGTGAAGATATTCCCATCCGGATCACCTGCTGAATCTGTGGATAGATGCGTTTGTGCCACTTCTTTTCCATTGCAACAGTTTAAGCCACCTTCTTCTGCCCCATTTCAGCGTCCTCATAGTTGGACAAGCGGTCTTAACAGAGTTGCTCCATATGTCCACACCAGCTCTCACCCATCGCATCCCTTTGTTACATCCCCCTCCCCCTCGCCTTCTACATCTTCAGGTGCTAATGCTTCACTTTCAAATTTGTACATGCATCAGAACAGGCCCCACAATCACCATCTTATGGGTAACTCGCCTCCTATAAGCTCACAAACTAACCTTCCACGATCTTCATCATTTGGTTCTAAATCTTTAGCTCGTAAGAAGGGCATGAGCTTGGATGAGTACTGGCTCTCACCTCCATTTTCCCCATCTTCTTACCCATCTCCACCAACAAATTCTTCTTGTCGTAATCTGTTATTGTCTCATCGGCATTTGGAAAGTGCTCCTGTCAGCATTCCTCAACCGATGGCTAGTCAAAGTCCAGGGTATCCAACTTCAAGCTCCTCTGATTCAAACAGGTTTCCTCTACCACCTCTATCCCCTAGATTCTCAAGGCCTGACAGTTTCTCTCAGGATGATAGTTGCAGGGCTTCCATTGGCAATATTTCAGGATATCAGGACTATTTGTCTGAAAGTAAAAGCTTCAGGAAGCTGGATTCTCTAAAACCAGGGGAATTCCCCCCAGGCACTACAAACTTGCATACGTACTCTGGTCCAAAGGTAATGTATTTGATGTACACTAATGCCATTATATTGTGAACATTTGAGGTTCTGTTGCATAATTTGCCTGCTGAACTTGTGCTTGTTTGCCTCCCTCAGGTTTTCAAGGATGGCAGAGATGATTCTGGTAGGTTCTCAGGAGTGGTGTCTTCAAGCAGCTCACCACGTATCGGATTTTCAAGGAGCTCAAGCAGGGTATCTTTCCAAGATGAGTTAGATGATTATGACTTCTCATGTCCCTTTGCTGTGGATGATGTTGATACAACAGATTCTCAAATAAGGTCGCCCTCATTCCTGGCTTTTTTTTACCCTTTTCATTTTTGCACAAAGTTATGGTTGCGTGACGTTACAATAATAATAATAATAATAACAATAATAATAATACTAAGTATTATTATTTTTATTATTATTGCTGTTATCTATGTCACATGGACTCTTCAACTAGGTGCCGCACCCGCACCCGATGCGGTCAACCTGACCCTGGGTGCGGTCAACCCACCCAGGGTCATTTATGTCCAACTTTTGGACTTTATATATATAATTTTTTATATTTTTGCCGCACCCCCGCACCCAAGTTTTTTGAAAGTGCCGCACCCGCACCCGCACCCGCACCCGCACCCATGTGACATAGGCTGTTATTGTTGTTGTTGTTACTAGTTGATTCGTTTTGGTTTGCAGAGATGTCCTCTTGTATAAGTTGTGTGACTTGAATCTGATGGCCCATGACCTAGCATTGTGAACCATAGCCCTCTAGTGCTTCTCTATATGTATTTCACTGTCTGATCTGTGATTTAAACATGTATATAGATTTGGAAAGCACATATATGTGATGGATATGTTTGGAATTGTGTCTATGTATTCTGATAATCTACGAGTGGGGTTTTTGGTCTCGGCACGAGATTCAAATGCATACTGAATGCAAACTTACAGATGTATTGCATATGCTTGCACGATCACTATATTATATGTGTGAGTGGGAGTTTAGAGGAGATAATATTCGGTAATTTCAGTTTTGATTATTTTTTAGCGTTCCATAGTGGTCATGGCTCAAAGATCCATAACCCGAACAGTATATATTTTTCAATTCTCTAGGTAACCACATATTGCTCACAAGGGTTCTGCACCTCTGTCTTCCTGGTTAGTGGTGACTGGTTTGTCACATGACATGGGATGACCATGGTTTGAAACACGGGTTCATCCCTTTGTTATGAGCTTCAAGTTGGATTTACTCCCCAGTGGGCATGGGGGACCTCAAGCATTTTACCAACTGGAGGCCTGTCAATGTGCAATTGGTGATGGGGGAGGGGTGGTGTTTCCCTTGTCCTAGCCAGAAAAAAGGAAAAATAAAATGCCCCTGATTCTCAGTTGTCACGTCTGCTTCATAAAGTCTTGAAGACACTCATTGGTGCATGATCTGTGTCTCCATGTGACCTTTTGTGTCATAGCTTAAGGTATTACTGCAAGAAACTTGTGTCATTTATTGGCTTATCCTTTTCTTTATGGATGTCTTTGTGTGGAACTAGCATCTTATATAGGTCAGCTATGTCACATGGGTGCGGGTGCGGGAGCGGGTGCGGGTGCGGGGATTCGGCACTTCCAAAAAACCCGGGTGCGGGGGTGCGGCAGGGGCAAAAATGTAAAAAAAAAATTATATATATATATATATATATAATTTTGAAGTTTTAACAGTTTAACATTTAACAGTAAACATTGTCATAAACTCATAATATGATTTATCATATCATGCATGCAGTATATCAACCTAAATATCAAATTATCAATCAAATAAGTAAAGCAATTACATAAATCGACCTAAATATCAATCAAATAAGTATGCATAAAAGAACTAAATTACATACCAAAGTATATCCTGATGAAGTAATGGATGCTAATAATTTTCTTCTTCATCATCAAATGCATCATTAGAAGGAATACTGGGCTCAGCTAAATCCATGTTTATTACGTTGAATTCATGTTCTCCCTCGAAGTCACACTCTTCTGGGTTT
This sequence comes from Nuphar pumila, assembly GCF_984573655.1. Taxonomy (NCBI): domain Eukaryota; kingdom Viridiplantae; phylum Streptophyta; class Magnoliopsida; order Nymphaeales; family Nymphaeaceae; genus Nuphar; species Nuphar pumila. Next base: position 117,013,377 of record NC_143255.1, on the reverse strand, counting down.
ACATCCCAAAATTTGGATGTTCCTTGTCTGCATTATAAACCCAATTTGAAAATGATAAATACAATACAAGTATATTTAAATGAAAACTAAAAAATAATCAAATAACTAAGAGAGCAAATTAGTACCTGTATTCATCATTGCTTCGCGAAAGTAATCGAAGATTTGAATGAACATATACTAAATCCTCTGCACGCTTGCTGGTGAGTTTATTTCTCTTCATGTTGTGGATTTGAGAATATGTGCTCCAATTTCTTTCACAACAAGATGAACTAGCAGGCTGCGATAGCAATCTTAATGCAAGACGTTGCAGAAGAGGTGTTTCCGATCCAAATGTTGACCACCATGTGATAGGATCTATATTATCTTCTTCTCTCGCGAATAATGCCGGTGCATATAATCTCGAAGATGAAAATTTTCCAAACTCTTGTGTGACTTGATGTAGAAGATGTGCTTCTGGAAAAAGTCTTGTCATGCACATATTTCTATGTCTTGATAGCTCTGGGTCTAAATTTGGAGGGACACGACCAATACCACCAGCCCGCCACTTATTTGCATAATATTTTGGATTAAGAGAATGTGCCATGCAATGCAAATGAGTGTTGCTCTTATCCCATCTTCTGACTAAAATTGAATGAATATGATTAAAAAAATCTGAATCATCCAATGCAGGATTTTTTTCTTCATGCATGAAAACTATAGCTTGTATTTTTTCAATCATATTATCCCACATTTCATAAACTCTGTGAAGCATGGGCTCATCCTTATCAACTTCTCTTAACATTTCCCAAATAGGTTGCGTAAATTGAAGGAAGTATACCACTCTGTCCCAAAACTCATCATCAAGAATGAATTTCTTAATTTCTTGAGCCTTCATATCATCATCAACACGATAGAATGTCCAATTTTCATCAGTCACCATGTTAATCAAAGCATTCTTCACTCTTTTAATCCTCTTCATCATCACAATGATGGACGCAAAACGTGTTTCAGCGACCTTCAACAATTTCAAATCAGAATGCCTATTAAATATAGCATTAGCACGATGGTGGTTAACAACAAAATTCCTAATGCTTTTGACATTTCTTTCTAAATCTTCAATCCATGAACATAAAGCATATGCTTGTGAATTTTCTTCTTCTTTGGGGTTGCATATGCTCTTTAGGGCTAGATTTAAGCTGTGTGCTACACAGGGACTCCAAAAAATATGAGGGTACTCACTCTCCAAACTCAACGCTGCACTTTTACAAACCGGAGCGTTGTCTGTAATGATTTGTACCACTTTCTGATCACCCACTTCTTTTATCACTTCTATAAACAATCCCTTCAAATACTCTGCATTTTTATATTTCCCAGATGCATCAACTGCTTTCAAGAATATTGGGCCACTAAGCGAACAAGCAATGAAATTGATTAATGGACGCCTTTGAATATCTGTCCATCCATCAGACACAATGGAAACTCCATTTTGCTCCCATGAATATTTTTTAATTTCTAGCAACCTCTCCACGTTTGCCCTCTCTTCTGCAAGAAGTGTGGTTCGTATTTTTTCTGAACTTGGAGGCACATAACCACTCAAATTACAATTTGCCAAGGATGTTACTAAATCCTTCCAATAAGGATTTCTAGCCGCATTAAATGGGAGTGAACCAGAATAAAAATACCTCCCAACTTTTCTATCCAATTCTTCTCTTCCATATGTATTGAATGCTGTTTGTATCGTTCCTCTACCTCCTAGATTGACTTTTCTTTTTTTTTCAGCATCTTCTTGATGGCTTGCAAATGGCACACTGACTGCAGAAGAATCGGCCATTGCCTTTCTCTTCTCATATTCTTCTTGTATTTTCTTGTATTGCCTTCGCATTGGCTCATCAACTTTTCTGCAAGCTGAAATGCCATGTCCTGGTATCTTCAACAAATGAGCCTTCACTCTTGTGTAAGACCCAACAAAATCTTTTTCGCAGAGTTTGCATCGAAATCTTTTGTTCCCACCACCTCCTTCTCCAGTTTTTGCAAGTTTATCTACATGTATCCATAGTGGCCCCACATCATCAATCCCACTGCAACTATCAGCAAAACTAGCAGCAGAACTCACATGTTGGGATGAGGATGACGCAAGTCCTTTCCCTTTATCCGTCATTTTTATCCTGAAAACACAAAAAAAAATACATTACAATTTTCAATTCAATTCAAAAACACAGGGAGAAGGGGGGGCTCAGCCCCTCCCCTGCCAACCCAACAAGAGAGCGAGAGCGAGGGGGGCTCGGCCCCTCCCCTGTCGACCCAAAAAAAAAAAACAGATGTGACAGGGGCTCGGCCCCTCCCCTGTCGACACCAAAAAAAAAAAAAAACAGATGGGGGAGGGGCTCGGCCCCTCCCCTGTCGACCCAAAAAAAAAAAACTGATGGGGGAGGGGCTCGGCCCCTCCCCTGTCGACCCAAAAAAAAAAAAAAGATGGGGGAGGGGCTCAGCCCCTCCCCTGTCGACCCAAAAAAAAAAAACAGATGGGGGAGGGGCTCGGCCCCTCCCCTGTTAACCCAAAAAAAAAAAAGCTGATGGGGGAGGGGCTCGGCCCCTCCCCTGTCGACCCAAAAAAAAAAAAGATGGGGGAGGGGCTCGGCCCCTCCCCTGTCGACCCAAAAAAAAAACTGATGGGGGAGGGGCTCGGCCCCTCCCCTGTCAACCCAAAAAAAAAAAAGATGGGGGAGGGGCTCGGACCCTCCCCTGTCGACCCCAAAAAAAAAAAAAGATGGGGGAGGGGCTCGACCCTTCCCTTGTCGACCCAAAAAAAAAAAACTGATGGGGGAGGGGCTCGGCCCCTCCCCTGTCGACCCCCAAAAAAAAAAGATGGGGGAGGGGCTCGGCCCCTCCCCTATCGACCCAAAAAAAAAAAAGATGGGGGAGGGGCTCGGCCCCTCCCCTGTCGACCCAAAAAAAAAAAGGATGGGGGAGGGGCTCGGCCCCTCCTGTGCCGAAAAATGAGGGAGCAGGGGAGGCTCAGCCCCTCCCCTGCCGACCCAACAAGAGACCGAGAGAGGGGGGGGGGGTGCTCGGCCCCTCCCCAGCCGACCCAAGAAGACGAGAGACATACCTGCGAGCCGAGAGGAGGAGTCTGGGAGGCGGAGCTGGGGGCGGCGGAGCTGGGGGCGGCGGTGCTGGGGGCGGCGACGCTGGGGGCGGCGGAGCTGGGGGCGGCGGAGCTGGGGCGGCGATGGGAGAGCTCGAGCTCAGGGGGAGAGAGAGGAGAGATTAGGGCAAAAAATTTTTTTTTGCCCTAATCCTCCTCCTTTTCATCAGGGGGGGGGGGAATTTCGCCCAAAAATTTGGACAAAAATGACCCTGGGTGCGTTGACCGCACCCAGGGTCGTGTTGACCGCACCCGGTGCCGCACCCGCACGCGATCCCGCGTCGCTTCGCGTCGACGCGGGTGCGGCACCTGTTTTGCCGAGTCCCTGTGACATAGTAGGTCAGGCAATACTTTTCTCTTTTCTTCCCTTCTCATTTATCTTCTTTGGACTACGCAAATCATGAGAAGGCATGTTTACTTAGTATTGTATTATTCTCGTTGATACTGCCATTTATACTTGTTTTTCGTTTCTTTATGTTTCCAAAAGTTCCCTGCCTTTCTTGGCCTTTTAGCTAAGATCAAGTGTTTCTACAAGTTTCCATTTTTTCTGTAATTGGTTGTGTTTTACTTTATCCTTAGATCCAAATCTTGTGGAGGTCTTCTTCTTGTTTCCCTGGTGACTTCTCTTGATATTTCTGTCATTGCTAAATCTTTTTCCCTCTATTTTTTTTTTCATGTTTCTCTTTCAGTTGTCTCTTTAATGATTTTTTTTCTTTCGCTTCTTTATTTATCTCAAACTGATATTTTAAACTTCTCTTTCCATTCTATTTTTGTTTTCCCATCATGCATTGACAGATGTGGGTTCTGCAATAAGTACTGTAGAACTAAGGTGCCCCGCTGTTGGCCACTTTTGTAGGTTGAACCTAAATATGAAAATGCAATTCACTATACATAGAAAGCCTTAAAAATAAGAAATTGCTCACTCTTTTACCCTGTTCATTTCTTTTAAGCTGGTTTAGCCCCTTGTCCTTAAAAAATAGGAAACTATTTGCTCCCCTCCTCTTTCAAACAACATCACTATTATATTATAATTTTTATGTTGTTAGTTCATCAATTAAAAAGTTACAAATTTACTTTTCATATATTCTTGCTTGATGAGTTGCTTCTTTTGCCAAACAAGTTGAGGATTGGGCGTATATACATTATGAAACCTAGAAAAAGTGTTGAAAATTACGGTATTATTGCAGTACTCTTAAGATATGGCCATATGGAAAAAGTGAATATTCATTTTTAATCTATAGGTTCGATATAGACTCCAATCTAGCTAAAAAATATTTTATATGTTGCATGATAGTTTGTGAAAGTGATGAAATAAGTCCAGGATAGCATAGATGATAAAGGGGCTTGCTTGGAACCGTTCTTTGTTTTTTTTTTTGCTTCCAACTTTCTTGGGTGGGGTAGGCATGTGTGGAGAAATGAGCCTATTTAGTTAATAGTACCATGCCATAGGCTATGTCACAGGGACTCGGCCAACTAGGTGCCGCACCCGTGTCGGGTGCGTGCTGGTGCGGCACCCAGTGCGGTCAACCTGACCCTAGGTGCGGTCAACGCACCCAGGGTCATTTATGTCCAATATATATATATATATATATATTATATTTTTTCTGCACCCCTGCACCCGCACCCATGTGACATAGGCCATAGGAAGAGTATGTCATGTTGTAGCTGCTATATTTGTGGGAATGATAACGACTGTCATGAAACAAGCATGCATTAGTTTAGTAACGTGCATTTTTTTCGAAATGGTGTTTACGCTCCTCCCATTCCTAGAGAACTGAAGCCATTTCTGTGTCATTTTAAGATTGTCCAAGCCAGCTAAACTCGTTTCAGTGAAGAAGATCACATGAGTTATGGAGTTATCTTCCACTTATGCCTTTGAGTGTTGGTAATATTCATAAATAAATGTGAAATATGGTTTGAGCTGATAGATGTATTGAGTTAGGATCCAATAAATGAAATTCATTTAGATCAACAAGAAGGCCGTGCAAGAGATGTAACCTGTGCAGCATATCACCCATGCAAGGCAGATGTACAATGGAATGCATGTGATAGGAAAATTCAGAAATAAGGAAATGGATTAATATACGTCTTCAATCATGGGTTTCTGCTTTTGTTTTTAAAGATATAATCAATGCGCCATGTTTCCCATGTATAAAGGTAGATGTACAACTGGATTGCATATGTTATAAGAAAAGTGAAAAGTGGGGGAATGAATGTCACATACAACTTCAATTCATTTCTTTTTTGTTTTTCAATGAAAAACATAACCTGTAAAGACTTCATAATCTCATTGCTGGCGAGACCTAATAGAAGGTATGGAAGTTATGAAAAAGCACCGGAAAAGTCGAAAAACCATTTAGCATATTTCATTTAGCATGTTTGTATATATATAGAAAGAGAGAGATCATTTTTGTTATTAATCAATAGGTATAATTGGGATCATGTGTCAGATATCATTGGTGCAGCCTCTTGAAAATTGATGGCTCAGTTTGATTCAAGAAATTTGGTAAGACTTTCTAAGAAGAAAAAAGCGAGACTGTTGACCTGTGATGCCTTTGTATGATAAAGCAATTCATTCATGTTTTTTACTAGTTCAAGTTGAACAATTTGGAGCGTTGTTGGCAGCATGAGGAATGCAACTACTGGGCTATGTAGTCAAGAGCGCAAGGCGGTGCCTAGTCGGTAAAGACAAGCCGAGGACTAGGCAGCATACCCCAATTAAATATAAAAGTAAGTACACAAAATATACATACAAATATGTTTAATTCTTTTACTAATAAGATGATTTCATTACACAAGTACAAAATTATGCATGCTTTTACAAAATATATTAATATACATAGCCAGAATATACATATATAATTGTACACACACAAAAATATATATTTCAATGATTCATAACATATTCAGTATAATCAACAAAATATGTTTTTAACCTATGTCACAGAGATTCGGCCAGCAGGGTGCTGCACTCGCGTCGATGCGACGCGACTCGGGTGTAGGTGCGGGTGCGGCACCCGGCGCGGTCAAGCCGATCCTGGGTGCGGTCAACACACCTAGGTTCATAAATGCCAAATCTGGACTTTAAAAAAAATATATACTGTTAAAAATTAGTGTTACTTCTGTTTAACTGCTAAAAACTAGTGTTACTGCTGTTAACTGTTAAAAATTATATATATATATATATACCCTCCCGCACCCCCACACCCAAGTTTTTTTAAAGTGCTGCATCGCCGCACCCGCACCTATGTGACATAGCTTTTAACCTTTCACATAGGCACAATAACACATACATATATAAATAGCATATTATATAATTCATAATGTTAAACATGCTTTCAGGCTTTTATAGAAAAATTCATCAAAAATAAAGTAACACACATATATAAAAAACATAATAAATTAGAATTAATTATATTTTAATGTTTAGAAAAAATCCTAAAGGCAAAGTAGCACACACATATATAAATATAATAACTAAGTATGTTTTCATGATTTCACAGAACAAATCACACACACACAGATATATATATATATATATATATATATATATATATATATATATATATATATATATATATATATATATATATATAAAACTAAACTGCCCTCATGCCTAGGCGGAAGCAGCTTAATCACCGACTAGGCGCCTTAATCGGTGCCTAGTTGGCAAAATTGATACCTTTTAAGGTACCCACCTGGGAATTGCAAAGCCTAGGCATTTTACTTAGCCTAGACCGACTAGGCGGACTACTTGGTGCCTAGCTGGGGCTTTTGACTATACTGGGGTATAATATCATCCTTAATTGTTGGATTTTTTTGATGTCTATGTGATATCATCTATGATTCTCAGGTCTCTAATGCCTGCATCCGGAAATTAGTGATTGTCCGTGCATCATAATAACATAAATAAGATTCACACCAATGCACATGCACGAGAGAACTCGGATGCTGGGAAAAATACTAGTCATGATAAAAAGCAATACAAATGAAGTTGTTTACAAGCTCGTCAGAATGTTTTGGTTGGTGTCATCTTCTTGCATTTTGCAGAGGAAGTGATGACCTTACATTCTCTGCAGTGTCCTTGATGGTAAGGAAACTTCAGGTCCGTCACAGGTGTTCCTGCCAAAGTCTCAAGATGCAGCTGTTGGCTTGCTTGTGCACATGCTAAGGACTGCACCACCTCTTCGCCAAGACCATAGCTACTACTCTCAGGCATCCAGATCCGAGTTTGATGTCATAGATTCTAATGAAATTGGAGCATCTGGGTTTCTTGCATACCGGAAGGCTGCCGATGCATTGGAAGAACTTCGTAGCTACAAAGAAATGAAGGACCTGCTCCTTTCTAAGAGTAGGACTCAAGGAATGGATCATTGAAGCAGCAACAGTAATAGGAATCGTGGGGGCTCTTTGTTTACGGATAAGGATGAGTCGAGATCTTTGCTTTGCTGAAGATCAAAATTGACCTTATCAGGTGTTGTATTTTGTCCTCCAACCAAGCATTTTTGTTATTTTTTTGAGAGGAGATTTTCCAATTATGTCTGTTTTTCCTAGGTTGGATACAAGTTTTGAGTGCCAAGAATTATTTTTATCCATTTTTGTCCAAGTGGTTACCCACGTGTGTCTTCATGAGAGAGAGAGAGAGAGAGAGAGAGAGAGAGAGAGAGAGAGAGAGAGAGACGCACCCCTCAGAGGCAAGGCACACACTCAAGGTACTGATGCGCACACTCAATACCTGAAGCGTACTGAAATGTAAGGTTAGTTCAGAGTGGTGGTTTAATGAAGTTTTTTTTTGTAGTTGGGTCACGTGCGACATTGTGCAATCAAAGGCTTATTTGATCATTATGCCCCTGAGAATAGGAAAATGTTGTTGTCGTCCATCCCCTGCTTGTGAGTACAGGTGAGAGGGTCGTGCGGTGTTAAAAAGGAGAGGTTTGTGGTTTGAGAACTTGTCGACCGTCCATCTTAGAGTTGGTAAGATGGACGGTTAGGTTGCACTCGCTCATGCATTGTGGGGGTGCTGGGGTCGGCTATCTTAGAGCTTGGAGGGAGGTGGGCTCTGATGGGTCGAGCCTAGTTTCTGCTCAGTTCAGCTTGTTTGCTTGTAAATTTAGCTTAATTTGTCGATTCTGACGTTACCTTTCTGTTCGGCCCCCATCAATTAATGGCGGATGCAAAGATCGGTGATGAATTTGATGATGGCAAGATTCGATATGGACTTGAGTTCGGTCTTGATGCAAACGGATTCGGTTAGATAAACAGTTCAACTTCATAAGCTCAAAATTTAAAACATTACTTTCATATTTAATATGATTTTAATGCTTTTTAATAGTGTTTCACTAAAAATGTAAGTTTATCTATCAAATATCAAAAATAAGTTTTATTAATTAAAAATGAAAAATAACTAAAAGCAAATTAGTGGTTCTTATTTAAATTTTTTATTATTTTATTAATATTATATATTTTATGATTTTGATCATGAAGCTTACGCTTCAACGCCTCGAGGCTTACGCCTCGCTTCTGCCTCGCCTTATCGCATTTAACAACCTTTTGAGAGAGAGAGATTTGTTGGACTTTTAAGATTGGGTCCAACTTAAGTGTAACCCGGTTTAACACAAGACGCTAAGGCTTTAGTGAGGACATTAGTGTAAAATTAATGAGGGGTTAAGTGAATGTGAAGGGTTTACATTCAATATGTTATGCTAAGGGTTCACATACGTGAATGCCAATGCCATTTACCCTCCACTCTCCTCTCACTGTAAATTGAGTCATGGTGGTTTGACGAGAGCAATAAAGGTGTCATCTTTTCTCATTTGGGTTCAGGGTCCTACTCACCGTCAACTTGACGACCTGTGCATGTGGGTGCGTCGGCATTCATGCAACAAGGTGGACTTCTCTCTCGTGGGACTCCCGTTCAATTTGAGGAGTTGTCCGGTGCACCCTCGACGGGGTCTGTTGGCACTGCGGGCGACCCTAGCATCGAGGGTTGGCCATTGCTGGCTGGCCGACGCCGGTGGCTACCCTCGACTTACCGTCGTTGGTGACAGCCAACGGCGGATGAAGGAGCTTAAAAAAAACAGGGGGGTCGAAAACCAATTATGGAACCAGGTTTTTCACCATTCACCCACTGGCCGACGGTTGGATCAATCGCAGACCATCGGTCGTCGAAGGCCGGCCAATGCTTACAGTCGTCGTGATCGGCAGTGGTGTCTGTTTCGGTGGTGGCAGGCCACAGGGAACTAAGTTCCTTATAGGCCTGGCTAACCTCCGTTGCTGCAGCTACCGGCGGACGGCGGCTGGTCACTATGGACTGGCCGTCGCCGTCGACTGTAGTTGCCCCGGTCGTCGGTGGCGATGGCAGCCGGCTGATGCTCCCTACGAAACACAAGGGACCTGTCGCTGTGCGGGGGGTGGTGGTCGCCGTCGTCGGCGGACTCACCGGTGCTAGTGGCCGTCATCTGAAATGGCGGGCGGCGACAGACGTCTACAAAAATGAACGAGGGGGTTGGGGGTGGGGGCAAGGTTATCAGGCACCGTCAGTATACCTTTCGGTTTTTGAGAAATCTAGCGTTTTCGGTTTCTCAGGAATCGATATTAGTTTTTTTTTTAAATGGATAACCTGATCCAGGCGGGTCGGGTCAAGACCCGATCTCGGTGACCGGACCAGATCCAATCCTTGGGAACCAGAACCAGATCCATTTGGGGTTCCGGGTCTGGGTCTGACCTGACCTGGATGAGACTGAACCCATTTGAGATATCAGGTCTGGGTCTAACCCGATCCAAGATCTGAATCCAATTTGAATCTTTTATGGATCGGGTTTGGGTCTAGACCAAGTCGAGTTTCTTGGATTTGACTTGTATTGTATTAGGATCGGGTTCGGATATGGATCAGATTATGGATCTGGATCATAATTGAATCTCATTTGGACCAGATCTGGATCCGGGGAGGGTTTGGATTGTGGGATCCAACCCAGGACCCAGTAATAAATGGGTTTGGATTCAGACTGGATCCAGACTAGAGGGTTCCGACTCGAAATCCATTGGAACTGGATCTAGATTCAGATTGAATCAGATTAGTTTCGAAATAAGGTCTATGTGCTATTTAAACTCATTTAAAATTGAACTGGTTTTATGATCGATACAATGCGTTTCAGGACCAGTTTAGAGCCTTTTTTGACCGGTTTCTATCAAATTTTTATCGATTCCTGAGTGTAGAAACCCCATTTTCATGAATCTATAAAAGAAAAAAAAATCTTATCATTCTGTTTTAGGGGTTTATGAGCTTTTGTACATGTTTTGGACCAGTTTGATTGTTCAAAAACCGATTTAGGCTCTTGGTTGATCGGTTTGGAGCCGTTTCAGAGCATTTTTAGATTGGTTCCAGCTTGAGCATTGTGGGCTTTACCCATAAGAGCATGCTTTTGTCATGTTTTCATACTTTATATATGTTTATTGTTAATGAAGCATGACTTATGCATGTCTAATATATACATTTTATGTTATTTAAGTTATGCATAATATTTAAAGCATTAATTATGACTAAATTCATGACATTTGTGATGTGTTTTCATCAAAATTTATTTATTCATATAAGTTGTATGAATTTATATTTTTTGATGATATAATACATATTTTATCATGAATATGCATGCATTATCATATGTGCATGGGCATGCTCCATAATACGAATATGTTTACGGTAAAAAATCTCAATTAATTGACTCATACAATTACCAAAGTGATTTAAGTTGTGTTGATTGATGATTCTTTGGACTGTGTTAAGATTCAATATTATGATTGTGTGTGACTTTATGAAACAATGATTCTACCTGAAGGTAAGTCATTATTTTTCAAATTCACACAGGGTGTAATAGTAGATGTGTATACCAGTTCATGAAGCATGTTTGTACCCAAGGGTACATTGTTGAATTGCCTCTACTTACATGATTTGTCAGTTTCACCAATTGAAGTAAATTATTTGTGAATTGAGGAGACGAAACAACTATGAGTATTATTGTTTCCATCAAAGTGGAATGATAATAACCTAATTATGTTTGTCTCAGAAGAGATAAATAATAAATGGTCTCAGTTTTTACCTTTTCAACATGAGTCCCGTTTGAGCAATTATAAGGTCTTTTTTTTCCGTTCCTTATTGTATCAGGTTTTTTCACCATTGACGGTTCTAGTAACATCCACATGTTAGACGAATCCAATTTCTTAGATTGAAAAGAAATAATATTATTCGCTCTTAGTTATATGAACCTAGATTTGACCTTTATAACTGACGAACCTCCCGCTCTTACAGAGCATAGTACAACCGAACATAAGGCTATTTTTTAGAAGTGAGAGCGTTCGAATAGACTTAGCTTGTTGCTTTTGCAATCTCGGGCGGCTAAGAACATTCAAGGTTACATCCCTCACGGTAGGACAGTGAAAGAATTCCTGGGAGCTATTGAGGTTCAGTTCTAATAAGGCTAGACCGTGTACACTAATGTCCACGTTGGTGTCCATGAAATATTCTGGTGAGAGTCACATCTGACAGCACATCTTGGAGATAAGAAACATTGCATCTGAGTTGAATGACATGAAGTTCGCTATTTCAAACTCCTTTTTTGTCTATCTGATTTTGACCTCGTTGCCTAGTGAATATGGACCCTTCAAGATCTCCTACAATACACATAACGACAAGTGATCTTTTAATAACCTCTTGACTAAGTGTATTGAAGTGGAAGAAAGACTGGAAGGTGAGAGGGTGCCGAGTGCACATATGACCTCTCATCAGAAAAAACACAGGTCGTGGCAAAGAAAGGTTCCTTTAAGAAGAAAAAAAAAACCTCTAGGGAGAGTTCAAACTCTCAAGCGAAAGTCAAATTTCATGTATGAGGTTCTTCTATAAAGTATTTCTTCTATAAGAAAAATGGTCATAAGAAGATTAAAGCATAAGAAATGACTCAAGAATAAAGGTAATAAGTCATTCATTTCTCATGAGTACAATTTGATCCATGTTTCATTGTATAGTTAGTAGATTGATTTTGGTGCCACGATGCACATTACCAACTCTTTGTAGACATTTCTAAACAAAAGGAAACTGACAGATCATGAAAGAAACATCTTCTCAGGAATTAAGATGTGTTCGCGTGCCAAGAATGTTGGGTCTTGAAGAGTTGTGTTGGAGTATGGATTCATTTTGGATTTAGTGGATACCTTTTATATTCTATCATATAGTTGGGACCTTATTTTGATTTTAAAACTTGTTAAGTTCGGTTTTGTTTTTAAATTTGAAAACTCCAAGCTTATTATTGTTAAATTTTTTATTCTTGTAGGTTCTGCATATGTGTTGATGGTTTGTATCATTTGAAAACTAAATTTCAAATTTAAAAATCTCACTTTGTTGAGAACATAATGATTGCCAATAAACATGGTCTAAAGGAGGATCAATCATATTTGCTTTGACGTCGAAGGTTAGGACACATCTCGAAAGAAAGTCCAAAGATTTGTGAAAGAAAGAATTCTTGGAGCCCTTGATTTCACAGATGCAAAACCATGTGTTGATTATGTAAAGGCTAAGCAGTCTAACACATATAAGAAAGATCCTAAACACAGTAATGAAAAATTGAAGGTCATGCATATGAATGTTTGCAGGCCTTTTTCCTGTGTTATACAAGTGAAAAATATTTTGTCACCTTTATAAACGATTATTCAATGTATATGTATCTCTACTTATGATTTAAAAAATTTAAAGTCTTTTAGGGTTTTAAGGACTTAAAGAAAGAAGTAGAAAAACAAACCGATCAATTTATTAAAGTGATTAGGTCTGATAGAGGTGGCAAATATTATGGTTGTTTCACTGCGATGTGACAAAAGAAAAGACCATTAGCACGATTTCTAAAAGAAGAGGTATATATGCAACAACCTCCTAGTTTAGTGTAGATGAATCAAATAATTTAGTTTGCAAATTGAAGAAGTTAATTTATGAACTTAAACAACCCTCTCGTCAGTGGTATAAAAAGTTTAATCATGTAATTTTAAACTTTAGATTCACTGAAATCATTGTTGATCAGTGCATATACCTTAAGGCTAGTAGGAGTTTTTATATGTTGATATTCTTCTTGCAACTAATGATTTGAGCATATTACATGAGACAAAATATTTTCTTTCCTCTCATTTTAATATAGACATGAGTGAGGCCGTATATGTCCTTAGAACTGAGATTCGTTGTGATAGAACTAAGGGTGTCTTTGGCCTTTCTTAAAAATCCTATATCCTTAAGGTTCTTAAAAGATATGGGACGAAGAATTGTTCTCTTAGATTGACACCCATAGTAAAAGAGGATAAATTGAGCATAAAGGTCTATCCTCAAAATGATAATGAGAAGGCTCATATGACAATTGTCCCATATGCTTCGGTGGTTGAGAGTTTGCAGTATGCACAGACCTGCACCCGACCAAATATAATATTTATTGTAAGAATGCTTGGTAGATATCAGTCAAATCTAAGCATTACGCACTGGAAGACAGTAAAGAAGGTCACACACTATTTGCAAGAAATGAAGGACTATATGTTGACCTACAAAAAGGTTGACCACCTAATGGTCATTGGATACTTTGATGCAAACTTGAGAGGATGTTTCGACAATAGAAAGTCTACTACTGAATACATCTTCTTACTGTCATGTGATGTCGTTTTATGGAGAAGAGAAAAGCTGTTTACAACTGCTGCTCATACCATGAAAGCAAAATTTATTTCTCTATACGAGACTTTATCTCAGGCCATTTGGATAAGGAACTTCATTATGAGTCTTAAAATTATGAACTTTATTGAAAGACCACTAAAGATCTTTTGTAATAATGAAGTATTTTTATCGAGTAACAACAAGAGCTCAACCTTTTATCGACACATATAGTTAAAGTACTTTGTTGTTAAAAAAATGATTGAGAATCATTTAGTGTATATTGATGTAATCGGTACGAAGAAAATGACTGCAGATTCCCTCACTAAAGGGCTAGCATTGAGATTATATTCTCAACATGTAAAAGGGATGGGTCTGTTTGATTTCTTCTGATATATGACAATATATTATGGTTATATGTGATCACATTTGTGAAACTAAATTGATTCTTCATGACTTTATGCATTGTTGATTTTGCATAAATGATCTCTCATTTGGGTAGAGAGAATAACAGAATAATAATATTAAAGGACCAATAGAATGAGTTAAAGACCAATATATTCATAAAGGTAATCTTAACATGCTAAAGCACTGAAAATGAATTATATTGTAGTGCATAGAAATATGATATTTCATAAAGAGGTATTCATCTCTGATTCATTCTTGTGATACTGGATAGCATGTGACCCCACATGAAAAATTAAGTTGAGATAATGGTATGAACTTTGATTTTGTGCCTTTCTGCGTCAGTGGGTCAAGTGGGAGAATATTGAACATTTTAGATCGGGTCTAACCCTAATTGTGACCCGATTTGACATAGTATATTAATGTAGGTTTTAGTAGAGTATTAGTAAGGAATGAGCGGAGAGGGGGTTACATGAATGTGAATGGTTCACATTCAATATAACATGTGAAGGATTCACATACATGAATGCCAAATTCAGGTAAAAGGTTCCTTTAAGAAGAAGAACAAAATGAAAACTTTTAGAGATAGTTCAAACTTTCAAGCGAAAGCCAAATCCAGGTAAAAGGTTCTTCTATAAAATATTTCTTTTACAAGAATAAGGAACATAAGAAGGTGAATTGCCTAAAGCATAAGAAATGACTTAAGAATAAAGATAATAAGGTATTTGTTTCTTATGAGTGTAATTTGATCAATGTTATATTGCATAGTTGGTAGATTGATTCTGGTGTCACGATGCACATTGCCAACGCTTTATAGGCATTTTTGAACAAAAGAAAACCAATAGAGCATAAAAGAAGCATCTTCTCAAGAATTAAGATGTGTTCGCATGTCAAGAATGTTGAGACCTACAGAGTTATGTTGGATTCAGGATTCATTTTGGATTTGGTCGATATATTATGTTTCATCCTATAATCGAAACCTTATTTTGATTTCAAAACTTGATAAGTTTGGTTTTATTTTTAAATTTAAAAACTTCAAACTTATTATGTTAATTTTTTTATTCATGTAGGTTCTCCATATGTGTTGATGATTTGTATCATTTGAAAACCAAATTCTAAATTCGAAAAAACTCACTCTGTTGAGCACACTATGATTGACAATAAACGTGGCCTAAAGGAGAATCAATCCTATTTACTTTGGCATTAAAGGTTATGACATATATCGAAAGAACGAGTCCAAAGACTTGTGAAAGAAGGAATTACTGAATCCTTTGATTTCACAGATACAAAAATATGTGTTGACTGCATAAATGATAAGCAACCTAACACATATAAGAAAGATGCCAAACATATCAATGAAAAATTGAAGATCGTGTATATAGATGTTTGCGGGCATTTTTTCCTATATTATATGCGTAAAAAATATTTTGTCACCTTAATAGACTATTACTCAATGTATATGTATCTCTGCTTATTATTTAAAAAATTTGAAGTCTTTCAGGTTTTTAAGGACTTTAAGAAAGAAGTAGAAAAACAAACCGACAAAGTTATTAAATTGGTTAGATTTGATAGATGTGGCAAATATTATGTTCGTTTCACTAAGATGGGACAAAAAGAAGGGCCATTAGTGCGATTTCTAAAAGAAGAGGTATATATGTAATAACCTCCTTGTTTCAGTGTAGATGACTCAAATAATTTAGTTTGCAAATTGAAGAAGTTAATTTATAAACTTAAGTAAGTTTCCCGCCAGTAGTATAAAAAGTTCAATCAGGTAATTTTAAACTTTGGATTCACTGAAAACATTGTTGATCAGTGCATATACCTTAAGGCTGGTGAGAGTAAGTTCATAATTTTGGTTTTATATGTTGATGATATTTTTCTTGCAACTAATGAATTGAGCATAGTACATGAGACAAAAGATTTTTTTTCTCTCATTTTAACATAGACATGAGTGAGGTCGCATATGTCCTTAAAATTGATATTCGTCATGATAGAATTAAGGGTATCCTCGACCTTTCTTAAAAATCCTATATCCTTAAGGTTCTTAGAAGATATGAAATGAAGAATTGTTCTCTTGAATCGACACCTATAGTGAAAGGTGATAAATTGAGCCTAAATGATTGTCCTTATAATGACAGTGAGAAGACTCATATGATAATAGTCTCATATGCTTTAACAATTGAGAGTTTGTAGTATGCACAGACTTACACCCGACCGAATATAACATTTATTGTGAAAATGCTTGGTATGTATCTGTCAAATCTAAGCATTGCATACTGAAAGACAAAAAAAGGTCATGCATTATTTGCAAGAAACAAAGGACTATATGTTGACCTATAGAAATGTTGACCACTTAAAGGTCATTGGATACTCTGATGCAAACTTGGGAGAATGACTCGACAATAGAAAGTTAACTACTGAATACATCTTTCGACTAGCAGCTGGTGTCGTTTCATGGAGAAGCAGAAAGCAATAGAGGCGGAATTCATTGCTCTAAACTTCATTATGGGTCTTAGAATTGAAGATATCACTAAAGAACTTTTGTGATAATGAAGTTGTTGTGTCTTTCTCGAATAACAACAAGAGCTTAACCTTGTGTCGATATATGTAGTTAAAATACTTTATTGTTAAAGAAAGGACCGAGAATCATCTATTGTGTATTGATACAATCAGTAAAAAGAAAATGACTGCAGATCCTCTTACTAAAGGGCTAACATTGATATTATATTCTCAACATGTAAAGATGATGTATCTGTTTGATTCATTCTGATGTATGACAATACATTATGGTTATATATGATCACATTTATGAAACTAAATTAATTCTTTATGACTTTATGTATTGTTGATTCTGCATAAAGTATCTCTTATTTGAGTAGAGACAATAGCAGAATAACAATATTAAAGGACCAATAGAATGAGTTAAAGGCCAACATATTTATAAAGGTAATCTTAACATGCTAAAATATTGAAAATAAATTATATTGTAGTGCATAAAAATATGATATTTTATAAAGAGGTGTTCATCTCCATGACTTATGATTCATTCTTGTGATACCGGATAGCACGTGAACCTACATAAAAAAATTAAGTCGAGATAACGGTATGAACCTTGATTTTGTGTCTTTCTGTGACAATGGGTCAAGTGAGAAAATATTGGACGTTTGAGATCGGGTCCACCCTAAGTGTGACCCAGTTTGACACAAGACACTAATGGAGGCTTTAGTGAGGCATTAGTGGGGAGGGGGTTATGTGAATATGAAGGGTTCACATTCAATATGGCATGTGAAGGATTCACATACATGAATGCTATGTATGCAACCTCCACTCATAAGGGTACTGCTCACCATCGACTTGACGACATGGGCTCATCGTGGGCGTCGATAGGCTAAGGAGAACACCGTGCACTTGCGTCAATGCTCTTCTCATCCATGGTGTGTACCAGTATGTATTTTTTGCTTTTACATTCTGGTTATGGTTTCTATGAACGCCAACAAGATTGCCCATGTGGTTACCCATGTATGTCTTCATAAGTCCTTACCAACTGTACACAACTACTAATAGATACCATAAAAATATATATATTATAATCTCACGAGCTTACCCAAGCTGAACCGAGCCAAGCATCCTTTGTTTGTGCTCTGCTCATTTTTGGTTAACGAGTTGCTCATGGCTCGGCTTACCAAGTACATGAACCAAACAAGAATGAGTTCATGGTGAGCCGAACTGCTAATAAAATAGGCATGGCAAGTTGAATATGAGGAATAGGTACTTGGCACTGCTTGACTCATATAAGCTTGTTATATATATATATATATATATATATATATATATATATATATATATATATATATATATATATATATATATATATATAGAGAGAGAGAGAGAGAGAGAGAGAGAGAGAGAGAGTATATGGTCAAACACACAAACCGTTCGATGAAAATCAGATGCTTTTTTGCCACTGATCGCTCAAGATCAGCAGTGGATGTTTCCCTTTTGTTAAAAATACCATTTAGCTAAAGGCACTTTTTCTGGCGAGACGGTTAATAGCGGTCGTGACTGTTACTAAAGATCAAAATACATGAAAAAAATGGAACGGATGCCCCAGGCACGTCTGACCACTGTTCGACGAGAAGGGTGTCCGATGTTAGACCTCTCTCTCTCTCTCTCTCTCTCTCTATATATATATATATATATATATATATATATATATATATATATATATATATATATATATATATATTACAAGCATTTTTTTTGCAATCCTATTTCTTCCAGCTAGAAAACAATGTATTTTATCTATAAACAAGCGGCTCAAAGTCGGCTTGTTTAACTCGGACTGATTATGAGCTTGAACTCGGCATGGCTCCCCACAAAAAAGAGTGAAGCTTGAACTCTTCAAGCGCATCTAGTAAAGCTCGTTTACCAGCCCTACCTGCAGCAAGAGAAAATCTCATTTGTAGTGGAAAATGAATCATTTTCTCATTTACATGTTCTGAATCACGTGTAAGGCGGATGCTGAGTGGAGTCATCGTCATATCGCTCTACCATTTGTTGCTTGTATGACTCCTACAAAGTAATGATTATAGTATAAATTAATAATTAAGAATTACAATATTTATGATAATGTAATTTATGGTAACTTGTATATTACAATGTTTATTAATGCAATAAATATATACCATTGTTGCTCTAGCCGTCTCTGATACGAACTCTTTCATGCTCTTACGTTTATGTGTTTCAACAAACACATCATTTTAAAGCATAATGCCTCTTTTTTCAGTTTCTTGCAAGGTTAAATAATAAAAAAATCAATTAGAAAGTATGCATAAATACTTATAAATTTGACTATATATATATATTGATGAGTTGCCATTTTCTTCTGGTGGCTCCCAAACCTGTGTGTAGATGGGCATCAGGCATATTTGCTCAATTTTGTGCAACCTTTATTGAGCGGTTTTGAAATTCATGACTCACCCACTTGTCGCACATTGCATCCTAATAATCTGACCTGATAGTAAAAGGGACATGGTCCTTCCACTGCAGTGGATCATCTATCCCACCAACTACTTTTATTCCTGCAGTCTTCATATTGTGAAGCATGTCGGCAAATCGACTGGCAACCACATTCTGTCACACTAGCCTCACGGCCTGCTCCTGCCTGATGAGGATGAGAGGCAAGGCGATTGCCCTGCTTGACAGAAGGTTCAAATGGCAGGGGCAAGGCTCCTGCCTGAGCAAACTATGAGGAGGCAAGGACAAAGCCCTTGCCTGACATATCCGAAGAGGGGGAAGGGCAGAGACAAGGGGGCGAACCCCTGTCTGCCGAGGGAAAAAAGAGGGACAGGGGCAAAGCCCCTTCTGAAGGAACCCCAATAGTGGCAGGGGCATCGCTCTTGCCAGCCAAAATGAAAGAGGGAGGCAGAGCAAAAGGCGGAACCCCAATAGTGACAGGGGCCTTGCCTCTGGCTGCCAGGAAAGACACAAAGGGCAGGGGCAGAGCCCCTTGCTGGGAAGGTAGAGGTGGCAACGACTTCAAACACCAGCTATTCGTGCACAAAAAAGATGGGATTTTACCAACTCATGCAAACTGGTGGATGTGTGGAAATACAATAAAAGATGAGATTCAGAACGAGGAGATACGTAAGAAGGTAGGCGTTGCACCCATTGAAAATAAGATGAGAGAGAATCGTTTACGGTGGTTTGGACATATTCGACAAAGGCCTAATGATGCTCCAGTTAGAAGAATGGAGAAATGGGAAAATATATTAGTTAAAAGAGGTCGGGGTAGGCCTAGGAAGACATGGATGGAGGTGATAGGAAAGGATATGAATGCTTTGAACCTCACCGAGGACATGGCATTGGATAGAAATGAATGGAGGAGAAGGATTCATGTGGAAGACCCAGAATGATTTTCTTTGTTGGTTCATATCGCCGACCCCAATTGTTTTGGGATGAAGGCGTAGTTGATGTTGTATGCAAACTGGTGGCAAAAGACATGTAAAAGCTTCAGAAAATGGAACTAAAACAATGAGACAGAAGTTGGTCTGAGATTGTTGTCTGACCTTCCCATAATCATGTTGACTACAAGTTTCATTGCAGTACCGTTCCCAACATCTCCAAGAAAAAACCTTGACTGTAAAACAAATATCCAAAAATAAATAAAATCAAGGGGCCCAAGCAGGTCATAAATCAACAGCTATAATATTATAAGTCTACCTTCCCAATGATACGTAGGAAAGGAATAACCATTTCATAGACGGATCATTACCTATATCAAAAGAGGTTCAGGATATATGTGTATATTCCTGAATTATAGAAAACCGAAAGAGAAAACCAGAAATGATCCAAATTGCTAATATAATTTGTTCAATTATTATAACTGCATATATCAAACTACTTTTATACATCGAAAATAATACAATACAATGTGAAAAAGAATACATTAAGAACACATATGATCAATGAAAGGGCTGAATAATTACTTAAATTATATCAATATCTAAGTATGTGTTTTCACGTACATATGGGTTATTTTTTACATAATCATGTGAATTTTTTCGTCATATTCAAGTACGCGCTATATTTTTTTTTTGAAAGGCAAGTTTGGGTTAGGCGGACTCCTACCAAAACAACAACCACCTCATGTGGCAAAGGGATTCGATCCTGGGCCTTTAGCTTGACACAGGACCCCAACTTACCACAAGGGATACACCTCAATAATACATGCTATGACTTATTTCTCAAATGGTTATGTGCATTTTTTTTTATATTTTATAGTATGATGTTTTTTACATATTCTATGATCTACCAACGTGCTTCTCCTACCTCTTAGGATCGACTAACCCATGTACAAGTGCCGTTCACATGAAACCTTTCCCCTCTTCAGCCCTCAAAGTTCTTTTGAATATTTGCTATTATCATCAAGATCTGCATGATGACCTCTCCACCCAACCAAACCGCCTGGGTTTCAGAATGACCGTTAAAGGATAGTTAAGTTAAACATAAAAGTTCAGGTATATTTTTAAAATTTTAGAAAGTTCAGGAGTTTATTTTGGGACAAACTACAGATTAAAAACATGTTCAAGAAAAAATAAAACTTTCAGCCTTGTCTCGGTTATTTACCAGAGAGCAGACCCTTTTATGAAATTTTCAGAAACTAGAACAATTGTTCTAAAAAAATAGAAGGGCCCAAGAGGAATTAACATAAGTAAGAGGGATAATTCTATAATTTTACTATCAAACAGGATATGGTAATAATTAAACCAGATGAATTTTAGAAAAAGGAGACGGCCATTTTAAGAAATTTTCTTTAAAAAAAAAGTACGACCCATCTTCTTCTCCATTTTTTTTCTCTACTTTTTCTTTTTTTCAGATTTTCTTCCTTTCCTTTCTTTTCTTTTTATAGAGTCTGAAGCTTCTCGACACCAATACTACCTCTATTCTGGCAGGCCTTCTTTCTTCCCGCCACTGGTAGGCTCGGCCTGGCCCTCTTCTGCACAACCAACGGGCTTGGTTGATCAGTGGAGGGGACTCCACCGCCTCCTCTGACGCCGGCAGCAGTGGCCGTTGGAGACAGGTGACCACCCGACGAAAGGAGGGTTCTCCTCCGCCCCTGACGTCGGAAGCAACGCCCAACACCGTTGCAGCTCCACTACCCTTCACAGCATCCTTCGTCGGCTTCTTCTCCAACTTCGGTCCGAATGCGAAGACGTTCATGGTACCGGCTGTGATATTTCCGGCGAGGCTACAGTCGACATGCCATGGGATATTGCTAGTGGCGGGGAAGGCCAGAGTGATCGTGGGAGCGTTCGGGTTCCTGTCCACGTTCCTGGTGCCCAAGTCCAAAAAGGAAGTCCCTTGAGGAGGCCTCCGACACAGTCTATCGGTGGTCAAGACCTTTCGATTTGGCGATTGGCTGCCTCCCCACTATGAGCACCTGAAAGAGAGCGGAGCGGCCTCTGCCTGAGCACTGTTTTTTTTTCATTTGTACCCTAGGAAGCCGGTTACGGCTTTACCGGTCGCAGTTTTTGGCGACTATGATACGAACAGAAAAAAATACTGACCTTCGCGCGATAGGCGTCGATCAGCGTCAAATCTTTGGTGCACACCCGTAACCCTGCTCCGATACTACTGTTGGATTTATCTGATCAGGGTGTGCGTAGTGAGAGGAGCAAAGCATAGGAAACTGTAGAGAAACGAGAGAGAGAGAGAGAGAGAGAGAGAGAGAGAGAGAGAGAGAGAGAGAGAGAGAGGAGGATCTGGTAAACGAGCTCCTTCAGGGGGATGTGCACTCGCTTATCCCTGCAATGCGCAAGGGCTGGGGCATAAATAGCCCTCCCCTGGGTAACCGTTTTCTCAGGGTTTAATAGGATGTTAATAGTACCATCCGTTTTTGTTTTTCCATGAGTTACGAGTCCATCGTTACATGTGACTCATTGGATTCCGTTGTGAGACCATGTGGCCACATTGGATCCTTCCAAAGATCCAACAATACTAACATGACTTAGATAGGAAAAATAAAAGAAGCAAAGGATAAGTTTCTGAGATGAAAACCTCAATGAACATTCTTTCACAAGAAAGGGTTTCTGAAATTGATAGTAATAACAGTTTTGAAACCTATCTACAAAAATAGAATGTTTTGTTGTTCAAAGCAACCAAAGCGTGGTAAAGTATACAACAACATAACGTAAGTTCTTATGCAGAAAAAAAAAGGTGGCACATAATGAAGAAAGAAGAAAAAAGAGGAAGAAGGAGAGTAGAGAGAGAACAAAGAAAACTAAAAAAAAATCTAAAGAGAGGCAAATAGAAGGGGGTGGTGGTGGTGAGCCCCTCCTCTTTTTTATTATTTATAGGGTATAGATCAAGGGGTTGGGCAATCTTAGCCCTTGATGTAATCTTCTTCTAACTTTCCTTTTTTCTAATTTTTTAAGTTTTTTTTTGCCTTGTATTTTATTTTTTTTCTATCTAGTGATGTAGGTTAGTACTATATTATGTATTATATGTAGTGTATATATTATATTATATACTCCCTTAGGCTGGTCGACACCCCCATATGGGGGCTAACCTTTCTATAATTCACATGGTCAGGCTTACTTGCTTGGTAAGCAAGTTTGACTTAGTCAAGTTATTATTATTATTATTATTATTATTATTATATATATATATATATATATATATTCTTCTTTCCTTCTTTCAAACTTTTCTTATTCTCATTTTTTTCTTTCCCACCTTGGGAGGTTTCCCCTCATTGCTATATAGCAAGTTTTGACTTCCTCTATGTTTTGCTTTTTAGTAACTATTTTAAAAGCTTTTGATATAAATCTTTATATTACTTTTTTTTCTTAACTAAGCAAAGAGGTGCCAGATAGGATGGGACGGCCCACCTATGGATCTCTACCATTTTATGCATTGTGGTTAAATTCAAATTTTCATTCTATTTTTTTTATTTGATAATTTGGTTTTATTTAGTATTTTAGATTTCAAAATTTTCAAAACTATATTTTAAGTTTAAATGAAATGGCTCTAAATATAAACCAAATTATTTTAAAATGCATATGAAATTCTTTTAAACACCAATTTATCTAAATTATTTAAGTTCTTTTCTATAATGTCATTTTCTCAAAAATGACTTTTGAAAATGATTTCCACTAGGGTCGATAGGACCCATTGTCATTTTGAGTATTTTTTTTCGTTAGGTCCTAATCTAAGACCTAGTCTATTTTTATAACACATATTATTATCATCCATTTTTTATTTATAAGAATATTTATGAAAATTTATGAAAATTCCTCAAAAAATCATGGGCTTTATATCACATCTTTGATCTTCATTAGTAAAATACTAAAATACTCTTTAGGGATGACAGTGGACCAAGGAAAAATGCAGCTCTGCCCTGCTTTGACCAATTTGGACAGAGGATGGAGGATATAAATCGAGGATGGAGCCAGGGATGGAGGTTAAAATCAAAACATGTGCAGGGATGGAGGCAGTGATGAAGGGCAGAATTTTGAGATGGAGCAGGAGTGGGGACATTGTCTCCCACCCTCACCCCGATCCACTGGCATCCCTACTTCCAGTTCCATCCTACAGGAGACATGTGACATCAAGTTTGCTCATGCGAGAAAACATATTGGCTCTGCATGCTTTCTAAGGAGGGAAATGCACCCTTGAGTTGGACAGTGTTGTCAACGATTCAGATATGGAAATTTTGAATGAATCTCTTTGGTCGAATTTTATGTCATAATTCTCAAGATGTCATTTTATCTGTTATCTTAGCGAAGCCAATTCAGTTTAGTTAGCAACCTAAGCCAAAGCCATATCCAGTTATAATAAGATGGTTTTGAATTTTTTTCCTATCGAATTCCATGCATATCTGAAATTGATGAATATCGTGTGAAAATTTTGACTACGGCACATAAACAATCAATTAAGAGATCCTTGGGTCCCAAGTTTTTTTCTTTTTCTTTTTTTCTTTTTTTATAGGTAAGCTTGGGTTAGGCGAATCCCTACTAGTATATTTCATAAAACGAATTGGTTACCATAGAAGTAAAAATCCACAAGAAAAATATTTTATTGATTCTTAAAAGATTTTACAAAAGACTTAAAATAAAAAACTCACCTCCAATTTCAAAAAATATGGGAACCCCATTGATACGAAATTTGACCGTTCCTCTCCAAGTGCCAAGGGATATTGAGATTTTTCTTGAGAATCATTTTTTTCAGCTTTTCGGCAAAGTTTCAACAACACCTATGAAAAAAAAAGATAGAGGGAGTCTTGGTGGTGGGACCCACCAAGACTCAGAGATGGATAAGAAAGAGGAATTGACAATTAGTAAATGCAAATACTAGAAATTTAACTAAAAAAGAAAAAGAGAGATGTTAGAGAACTTACTCGGGCTTGTCGAAGCCCTAGCCTGGCTCATGATGTCGGCAGAGTCTCTTCACTATGACTAAGTTGAGATTATGGCATAGTATCCCTACCTTGACTAGGGTTTCCTACTAGGAATGGGCACTCCTCGTAGAAAAAGCTACTCTACTAAGCTAGTAAAGTAAATTCCTAACCTATACTAAAGTAGTTACTTAGTATTTTCTCATGAAAGCGTGAGAAAACCCCAAGTATGAGATTTATCTTATAATAGAGAGTGCCTGACACTCTCCCTAGTACACTTGGGCTTGGAGGCCAACCTAAGTAGGAAGGCAAGGCTAGAAAGCTCGCTACCTAGGAAAGCAATTTATTTTATAGAAAATGATAGAAAAAATTACTTTGAGGGGTTGCTCTCCGAAGCAATGGAAAGGAAAGAGAAAGGTAGGCACTCCCAATTCTCCCTTAGAGAATACACACTCAAGTAAAGATGTTTTGGAGAGTTCAAGATGTGATAAATGAAGTGCCAAAGGAGATATTTATAGGTTTTCTATTGAAATCCCACCCAAAATTGATGCTAGATAGGAGAACTGGCACTGATCGGGATCAACTATAATTCTGATCTGGATCAGCGTTAGTTCAATAGACTGTAGCCACTTGATTGGCTATAGTCTTACAGACTGGCATTGATCACTTCTGGTCAGGTTGGATCTAAACCAAGTTTGAATCTGGATCATGATTCGATCCAAGAATTTGGCGACAATCATTGAGACTAGAGCAAATCAAATCAACTTTAGTCTCTTTGGCTGGTTTCGATCTTGTAAATGGATTGGATTTGGGCTTGGCAAATGTCAAAAATGCTCTTAAAAGTGGGCCCTACTTTCTAAACAGGACATTTTTAAACCAAAAAATGTGTTGGCTATAACTTTTCACTATGATATCATATCGACGTAGTTTTTGATTAATTGAAAAGTTAGAAATCTCTACTTTTGTTTGAAAATGATTAAGAATGCTAGTTTACAGGTCAAAAGTGGTAAAAAATAAAAAAGACCTAAAATATAAGACCCGTAAATTTTTGAGAAAATTTTAGGTAAATAAACTGGTGACTTTAAAAATAATTATTGAAAAGTTAATATAAACTAAAGGTTTGTAAGAAATTTAAAATCAAAAAATTTAATTTTATGGATTAAAACCTACTTGGATTTGGATCTTGGTCTGATACAAAAAATATCTGAAATTCATTATCTATGGGAAACATATCGAGTACCTAGATCTAGTTCATTGACCAATCTGAAATTTTAGGATATATATATATATATATATATATATATATGGGTCAAATTTTGGTAATTGGATCTAGATCTTAAGAGGATCCAAATTGGATCTGGATCCCAAGATCCAAAATCCAAAATAGTTTTAGAAATGAGTGTGGATCGATGCACATAAGACTCGGTCCAATATGGATCCAGAATTTATTGACATAAAATAAGGTGAAGTAGTAGATATAAAATTTAATACATATATAACTGCAAAATGGAAACTCATTTATGAAATATTTACATAGTATATACTTAGATATATATATATATATATTAATAAAGTATATGGAAGAGTTAAGATATTAAAGAGGGGGACATCCTCTCTAGTGGACCCCACTTGAACCAAGAAGAAAAAAAAATGTTAATAAAATAATAAAATATTAAATACTTAAGATAAACAATCATATACACATTTTTTTCTTTATGAGTAGAGGTTACACTTAAGAGAAAGTAGTGGGCTGAACCCACTCTCCCATTCACGTGAATGGGGGAGTTACATTAGTTAATTCAAGTGAGTTAGAATATATATATATACATATAAAGACTCTTGATTCTTTAACCACTGCCCACTTCTCTCTCTCATTAAACCTTTTATAGTGACCCGCATCTTAGCCTAACTCCCTCCCCACTAATATGAGTAGATGACTCTTGGATGGCAAAATGAAACCCCTAAAAGTTACACCATGATCATCCCCCACTTAATCATCTTGTAACTCTCATCCCCTCCCTCTCTATATAAAGACACGTGAACTCTTATTCTCCATACTTTTTCCTATATATCTCTCTACTCTTTTTTAGCTGGGTAGTAGTGTGTGGTAGTAGTTAGCGGAATTCACGACCGACTACTATAGTCCAACCGATGCTACATCGATTCAAAGTTTCTCGTTTGAGGTAGGTACACTGACTTGGCATGTGCCTATAGTTTTAGGCTCTATGAGTATAGATTTTTCCCATGTTGTAAATTACTGAAATCTGTATTTTGATCAGCCATGTTATTGTTTGACATAAGAAAAAAAAATTATTGGTGCTTGTTGATTTTTGTCCATGTTGTGAATTACTGGAATTTTTGTTTTTGATCTGCCATGTTATTGTTTGACATAAAAAGTTTAATTGGTGTTTGTCGATTTTCCCATGTTGTAAGTTACTGAAATTTTCATTTTGACCGGCACATGTTATTGTTTGAAATAAAAAGTTTAAATGGGTGTTTTCTTTACAATGACATGTGATGTCGTTATTTAGTGGAATATGCAGGCAATTGGATTCGGTATATGCGTTTAAGCATAGGTTGTTTGGTTAAAGAAATTGTATGTGTTTTCTGGACGTCTATGGGAATGCGAAAAAAAAGAAAGAGGTTTTTCTTTATTTGTTTCTCAATGAGTGTAAGACATTTTTTTTTGTTATTTGGATTAGCGATATATTTTGTAAGAACTACATTTTTCTAAAACAGTACAGTCGATGTGTTGGTTTGGTCACACAGAAAATGTGTAACACGTGATCATTTTTAACATAATTTGTTCTTGAATCGGGCTTATAAAGAAATAGAAAAAAAATGCCACATAGATGCAATTCGTGATTGGTGGTTAAAAATTTGAGTTCTTGTAAAATGAGATTTGGATTCTAAGGTTTAATTGCAATCAGCGATTTAGGTCAATGTATTTTATGAATATATATATTTATATATATTATTAATGATATATGCAACTACCTATTAACCTATGATTAAAATTTGGTTTATTGCAAAAAACAATACCTGTGTTATAATGTCAAGATTAAAATCTGTGGTTTTAAAGTATACATTTATGAAAAATGTTATGATAACATTTGGTAATTTAGACCCTATATGATGTGTTAATCGAGTAGGCTATTTCGGCTCAAAAACTAATCAAGGTTTAGTTTTTGTTTTGTATATGTTATAAGTTCTAATGAAAATCAGCAACATTAGTCTTGCTTATGTGTTTTAAGTCTGCAATTTTTCATTAAGTGAAGTTAATGATTATGTTACAACTTCACTTCTTTTATATGATGTGCATTTTGAACATAACTTGCATGAATTGTCAAAACATATCATACTTACTATTTGATGAACATGGCCCAAATATTGCGCCTTATGGAATGGTGCGGTTGTTCGAATAAGAAAAGGTAACTTGTGATGCATATTGCGTGATAGCCAAATGTGTGATCAATGCATGACAGATGTGAATTGTATATAGTGCTAAATGCAACATAATGAAAATATGAGATACATGCATGTTAATTGATAAATGCAAAGAAAGTATATGTTAATGCATTGTTCTGAGACACTTTGGGCATGATATTGAAATTGTGACTCACATGACAGTGAGAAATGTCATATGTGCTCAAGACATATGAAGTTGAATTGTATTGTTTGCACGCCAAAGTGGTGGACAACGACTTTATGATAAGTCAAATGAAAATCATATATACTTGTGTCTTGTGGAGGCCATTAAAGGTTTCAAATAATGTTTAAGTACGTATGTCACGAGGATTAACTAATTAAGAAAGAAAATATTAATTCTCATATTGCTTACAATGAGAGAGTAAGCCGGTAGGGTATTGTAAAGCACTACGGGTTGCTTCCCCAGCCATAGAGATAGGGGATAGCTACCACTGGTGACGCAGGGTGGTAGTGAATAAAGCTTTAGTTGAAGGAAGGACTAATATATCAGGTTGAGTGTGTTGGGATTTCTCTCGATAAGTTGCATTCCTCACCTAGGGCCAGAAAGGATGTGCAAGGCCAAGGTAATAAGATACAAATTGTTTGAATGTACTCCTTGGTCATGTTTTTGATTTGGATATTGTTTGTATCGTACACACAAAGATTGTTGACAAGAAAAAGAAAAGCATATTATGCATTTAGTCAAATCATATCATGTATCATTTAAGAAAGATCACCTAAATGAAAGAATTATAAGTCACTCATGTCATAGATGGATGATCATGCATAAGTGTTGAATTTAGTTTTTCAGTGGTTCTATAATTTATCAATGTCATGATATTTGCTTGTGTGAGAAAAATGATGTTTCATGTATGCTTGCTTCTATGCACATGTACTTTGTCATTGTATTCCTACGGGGGTGTAGTTATTGACCCCCTACACAATTATAAGCACTGAATGATCTACCAGGATGATAACGAAGAGCTGAAGCAGAGTCAGAAAGCCAAACCCTTTCTTTTCCTTGAGACTGAATTTTTGGAACTTATGTTATTTTTTTATGAACTTTAGTATTGTTTATTTTCCTATTGAACAATACTCTATATGCGACAATGAAAGTTTAAATTGATATGTTCTTTTTTATAAAAATCTAGTACTAGTGTGATTGACTGATCTGTAACTCACCCAAGGTTTTTTATCCAAGAAGGTGAAAAATGTTTCTGCTGATGAAAAAATAAATAAATTTTTTGGGTTAAAAATCTTGGGGTGTTATAACTTGGTATCAGAAGGTTGTCTCTCGACACGTCCACCAATAAATTTTTATTTTGTTAATTGTTGTGCTTGTGATGTTTGATACAGATAATAGTTGACGTGGTGCAACTAGGAACCTAGAAGATATTATAGGAATGTCACAAAGGCATAGAACTTACTAAAAATTCCTTTATTAGATGGTCAATCGACAACCTCAAAGTTGGGCTGCACAAAGAAACTTCTTACTAGGATCTCTCAACACGTTAACTCGAACATGCCAGAACCTTGCCGATAACAGGGGCAATGGTAATGGTAACAATCATAATGGAGGGAACCAAGGGTCAAGCTATAGGCGCTTTATGGAGATGGATCCCTCATCCTTCACGGAAAAAGATGACCCTGATGCTGCAGAATAGTATTTATGTTCAGTAGGAGAATTTTTTAAGATACTGGAGGTTCTCAAGGACAAAAAGGTCACCTTTGGCACTTACCGCCTGAACGAGGATGCCAAAAGTTGGTGAAAAATCATACAAAAGATGTGATATACATCAGAGGAGTTACAAGTGATCACCTGGGAACAATTTTTTGAGGTTTTCTTCGATACCTATTTTTCTCAATATGCTCAAGATCGTAAGATGCAAGAATTTTTGGATCTCAAGCAAGGTGGCACAAAGGTGGCAAAATATACAATTAAGTTTCAATATTTGGAGAAGTATTGCCAACACACATATACCACCGATGAAGCTCTCACCAAAAAATACAATCATCAAGATTGGTTGAGGACTATAGTCCTCACTAGCCGGTCATGAAATCTTAACCAGGCCATCAAGATGGCTACGATATTATAGGAAGACTAGGAGTCCTCTAAGAAAGTTCAAACCAGTAGGTTTCAGAAGGGTGGTGATAAAGGGAAGAGGCTTCAAAATTTCTCTGTAGGCCAAAATAGAGGATCACCAGTTAAGAGGGCACGTGGTCAACAAGGAGGTAATACCCAACAGTCGCCACAAGCAGATGTTTGCCCAAAGTGTAAGAGGATCCACAAAGGTCAGTGATACTAGGACACCGGAGTGTGTCTACACTGTGGTGATATGGGGCACTTTATAAAGGATTGTCCCAAGAGGTTGACCAATATACAACACCTAAAGGACAACAACAATCCCAGCAGAGACAAAAGAAAGCTACAGGTCATGTCTACGCGACCATTGCAGAAGAGCTGAAGGAAGATGCGGATCTCAATGAATGTACCACTTTTATTGTCAAGTGTGATGCTAAAGTGTTATTCGATACGGGTGTGATACATTCTTTTATTGCTACATGATTTTCTAGTTTATTCAACTTGTCACTGGTAGCTATGGGATACACATTGGAAGTTATCACACCATCAAGCAGAATTGCTCAAAACTATTTACCCGAGATAGAAGTCCTTGTTGCAAAGAAGAACTTTTTTGCCAATCTAATTATGTTGGACATGATTGGGTATGATGTGATTTTGGGAATGGACTGTCTATATGAGCACTATGCTTGTATGGATTGTCATGAGAGATGGATATGTTTTACATGTCCCAACAAACCCATCACGGATTACAAGGCTGGTAGGTTAGAAAAGCAGGGAAGGATAATTTCGGCACTAAAGGCTCAATGTTACGTTGAGAAGGGGTGTAGGGCCTTTTTGGCTAGTGTCTCCTTCATAAAACCCGACACAAAACCGATAGGAGAGGTAATGGTAGTGAAAGAATTTGAGAATGTATTCCCTGATAATCTACCTGGATTGCTCCTTTGCAAAAAATTGACTTCACCATATAATTGGTGTCCGGTACAACTCTAATCTCTAAGGCCCCTTATCGGATGGCACCCGCGGAGTTAGAAGAACTGAAAAATATACTTCAGGATCTTATGGATAAAGGTTTTATCTGACCTAGTGAATCGTTGTGGGGATCACATGTACTCTTTGTCAAAAAGAATAATAAATCAATGCGATTACGCATCAACTATCGTATGTTGAATCAAGTGACTAGTAAAAATAAGTACCCTCTTTCCCTTAATGACGATTTATTTAATCAGCTTCGGAATGCAAAGGTCTTCTCGAATAGATCTCTGATCCGGCTATCATCAATTGAAGATTAGGGAATCTGATATGCAGAAAACTGCATTCAGAACGTGTTATGGCCATTATGAATTTTTGGTGATGCCTTTTGAACTAACCAATGCTCTCGTAGCATTTATGGATTTAATGAACAAGATATTTTGGTCATTCCTGGATTTATTTGTTATACTATTTATTGATAATATTTTAATTTACTCAGAAAGCGAAGAAGATCATCAAGAGCATCTACAGATTGTATTAGAAACACTTAGGAAGTATAAGTTGTATACAAAATTTTTTAAATGTGAATTATGGCTGGAATAAGTTATGTTCTTGGGGCACGTGATCCAAATGATGGAGTACATGTAGATCCCACCAAGATAGAAGCAATTATGGAATGGAAGCAACCTAAGAATGTCTCAGATATTCATAGTTTTTTAATACTTACCGGATACTACCGAAGGTTTATACAGAATTTCTCTAAGATAGAAACTCCTATAACTATGTTGCTTCGTAAATGAATCAAATTTGAGTGGACGCAACAATACAAAGAAAGTTGTTAAGAGTTAAAGAAAAAACTGACTTCAGTCCTAGTGCTAACACTTCTATCAGGCCATAGAGGATTTGTCACATATAATGATGCCTCTCGAATAGGCTTAGGATATATTTTAATACAACATTGTAAGGTAATCATGTACGCATCTCTTCAGTTGAAGGTACACAAGTGAAATTACCCTACCCATGATCTAAAATTAGTTGCATTAGTATTCACCTTTAAAATATTGGGACACTATCTGTATAGGGAACAATTTGAGGTATTTTCTAATTACAAGAGTTTAAAGTATATTTTCTCTCAGAAGGACTTGAATATAAGGCAACTAAGGTGGTTGAAATTTTTGAAAGATTATGATTTTTTGATATCTTACCACCCGAGAAAAGCTAATGTTGTGGCAGATGCCTTGAGCAAAAAGGCTGGAAACCTATCTTGTTTTATAAGTTATCAGTGGAGGCTCTTGGGAGATTTTATTGTCTGAAAGCCATTTGACTCCGATTCTGGAAAGATCGAAATATCGAGTATGGCTATCCGAACAGATCTTGTTGATCGAATCATTAGTGAATAGAAAGATGACCCAAGTTTTTTCAAAATGATAGCAGCTTGTCAACCAGATCAGCGTTACATTTAGAAGAAGATGATAGCATTTGGTTTGGTCAAAGATTATAGGTACCTAAAGATCCACAATTGAGAAAAGAAATATTTGATTTCTTACTATCACTTGATGATTTTTTTATCCTCGGATGAATATCTTTTCTTATAACTTTTTTTGGATTTCTTATCTTTTTTCTTTGTTTTCTCCATCTCCCTTTTATAGGATTTCAATTTCTTAGGAGCCTCCTCCTCTTCCTCACTGGAAGAATCCTCTTCTTTTAAATATTTCTCTTTCTTTTTGGAAAATTTCCTCAATTTTCTATCTTTTTCCTTTGATTTTTCTTCCACGATTTATTTTTCTCATGAATTTTCTCTTCTTCCTCTTCATTATTGGAGGAATCCTCACTCACATATGATTTTTTTTCTCAGGATATTCATAGCCTGAATTGTGAATGATTAGGTTCATTTCTCCCTCTCTAGGACCCTCCATATTAGCCTCAAGCTCTTGGATCCGGATCCTCTGAGCTTTTTGTAACCTAGTTTCTACCCCATGCATGGTTCGGACATCCAACCTAGACTCATCTTGAAAATCATCCTCACAGAAGAGGATCCCCTGTCCATCCCTTCTTAAGTCTACTCATGGCTTGGACCAACAAACAAAAGGTTACACAAAATCACACTTTGCGTGCAAGTTTGAAACCCTGGGTACCTTGATTATTAAGCTTCTTTCAAGTCTTTTTCAGGGTTCTAGTGTAAACAGGCTTCCTTTCGATCTGGGTTCGGATGGTGCAGATCTTTGACAGGAAACAGGTTATCGTCAGTCTTTGGAATCTGAAATTTTGAGATGGGGAAAGCAACCCTTCATATGTAAGCAGGTGGCATATGTTACATCCTCAAGCAAGATCATCCCACTTGGAGAGAAGAGGATGACAGCCCAAGGCTATCCAGGATGAGTGCACTCAAACTGTTAGTCTGCATGTTCTTGGAGTTCTGAAGTAGTCAACACACCCGGTTGCAGGGGCGTGGCGGGAACTAGAATGCTGGGGAAGGCCTCCGGTTGGATGGGTTAAAATTGAACATAGGTTGTATCTGTGTTTGATTCTCTCTTGGACAGATCATATGTGCTGGTTGGGTGTTTGGAGTTGCTCACATCCCCGACAGAGGATGGACTTGTTGGGACCCAAGTCCTTGATCAGATTCAAGCAAAACACTTGTATGATAATTGAATCCAATAGGAAGAACCACATGAACAGGGCCTAGAGGGGCCCGGCTCTCAGCTCTTAACTCCCCCCTGTCCTTATCCTTTAACTGCTATCTTTTGATCGATAGTTGCCAGATTCATGTACGTCCCAAAGTGACCAATGATCTGGCATGCACCTTACACCACATTCCTTGTAAAGAAACCAACAGGTCATGGAAGGATAAGCCACCCCATTGGCATACTTTCACTCTCCTTTTTGGAGATCTGTACTTGTAAATCTTGTTTATAATCTTGAATTTTGAATATACTAATACAAGTAGTGATCATGCCTAACTCCCCAACAATTTTCTTTATATTTACATTAAAAAATCACCCTCAAGATCAGAGACCTAGACGCGCTGGTTTTACCTGTCGTACTTACGGTCGTTGTTGTGGCTGTGCAAAACAACAGCATTTCCTGTCAAAAAAATAGAAAAAGAAAAAGCACCTAGTATTTCAGGTGTTGTGGGCACATGGAATGCTGGCATGTAAGTGGTTGTCATGGTATTGATTATGACATTGCCCATAATTGGATTGGTGACCCACCTTCTTTTTTATGATATTTCAATAAGTCCTCTCTCTTTTTTTTATCCTGAAACGCATTTCAGAACCTTACTTTTCACTGGGATTTGCCAAATAGAGATCCTCAGTTGGGGGATAATTCAGGATAACCATGACTCATGTACAATAAAATTGTTAAGCTGCTATTAAGTTATTAAATAGGCAAAATAATACCTTTTTTTTTTTCAATGAAAGGTCAAAATGATAGTTTATATGGATCTTAACCATGAGATTAGCTTGACAATTGGATTGGATTTGACTGTACCAATGAAAATTTGGGTCCCAAGATTCTCTTAGAAAAATGAAACCCCTTGTGGAATAACAGGCATACTGTGGGATTTTAAGTGAAAGTCTCCCTCCTTTGGAATTCCTTGGTGTACTTGGAAAAAGACTTGGTGCCCTCACTTTATTTTTCCTAATATCCGAAAAAAACAAACAAACTAGAATTTTTAGATATAACAGTCTGACGTCATTGGATTGAAATTTAGGCTCTTGTCTGTGGTCGCCCATGGGATGTGAAACCAGCCGTTTTTCCTTTTTCTTTTTGGCTAAGGGAAAATCCTGTTCTTACACCCCTGCTCGGCTCACGAGCTGAGCCTGAGCTCGTTACGAGCCAATCATGAGGTGACTTGTTTTCTTTAAAAAGTTATTATTAAATAATTTTTAAGCTTGATAATATATATGTATATATTACATATATAATATAATAATAAATATATAAAACGCAATCAATCATAAGCAGAAACAGGTTACAGCTTGGGATGTACTACCCTCCTGTAGATCTCAATTTAATTTTATTAGTCATCCAAATCCATATAAACTTGAATCAAAGCTAAATTCAGGTATAACTTTCCTGTTCATCTTTTTTTTTTATGACAAGGATCCCTCACCAAGAACCGGGTCAATGCCTCCCCCTTCCCTTCCTCCCCTCCCGAGATGTAAATCTCAGGTGAGGTTTCTGAGACCCAAGCCCTTAGAGAGCCCACCAATTAAAGACACTGGCACACTCGGTGAGACTCGAACCTGGGACAAAGGGGTCACCACTCGATCGACCTGGGAGGGTGCTCCCTGTTCACCATATGGCTGCACTTTAGCCAAAAAGAACCACTTCATAGTTAAATGTGGCCTCATAATAAAATCCTGCTGGGCACCACTGAGGTGGTATTCCATGTGATAAGCGGGGGTGCCCTGTCAAGATGAAGGCCCAGGATTGAATCTCTCTACCACATGGGGCTGCTGTTGTTCTGGTACGGGTCAGCCTAATCCTAACTTGCCTCCAAAAAAAAAAAAAACTTGCTGTGTAGATGGTTAACGTATCTTAATCCTTATTTCATTTTGCATAATTCTCAAATGTCAACTGGTTTTGTGTGACTTAAAAGCAGCTTACTGAAGTGGCTTGCTTTTACTTCTTTTTTTTGGATTTATAACCCGAAGAAACCCTAGACGGCATGAAGACCTCATCGCACTGGCTCAGCCTGCCATACCTATGATCATTGTGTTGGCAGTGTAAAACTCTGACTTTAGGACCCCTGCTTTTGGGGCCTATAATAGGCGTTGGATTGCGTAGAAAAGAGACACCCATGTGAATCGAACCTTGACTGCCTCTCTAGCAGCCTGCAAGGCCACACCCCACTACGCCAACCCCCTTTGGGGCACTTTCTTTTACTTGATGCCACAAATCTGGTCTTTGGGAATTTTCAGCGAGGAAAATCAAGCAATAAATTTAAAAGGATTTTGTTTTCTAAGAAAATCTCTGGAAAACATATAAAAGAATTTAAAAATTTTAATATATATATATATATATATATATATATATATATAAGTTAACCTATAAAAACATTGAAAAAACATAAAAGATATAAAAGGTGTCATTATTGTGCTAGAGTTGGTATAAAAATACGATCTCTAGAATACCTGATACTTTGGTAAGACTGTCTTTTTAAATAATAATAGTTTTTAAAAATATCACAATAAAAATAACATTGTTTTCAAAATGTTACCAACATGGGTTTTAGTCGACTCATAAGTAGGGATTTCAACGGGTCGGGTTTGGTTCGGACACAAGTAAAACCAGACTTGGGCTGGATTTTTGGATATGGTATCCGGTCCATACCTGGTTCTAATCAAGTCTACTATAAGAGAAACCATACTCGGACCCTATAAAAACTACATTGTCAACGACATGCCTAAAAGCATGCTAGCAAGGGATTCAGGGAACCAACCTCCATTAATAAGCATATTTTTTGCTTCAAAAATAGAGCCAGGGTTCAAGGAACCATTGAGATTAAACCTAAATTCTTGTAATACATGAAAAATATAATAGTTGATACAAGTGAATTGCTCAGAAAGGCCAAAAGCGCCAGAGCAACACTGAAAGATAAAATAATCTATGCTTACACACACTTGCTCATATAAGCAAAGGGATTTGCTTTCACCAGCAAAATGCTTATTTGTGCTAAAAGGCCAATGGGAGAAAATATATAATTGTGTCATAAAACATTAGCTACCCAATTGGGGTATACAAGCCATCAATGCCTTGGAATGCCCATAAGAGGCTGATACAATAATAAAACTTACTAAAAAAGAAAAAAATTATGTTTTTCATTCAGATCTAGGCATACCTTGGAGAGAAATGGATGTACACAGTCCAATGCATGTTGTTAATATGCCCCTCAAGTGGTAATGACCCGACATCTTTGGTCATCTAAGATACAGGATAGGTTCTACCATATATATGCTAGGTGAGTAGTTTTCATACTTCTGTAAAATGTTAAGGTGCATCCTTGTTTATTACCTAGGGTGGACTTCTCTTTTGATTATTGAACTGCTCGTACAAAGTTACAAAGCCAGTAAAACACATAGTATAATAAACCCTCATATGGTCTCAACTAACTCAAAGTTTTTCATGTACGTACCTAAGTAAAAATTAAATATTGAAACATAAGGTCATAAAAAACACACTACATCACATCTGTTATAACATAAACTAGACTCTCTAGATTTAT
Source organism: Nuphar pumila (assembly GCF_984573655.1). Classification (NCBI taxonomy): domain Eukaryota; kingdom Viridiplantae; phylum Streptophyta; class Magnoliopsida; order Nymphaeales; family Nymphaeaceae; genus Nuphar; species Nuphar pumila. The sequence continues at coordinate 116,975,533 of NC_143255.1, read as the reverse complement.
GAACACAATATTGTATATATTAAATATTATGTTGTATATCTGCAATTGATAAAATACCTACCAAGTTGTCACAAGTTGGACCTTATTATTATAAAATTCCAGGTGAGCAATGAACATGAGGCAAGAGCAACATTCAGAACCAATAACTTCCAGGATCCCGGGGCTAGCTTAGGATATTGTTGTCTTATTTTTAAATCTTAAAGTTGTAAATTCATTTTGAAACTCTGATATATAAATTAATATGCAAATTTTGTTATGAAAATTTTGAATGTGCTATGTTCCCTGAAAAGTGTTTTCCTCCATCTGTCACCTGTCGAAGTTGTCTGACCCTAATGTCAAGTTCAAAAACTCTGTTTTCCACTGCTAGAGAATTTAAAACAAAAAATTTCAAATTTTTACGTGAAAATCTCAGGTCAAGGGTTTTGGGGCGTGACACCTACAACTTATACTTTGTACGCTGTTGTAGAGAGGTTGTGAGGACTCTTTTGGGGGTGAGTCAATTCATTGTTGTGAAAGAGTTGACTCATTGGTTTGGGTGAGTCGATTCATTGGGTTGTGAGTTAACTTTTTTAGTGAGTGAGTTGACTCAAACATGCTTTTTAAGTATAGTTTAGCCCAAGGGTCGATTCCTAAACTAGAAGAGTCAACTCTTGGGCATTGTTTATATTCTGTTTAGCTTAGAGTCGACTCTTGTGCTCAGAAGAGTTAATTCCTTAGTAGATTATATAATGAGTATAATGGATTATATGTGATTTTTTAATTGTTTGGCTTATGTTTTGATGTAATCAGCCTGAAGCCATTGTGCATTGGTTGATTAGACCAGTACTATTGTACTTTGTGATATGTACTCATGTTTTTAATGGATTTTTAATTTAATTGTATGTTTTTCTCAAGTTTGTGCTCAAATTATGGTTTAAGGACAATTATATGCTTTTGTAGCTATTAAAAAGTGTGTATATGCAAATCTATATCATTTGCTACTACATAAGGTGTTCACAAACTAGTTCTCTGTAACTATTTTAGAAACTAAAATTTTTATAGCTCCTTGTTTTCAAAGTATTTACAAATATGATTTTGTACATATTAGAAAAACAATAATTTATGTAGCTCATTTTTATTGCAAAGCATGCTTGAAACTTTGATTTAGTACCCAATACATGAATTGCAATTTTGTTTTAACTTAATAATTATTTTTAAGAGTGTTTTATTTAAAATCAAGATGGATGTTTTCAAAGAAAACCCATGTTTTAAAGATAAAATTTTCAAAAACTGAATGTGTAGCAGATTTCATATAAAAATAAATGTTTAAGTATGCTTTTTTTTTCATTTAAGCAAACTAAAAAAATGTTGAATAACATTGAAAATTAAACCAAGCTTTGCCTTGTAATTGGGCCTTCACTACAAGATGATGGTCAGTAGCGGCGACTCTTTAACGACAAGAAAAAAAATGACGGCATTGATTAAGCAATAATGGCGAGAGTTTTGTCCCCGCTAATTGATAGGTAATAGCAACGACATAAAAATCATGTCATTACTACTCTACTACGGCCATGAATCTCAATGTTATTGCTTCATCAATAATGGCGAGCTGGACCGATCCTTGAATGCCTTGCCCCCTTCACACATCTGGTCGTTAAAGATATATCTGTAATGGCAACATCTAGATGTCGCTATTAAAGATATGTTCTCAATGGCAAGATTATCTAGTCATTAAACTATAGCTGGTAAAATAATATTTTTTATTATTTTTATATTGAAAATTTGTGGGGTCTTAATCAGAACTCATGTCAGGCCCGAGTCTGGTATAAAATTTCATAAACTATACCCGAATCCATGTATTAATCGGACCTTCATGTTTGGACTCAAGTCTTAATCGGGTCATATTATTTATCACCATACCCAAACCCTATAGGGTTTGGTTCGGGTAAACCAGACCCGTGGACACCCCTACTCACAATCATGGCATCATACCCAGTGGTGTTATCATATCTTTGACCACATGGACAGCCTAACAACTAGAACATCATGCTGACACTTTTTGTCACACAACCAAAAGCAGAAAAAAATTTGTTTTTAGAAACATAAAAAAACTATATATATATATATATATATATAGAGAGAGAGAGAGAGAGAGAGAGAGTAATAGGTCTGTGCTAAATAGAACAGGCTAAATGAGTTTTTCATGTTTTTTTTTTAAATTCTTACCATATAGATGTGATATATGTATTTGATTTCATAAGGATCAGCTCTTGAAGTGTTCGATTTTGACACATGGGTGGGTTTTTATAACGTTTGAAAAATCAACCATCTATAATCTTTCTAAATTTTTTAGGCTCCAAATATCATTTTTTCTAAAAAAAACACATGATCCAGGTATGAATTCCTCGTATATCGACCATGCCCAATACATTTATGGGGTCAGAACTGCAAAAAAACATAAGAAAAACCCATTTAACATGTTTCCTTTAGCACATACTTATTTTTCTCTTTTTCTCTCTCTTTATATATGTATATAGAGAGCCTACCAATAGACACCCAAGTCAGACAAAGGAGTGTCACTGATCATGTGCAATCAGCAACACACAAAAAAATGCTCAAAAAAAAGGCTTTTAGATGCAGTCACGACCATGCATCCGCCCGTTCAACAGTTATAAGTCGTCCACCATTGCTCTCATATATATATATATATATATATATATATATATATATATATATATATATATATATATATATAAAAGGATTTTATTGGCTATTGTTGCCATTACCTAGAAACGCACCTTTTCTTAAAAAAAAAATTTGTTGTTTTCATGAGAACAACCTTAGCAGTGTGATCTATATGTTTCACTTGGCACGTTTGTTTGCCAAAGAAAGAGGCTCCATGCATGGTAACGCGTGGAGACTCTCTTTACGGAAATAAAGTCTGACCCCAACCCCTCTGACTATCGGACTTTATTTATGCTGAAAAGCGGGGCGAGCTTGCTGCTGTTGAAAAAACAGGTCTCTTTTCTTGCTTGAATAGAATCTCGTGTTTCAACTGAAGGTGGTGGGGGTCCCTAAATGCATAGGGGCTCGTGCGTTTCCGCATAAACTCCTCTTGTGGCACACAAATGTGCCCTCGGTAGAAATAGGCTTTTGAATTGTCTGATTATGACACGTAGATAAAATTTTATAAGGCTTCAAAAATCAATGGCCTACAATTGTGTGATATTTTTCTTTAGGTTATAAAATCAACATGACATGCTGAATAGGGGTGGCAAAATCTGACCCAACCCGCTTCTTAGCTGGGTTAGGGTTTGTCTTAAACGGGTTCATGTCGGAAACGGGTCGACCCGCCTAATCCGTTTATTAAACGGGTCGTGTTCATGTTAGGAGTACGCCAACCCACTAACCCATTTGACCCGTTTAATAAATAGGTTAGGCGAGTGGGTCAACCTGTTTACACAAACCCGTCAACCCGCAACCCATATATATATATATATAACCCGTCAACCGAGTCTGGGGTTAACCATCTCGTTTCAAGAGTTTCCAAGTGTATCGAGTACACTGCCGCCCAGCTCTGCTTGAGAACCGTCGTCGAAGTTTCCGTCGAAACGTAGATCAGGCGGTCTTCGACGATGCAAGGTCGGTCCTTCATCGAAACCTGGCCATTTTCTGGCGTGGGTATGACCAGAAACCTGCTAGGAACTACCTCCATGGCGGACCTTCGTCCGTTCAGGGAGGCATCAGTGGACTCCCTGGAGAGGTAGATTTCGAGAGACCCATTGCGCTCAGAGTCGTAGAGGAGGGAGTCGTCGTAGAAGAAGCCGTTGTAGTTGACGGATCTATCATCGGTGGTCTGAAACTCTTGGTTGGAATTTGAGAAGTCAGAGAGAAAAATGGGGATGGTGAAGATGTCGAAGGCGTAGTTGGCCCTAGCGTAGGTGGTAAAGACGATGGACGTCAGCCTTTCATTGGAGGAAGAAGATGAAGCAGAAGAAGAGTAAAGGATGAAGAAGGGTTTGCAGGATCAGCTCTATTGTCGAGGAACTCACACCCTAATCCTGCCCCCATATATTGAATAATCCAACGGTCTATCTATGTTCTAGATAGGGGTAGAATAGTGAGTTCTGCTTCCACCATACCGGGTGGTAGGTAGGGATGGCAGTGGGGCGGGGTGGGGCGGGGGACAAGGTTTCCACCCCCGCCCCGCCTCAAAATTTTATCCTCCACCCCCGCCCCGCCTCCGCGGCGGGGATGGATTTTATCCTCCACCCTCGCCTCCATCCCCATTTCATACCCTTCATCCCCGGTCCAAACGGGGATGAGGCGGGGCGGGGATATTGCGGGGAAAAGTGGTCGAGGCAGGGATTAGGCGGGGATCGTGGCGGGGACGGGGCGGGGCGGGGAAAAGTGCACGTCCACCCCCGCCCCGCCTCCGCGACGGGGATGGATTTTATCCTCCACCCCCGCCTCCATCTTCGTTTCATACCCTTCATCCCCGGTCCAAACGGGGCGAGGCGGGGCCCCGCTTTCCCCCGGTCCACTGCCATCCCTAGTGGTAGGTAGAATCAGCAACTAACTTTTTTTGCATTTATGACCCGAAAGAAATTGCACTGCACGGAGACCTATGGCACAAACTCAGTCTGTCGTACACTCCATTGGCTTGCGTGTAAGAGCAATACCCATGAGAATCGAACCCATTGTTTTGTCTCCTTTTTTATCGAAGCAGGGCGCAACCCGTTTAATAAACGGGTTGCCATGTCGTGTAATCGGGTCGTGTTGACCCGACCCGTTTATTGAACGGGTTAACCATGTCGTGTTGGGTTACCCGTTTAATAAAAAAGTCATGTTCGTGTTTGTCACATCCGACCTGTTTAATAAATGGGTCATGTTCGTGTTGAGGTATGCTGACCCGCCAACCCAACCCGATTGCTACCCCTTCCATCCATGAGGTCGGCTTGGATCAAAACAAATTGCATACAATGGTGTCATTACTAAAACATTATATATATATATATAAAAGAAACCCTATAATTGGTATTCCTAAGGCAAAGGTTTTTTTTTTACCAAATCTGACCTTATGGATGTATTTGATCAAAATACTAAGAATAAAAAATATGTTTTTTTGAAGTTTAAAAATTTGGTATATTATAAACGGTTAATTTTTCAACTCTGGTAAAAATCTGACATATATGTTAGAAAAACATGATCCAAAGGTTTACTAAACTTAATATATATCACATCTGAATAGTCAGATGTACAAAAAAAACTGAAAAAAGTAAAAATATATTATATTTTTACTAGAGAGTTCCGCACACGCTAGGGTAGCAAATATTACCCCAATATATATATATATATATATATATATATATATATATATATATATATAGAGAGAGAGAGAGAGAGAGAGAGAGAGAGAGAGAGAGTAACCCGTATCACATCGGACCAAGCATCGCCATTGACGATGATTCATCATTTTTTTTTTTGCACACTTACGATTTTTAGTGGTGGTCTTGACCATCGGTAAATCTCTGGGTGAAAAACAGAAAATTAGTGGTGGTTCAAAACTGCCACTAATTCTTGTTTTTCAAAAAAAAAAGTGTGGTGTTACACAGGGCGTTTGACCGAGTTGGAAGTAAAACCCGTTCGAACATATGGGTTTTCCTATATATATGAACAGGAATCATCCTGTTCTCTTTTTAAAGAGTATATCTTTCATTAAGCATCTTTATACTCGTATGTGTATTTTAAAGAGCTTGGAAAAAAAGGTCATAAGTTACACATGGGCACAACTTCAGAATACTTATTCCCAAAGTAGAAAGTTTGATGACAACAACATTTTCTACTTAGGGCTGGAATCACCAACGTGCAATAAACTACTTGTTGAAGTCCGGGAGGGAGAGAGCTTGTTAAATCACCAACTATGCATGGCTTCATAGCCAGAAAAACAGTGCCATGTTATTGTCTACATGAAATTATCCCCAAAGTTTGAACTACCACGGCCGTATAGTATTAATGCTCTTACCAAAAGTAATTCACCCCATCATCAAAGGGTGATATCATCATGAGAGTATAACAAAGTTTTCATTGCTCGGAATTTTGGAGATCCCTGATTCAAGCTCTTTAAACAGTACCAACTCACTGAGTTTTACACTGCCAGGGCAGGCAGATCCAACACGGCTATGTCTTTGATCCTGTGGGCGGTTTTTCCGTGTAAATATTAAAAAACAATACTAGCCAAAACTGTCATTCTAATATAAAGGCTCAGATGAAAGAAGCACCCTAGAGGGGAGGGCCCCTTAAGTGGCTCAGTTCTTTGCAAAGGTCCCTTGTCATCAAACAAAAAAAATGAAAAGGATGCAAAGAATTACCTTCCAGCAAAAGGTTACTGTATCTACATACAGTAAGAAAAAAAAGAAAAAGACAAACGTAAGAAACTACAAAGATGAGAGGGCCCTTTAAGTGACTCAGTTCTTGGCAAAGGTTCCTCGCCATAAAAAAACAAGCAAAGAATTACCTTTCAGCCAAATGTTACTATATCTACATGCAGTACGCGGTTGGTAGGAGCTGTATGTTCACGTCCCCTTGTGGTGGGACGTTTCAGGTTCAAAACCCAATGGTAAGTTGAATAATAAGTGATGGGGTCTGCCTAACCCCAGCTTGCCTTAAAAAAAAAACTAATATAAGAAACTACGAAAAGCAAAAAAGGTTATTATCTAGGGCTTGCCTTGAAGGAAGATAACTTTGTAGAGGATAAACAGATGATCAAGACCTCTGATTTTTTTTCAGAGGATTGGAAGTTGGAAGCCCAGGTATCTTCCTTTTTTCATGAAGGACGGGAAACCACCTTCTGGATCAGAGACCTATTCAGGCTGGCTAAACCTGCCGTACATGTGATCGCTTTCTCGACTGTGTAAACTGGTGGCACACTCCTTGCCCTTAGGGAGTTGAAGGGGTTTGACACTTGTGGGAATTTCTCCACTGCACCTAACCCTCTGGGCTACCAAGTGTCTCCCTTGAAACAGGAAAGCTATTGCTTTTCCTGATCAAAGATGGAACAGAAGTTTTTTCACATGACAAATCTAGTGAGTGGATCACTTCTTGGATTGTAGGTCGTCGCTTCTGTTTTGATGCATAGCATTCTTTTGGTGTACAGTTATTTTCTTGTAATTTTTGTATAGAACTTCAATAATGGGTAAGGGTTTGGGGGCCCTCTCCCCAGCTTTTCTATAAAAAAAAAGTTATTATCTTACATGTAAATTTAAGTAAAAACTATAAAAGAAAAAAGAGGTACATTTTTAGTCTCTTTATCCGTGTCTTCAGCAGGGGGTGTGTGGAGCTAAAGGTCCAGGATCAAATCCGGCTGGTGCATGAGGTTGCTTTATCATAGTTGGGGCACATAAATTTGGGTGGTTGTGTCCTCAACCCAAAGTTTTACCTCGCAAGGAAGAGGGCCCATTAAGTGACCCAGTTCTTGGTGATGGTTCTTTCATTATCAAAAGAAAAATCGCCAGTCATCATTCGTTTAAACTTACAAAATAAGATTAAGCTAATTGTTACAAGTGCCCAACGAGAGCTTATTTTTATCCTTTTCAGCATAACAAAATTTTGAACAAATTTAAAAGGCATGCACACCAGGAATACGCCTGGAATCATTAAAGAAAGATACAACACACTTACAATGTGCTCAACATTACTAATCATCAATCTTTAAAAAAACAGCAGTATAGAATGAAAATTAAATAACTTCCCAAGTTGTAGCAAAAAAAAAATACAAGATCTCACCTGGGTTTTAGACAAAGAAAGAAACATGCAACAGTAAAATAATGGAGCTCTATGGGTGCACCATTACCTGAATATTATCTGACTTTTCCTGGACAGTGGGTGCTAGCCACAAGAATTATAAAAAAGAAGAAGAAGAAACTCAATTCTGTGTGCGGCTACCTTGGCCCACTTAGGTTTTTCATAAATGCAATAATATAACGTACAGTGAATAAATAATACATAAATGAACCAACTACCAATTACCAAGGTCCTAAAAACAGGAGTGAAACAAAACTACAAAAGTGTACAAACAAAAATGTACTATTTGAGCTGCTGCTCTCTCATTAATTCTTTCTTTCTACAGACCATCCAAGCCATGTTGGTTACCTCACACAAACCACTAAAATATCAGTTACGTTTTGGAACAAAAAACTGCAAATTATGACCTCGTGATCCACCGGGTGAGTCCTTTTGGACGGGCTGATGTGCATTCAGTATCAATGAGTTGAAAGTCACAGGTTCAAGTTGTTTTCACTCGATCCAACTCTGCAAATCAACCCTGAATTATGTTATGTTTTTCTGGAGAAAAAAGTACTTTTTTTAAATCATAAAAAGTAAATGAATTTATAAAAGTTGATTCCCATCAATCAAATATTATATTCACTTAAGAGAATACGAGCAATAAGTCATTTCAACTAATTGATACGGGAGGATGCACATCCGCACCCAAAACTTATCCTGAACATGATGAAGAGCTTATCTCATCGATGCTGAAAAGCTCAAACAGAAAAAACAAAAAGGACAGATATACCACCCCATCACTACAGTGAGTACATGAATTTCACAAAATGACAAAAGCACCCTCACCCCCTCTGCTTAGATGACCTAACTTCGGATCGAGAGATCCGGAATCCACGACCCGGGTCCGGAGAGAATCAGGCGGTCATGGAGGAGGCGCGGCACGTCGGGCAGGAAGCGTGGGAAGCGAGCCAGGAATCGATGCACTTGACGTGGAAGCCGTGGCGGCACTTGGGCAGCACGCGGACGGGCTCGCCGTCCGCGAACTCCGAGAGGCAGACGGCGCAGCCGGCGTCCACCCCGGCCAGCTCCGCCCCCGACGAGTACACCAGCGTCGGCAGAGGTGTCTCCGGAGCGGCGTCGACAGCGGGCTTCGGCTCCGGCTCTGGCCCCTCGTTGGCCTTCCACCGCCGGAGGAAGAAGCGGACGGCCGCGTTGATGGCTAGGCCGAAGGCGACCGCGCACACGAGTGCCATCACGATCAAGGCGAGGTTGGAGTCGAAGTCCTTGGACCCAGAGTACGGCCACCACCTACCGGAGGAGGTTTCCGGAGAGGTGTGGCTCTCGGGAGCAGGCGTCGCCGGAGCGAACGTTGGTTCCATGAGAAGTCTTGCCATGTGCAGATAGAAGAGAGAGAGAGAGAGAGAGAGAGAGAGAGAGAGAGAGAGAGAGAGAGAGGTTTGGTTCTGTTTTTGACGTGGGGTGTGTAAAAGTGAAGAAGTGAAGAAAAGAGGAGGACGGTGGTGGGGGTTTTGTAGGGAAAGAAGTGGAGAGGGTAGAATCCTCTTCTTTTCTTCTCATTTTTTACCTGTTACTGTTCTTTCTTTATGAGACCTTAAGGGCACGTTTGGAAGATAGAAAAACTTTTGCCTCAGAAAAGTTTTTCCCTTGTTTGTGTAGCATGAGAAAAAACAGAGTTAAAAAATATGAAAAAAATGAGAAGAGCAAGGTGATAGTGGTGGTGATGGTGGTGAGATTGGGGATGAGAGTGTAAAATTAAATTTTTTTTGGTAAGAATTTTTTCTGTCAAAAAATGTACTTTTTGAAACAACTATCTCGAAAGTCTCTTCTCAGTTAGAAGGATAGGAAAATCCGTACAATTTTTCATTTTGCATCACTTTTCTTACATCTTTCTTTCTCCCAAACGTGCCTTAAAGCATACGTTGACATCATAGCTAAAAAAGTTTTAAATGAAAAAATATCGGCAGCCAAAAACTTTCGAGAATTTGCAAATTTTATTAAATCTCTTATTTTTCTGGCAAAATCGTGGAAATAAAAAATATAATATAATATAAAAATTACTTGTTATAAAAAATATAATATAATATAAAAATTACTTGTTATAAAAAATATAAATAGAAATATTTAAAAATAAAAAACATGGTTTTTCAACAATCAATAGCTGATAAAAACATAATATCACGTTTCAAATGCGATATTTATGTTTTTGACAAAAAAAGTTAGGAGAAATTGAGAATATCACAAGAAATTATTGTTTTTTATCTTTTAGGTAATTTCACTTTATATTTTCGGGAGATTTGTCACTATGGTTGAGAAAGAGTTGAGGGCTTTTGCATTCTCTTTTAATTGTTTTGGCTTATGTCACAAGGACTCGGTTAAAAGGACAGGAGACACTATTTTTTGTGCAGTTTTTTTATTAAGAATAATATATAAGAAGGTGCAATACGAGGGCATGTTGAGGTATCCCTGTGACATGGATTTCGATGTTGGTGATTTGCGGGAATGACTGATGTGTTCTGGTGAGTACTATGCGCAAGTTTGAAAATATGTCTTGTACAGATCGGCACAGATCATGGATAGTCACTGGAGTCGTATTGAGTTTTGATCTTCAGTTCGGTTACACTCATTCCCTTCATTGCTTATGTCATCCGCATCATCATACCCAATACAGGATCTCTTTTTTTTTGAGAGAGAGAGAGAGAGAACCTATACAGGATCTCATTGATGAAAGTTGTTTTGACCGTATCTGACCTCATAGATCGATTCAGCATGGCCAATTTGATAGGAATCAACTTTTAGTTTGCATTCTTTTCACCAAAAAAAAAGAATGAATTTGTTAATCAATAAATTTTGGCATGTTTGTAGTCCTTAGATTTTTGAATCACCATCAAATTGTATTCAAAGGTCGGATTTCAACATTCAAATGTTGATCACATCTATGAGGACAGATTTGATTAAAAGAGCTGGCATCAATGAGATCCTAAGATGAGGTAGGAAGATAAGGATGACATAGGGGATGAGTAGAAATAAATTGTCTTACGAGGGTATATAAGTTGGTTGGGCAAATTTTTGTATGATCTATTATAATGTATAGAGGGGCTGGCATGGGCTCCAGCTTCGGTTCTAGAACCTTATCAAAAGAGCCTATAGTTAAATCCATGAATGATTGGTGACTCCTTGAGGCCAGGGGTAAGCCCTCGGAGTTTTATGCTACCATGACCATAAGTATGACAGGCTGAGCCAACATGACTAGGTCACTGATCTTGAGGCAGTTTCTCCGAGTAAAAAATAAATTTATGAATGATCTTGCATTGAGCATGCATTTTGGGGAGATGACCAACATGCCTAACCCTTCAATTATCTCAATCACAAAATGTTACTTGATGCCAAAATCTCGAGTCACTTACTCAATTTAACCATGCTGAGTAGGTCGACCCAGTTAGATTTTGGCCATTGTTAGTCCAAATTGAACATGGTATACATATCATAAAATGAGATATACCAACTTCTCTAAAGTTTGCGAACCGAGCCCTAATGTAGTCAACAAACTAGTTAAGGCTTTGACCAACTTAAATCCAACCCAGATAGACGTAGGTTCTGGAATCTACACATGGGGTATGGATCTTTTGGGCAATTTCTTTGAGAGTTTATCCCCCACCCAGGACTGTTTCAAAGGGAGGACAAATCAGGTGATTTGGCAAATCACCACCATCCATCACTTCAATCACCGCCATTCATTGTAAAATAGTAACATCAGCACTTTTGATGGACCCCACTGCCTGCACAATGAATGGTGTGATCGAAGTGATGGACAGTGGTGATTTCAAAACACAAAAAATTGTGATTTGTCAAATCACCTCCTCCATATAGCTAGATTGATCCCTTTATTCAGTTTGGTGCTTTCTTCAATTCTCTGAGTATGTTGGATGGGGACGTATCTTTGCTCGATGGTTTGTTATCAATGGCCAAAAAAATGACTGGAAACCAACCTTATTCATGAAGAGCAAGTATTGGGATGGCCCCATGATACGGATCATGCAGCAGAGGCTGCATGTGGACTTCCCAAACATGCAGGGCAAGACACAGGTTGGTTCTTTTTATGTCCAGGCTTTGTAGGCATGCAACTAGGGCCGGTTAACGAACCTAGCCGTGACTCAGCTCGGTTCAGCTCTTCATGAATTCATTTGTGATTGGTTCGTATAGTTGGCCAGCCAAGCCACAAGCAGTTCGTTTAGCTTAAACAAGTCGAGCCCGGACACAAGCTGTTCAGCTTAGCTCGGCTCGATAGTGCTCGTATAGATAAAATATATATATTTATGAATAATATATATTTTATGTAATATATAAAAGCAAGAATAACTAAAATATATATATAAAGAAGGATGAATGAAAATATATACATAAAATATGGACTAGTAAGTGTAATTTATAAAAAGTTATATATATTTTCAAGTATAATATATAAAAATGTATATACTATGTATAAATAACATGGAATGATTTTACATGAACCAGCTCGTGTTCGGCTCATCTCATTCAAGGATGAGCCAAGCTCAAGCTAGGCTTGGCTAAACACGAACACGAGCTGAAACCAAACATGCCCTGTTCGGTTAGTCCGGCTTGTTTACCAGCCCTACATGCAACCCATCATTATAAACATGTGGCTGGATGTGAGAGATCGATGGTTGAGAGAGTTATCATGTTGAAACAAGAAGCAAAGAACTGATACAGATTAGAACAAGGGGAATGGTTATGCAACGTGTCCTCTCTAAGTCTCGTTGGATGTATAGGTGTTATATATCCTTCTTGTTTTTATGAAGAGGAACTCTCGCCGAAGAGAGGAAAACCACAGGTGGGGGGCCCACAACCGCCTTGTCTTACGTGTCCCACCTCTGAAAAATACTAACAGACTCATGCACCAGCAGGGTTTGATCCGTGCCTTCATCTCATCACCCTCACAACCACCCTACTAGCCACATGGGTGACCCCAGCAGTGGTGTATGAGTGTTATGTATCGTTATATGGTCTAGGTCTCTACCTCTCAATTAAGACGTTCTAACCTTTTTGGTCCCTTTATTTTTGGATAGTTCTGGAGAAAACACTACCAGCCCCCATAACTATCTGCGCATTGGCTGGCCTTTGATTTGTAAAACCCTTGAGGTCCCCCTCACCACTGGAGAGTACACCTTGCTTCGACATTACAGCAAGGGACACCAGCCATGGGTTTCGAATTCATGACGTCTCATCAACTTGGTGACATTCACCAGTCGCCCCTACGAGATGAGCAGAATGGCAAAGTTCTTAATATAGTCCTACTCCGTGTGCATTGCACAAACTGCAAAGAGTTTGCACCAATGTTGTCAGTACCGGTGGGTATAGGCCTGCATCGGCCGATACGTATCGTACTGTCAGAACATCAATACACATTACACCTGAATCGGCTATTTTTTAATAAATGTAAAAAATATAAAAAATTAACTTTTTAATATTTTTGAAATATTGTTTTAATTGTTTTAACACATGTCACATTCTGATTGACATGTAATGTTTTTTTACTATTTTTTGGCCGATACAAAATGATTCACTTGAGTATCTATATCGGCCCATACAGCTAATGCCAAACGATTCAGGACCAATACCTACACTGACAACATTGGTTTGGACTCGATGGCTCCCATGCCTGTCCTGACCTTTGGCAATCCATCAAACTAAGTCGAAGCATTGATCAGCAGTCTTATTGTACTGCATCATTTTCTGGGAGGAGGGGAGGCGGTTTCCCTTCAATTCTAGATGGAGTGAAATACCAATTCATGTAACCCACAATTTCAGGGATTACAATCACCACCTCTATGATGGTAACTTAGATTAATATGATGGAAGTCGACTTTTGTCCTAGTTTTTTGAAAATACAAGAGTAAATGGCAGATGACAAATTTCCGTAGAAGAGCCACGTACACAATAAGAAAAATAGAAACTATAGGACCTTGATAAGCAACTTGCACCCAAATTCACTGCTGGCATTACTAGTATACATTTTGTTTTTTCATGAAGAGAAACCCTCGCTGAGAATCGGGTCACTTAATGGGCCCACTACCCTGCGAGGCAAACCCCAGGTGGGGTCACCGATACACAAGCGCTTACGGAGCCCACCAGTTAAAGGCACCCGCACACCCCGCGGTAGCCTAATCTAAGATGAAGGGGTCAGAACCTAACCTTGGACAGGACAACAGACAATCCATAGAAGGTCAAGTCGGAGCAATGTATATCTTTCTTATATTCCATGTTTGCAACAAATATGAAATTATTGTCCTAAGTCGTAAGAAATCCTCACATGATAGTACCTCAGAACTACAGGACAAAGGCAAAAAAAAAAAAAAGAGTACGAAATTCCACTCCAATCGGTGGACCACAAAAAGAAAGTGAAGGGAAATACAAGGGAAAAAAGAATAAACTCTCGTGAGGCCAGAGAAACGCATTAATTTACATGAGCACTGAGAAAAAGGAAGGAGGTACATGTTGATGATCTGGACGTTCCACTACCACAACCAAATGGTTGTCGCAAGTGGAAGCAGAGCACACCTCTTCAGAAGCAAAGACTCTAAAGAAGATGGCTATACACGGTCCCGAGCGGGGCGGCCGATAAGTCTGCATTGCTCGGGGAGCAATGACACGACAACATGCCCATTCATGGGAAGAAGCTCACCATCAATGCCACACCCATTATTGGCATTTTTTCCAGGTGTAAGCCGCAATGATTTTACCTGCATCGCCATTGGATCTCCAGATAGTTAACAGCAGTTTTCACAATTTCTCAGATAACGCAAGGTCAAGAGAATCATATAGGAGAAATTTTGATGCACAGATACTTGCATATCACGAAAAGTTTATCTAAAAATGCATATAGACGTACCTGCACATACTCCACATAGGGAAGCGAAAGGTGTTTGCCGAATTGCATTAGCAAAAAGAATCTCAATAACCTTAGCCTGCCACTCCCATGAACTAGCAACAAGTCCAATGCCTGGTCATCATGTTCTGCCTTTGGAGCCAGCACCTGTGAATTCAAGTTCTGCACGGTCTTGCATGCGTGGTTGCAGAGCAACACACCGAGAAACTCCCCTTTCTGAGCAATCCACTTCTCTTCTAGTTTTTGAACTTCATGTTTCATCCCCGTTTCTATATCACCACCCATCGCCAGCAGCTGAAGTGGGCCCTCGGGAAAGCAGTTGGGTTCAGCATACCACTTGGGTTCACTGTCCCACTTTGGTTCTGCATCCCAGATTGGCCCTGGATCTGAAATTGTTGATGAAATATCTTCTTTGTCATTTCCTGCTGTATTCACCCAGGAACCCCGAGGATCATTTGTGGAAGTCAGACCAATCCAACCTTTATCTGTCCTTGTTTTTGACCTTGTTCGTGGCCAGTTAGGGGTTGCTGATAGTTGCAGCTGGGGATGCAGAACTTCTTCTGGTTCATGGGTTGCATTGCTTCTACCAGAAGACAAGCGCTTAGTTTTGGGGTCTATACCACGGACAATATCTGAAGGTTCACTGCCGGCAAGAGTACTGGAAGTTGTGTCAAGATCCCCTGACATTCGACTCGGAGTCAAAATGGAGTCGATACTTGATAAGCTTGATGACCTAGTGATGCCAGCTATGGTAGGCCTTCTCATGATATCTGGATACAAGATTGATGAATCTCGGTGCTCTCCATATGCTGGAACGGTCCCTTCAGAATCTGGTGTAGTTTTTGACACAGGAAGATATTCCACCTCAAAACTGTACTTTGGCAAACAGAAAAATTTGAGTACTCCTGCTACAAGGTAGCGAAGAGGACCAAAACGCTTCTGATACTTCTCAGAGAGCTCTAGCACTGCAACAAGAAAAATAAATAAAAGCCATTACAACAGCATACTTTCGCCCAAGAAAGTTGAGTGCAGTTTGAAACAGGAAGTAACACAAGAAGCAACAAGGCAAGCCCAAACTTAACCAAAAAAAGGGGCTTGTTTAGGCAAATAAGTAAAGCTCAAGCCAGTGCTTACGCTGTAGCATAAACTTATTAAAAATTAAAGAAATTACATATGTATATCTCTATACAGTTGATTTGACGTAAAAAGTGTCTGGTGTAGCAGGATCTCCTTGCAAAAACAAGGCAGCAGGTTCAAATTTCATCTTCTCCCTGTCTTTCAGACACTAACAAATCTCCCTCAACCATCATAGTGGCAGGTGCTTATCTAATAGATGCAGTCTACATAGCTTACTTAATAGACAACATGCACAAGATGAGGAATTTTTCATGTTTAGACGTGTTTTTGAAGTGATAAAACATGAACAGCTCATATTGTAACTAAAACTTGATTATTAAAAAAATTCAAGTCAACTTCATTCTACAGAAAGCATGAATTTTGGTATAAGCAACAATAAACACATCTATAGATTCAGATTTAAGCAAAAAGCACCTGCAACCATGTTTTTGAAGTGGTTGGGATGGTGAATGATTAGGAAATAAGACTGGTAGTAGTTAGGACCCACCAATATATATATATATATATATATATATATATATATATATATGAAAACCTCCTCAATGGAAACCCTCCCAAACATCCCCAATGGAATTTTTTTGGTGTTTTTTTCAAAATTCTGACCGTACAGATGTGTTCAGCATGACTGATTTACTATAAATCGACACTTGGATCATGAATTTTGGATAAAAATATTGGTATTTGGAGCCTCAAAAATTTATGAAAATTGTACAGTCAATTTTGAAACTTATAAAAACCTATCTATGCATCGGAATCAAATGCTCCAAGAACTGATTCCTATAAAAACAAGCATATAGATCACATCTGTACAGTTGAAATTAAAAAAAAATCCAATAAAATGTCCATCGGGAAGGTTTTCCATTGGGAAGGTTTTCATTTCCCTATATATATATATATATATATATATATATATATATATATATATATATGAGAACTGAACATATTAGGCCACATTTCTCGTTCTGCCCCATAGTTTTGAAGTGTGTTATGGTAGATCTGAACCGTTAAATGTGATTAGCATGCTAGATTTAGTGGGAATCAACTCTTGGATCATATTTTTTTGACGAAAAAACATACTTTTATGAGCCGGAAAAAACTGATACCTTCATAGCCATTGATTTTGGATTACCAGAAAAACCTGTATACAGGTCAGATTCCGGTGATCCAAAAGTCGGTTCCCACTAAACAAAACCTCTAAATCACATCTATGGTGTTAGATGCGAGAAAAAATACCAAAAACATGCAATTTTGAGGGGGCAAAATGAGAAAGTGGGCAAAAGAAACACATTACCCTCTCTCTCTCTCTCTATATATATATATATGTATATATATATATATATGTATATATATATATATATATGTATGTGTGTGTATGTATATATGTATATGTATATATGTGTATATGGGTCATTATTTGGTGCTATTGAAGGCACATAATTATATGGAACTATCGAGTTGGAAATCATAGGTTCAAGCTTTATCAACTCAATCTGACCACATAGATGTGTTTAGGATGGTTTGTTTGTTTGCCAAGGATCAAACCATAGTTTGTGCTATTTTAATCCAAAAATATGATTTTTTGAGTCATGAAATTTGAGTGCATGTGGACCGCCAATTTTTTAAGCCCTTAAAAGACCTGCTTATGTGTAGCAATCATATGATTCAAAAATCATTTCCCACTAAATAAAACTTGTAGATCACATCCATACGATTTAATCTACAAAAGAAATCTAAAACTTATGATTTCCAGCTCAATAGTTCCATATAATTTTGTGCCTTAGCGCCAAATATTAACCCTATATATATATATATATATATATATATATATATATATATATATATATATATATATATATATATATAGGGTGTGGGTGCAAACTAAGTACCAATGAAGGTTTTCAGGATTTTTGTTTGTTTGAAATCTGATGGTACATATGTGATCTACATGCTTGATTTCATAGGAATTGACTCTTGGATTGTCCAATTCTGACGTGAGTAGCTTTTTATATGTTTGAAAACTAACAGCCCACATTTTTCATAAATAATCAAGGCTCAAAAATCATATTTTTTTTTCAAAAAAACACAATCCAAGTGTCAATTCTTAGCAAATGGACCATGCTAAACGCATCTGTGGGGCCAGATTTGTGAAAAACACACAGAAAGTGGCCCATCCATATACAGTTCACACCTAAGCTGGTCCACATATACTCTCAATCCTATTAATAGATTTGCTACAGTTGCGAGTTTGGAACCCCTAGCTGAAACTCATAGAGGCAGGTTGTGTTGACAAAATATGACCCCATTGATGTGTTCAATATGGTCAGGAATAAAGACACTTGGATCACATTTTTTCAATGTAAAAATATAATTTTTTACAGGTCAAAAATTCAGCACATAGTAAGCCATTGATTTTTTGATCCCTCGAAAATCTAAACTATACAGCAGAAAAGCATGATCCAAGGGCCGGTTCCTACTAAGCTAAACATGTAGATCGCATCTGAAGGGTCAGATGTACAAAAAAGAAGAAATTACAGTTTTCCACTACAGAGTGTTTGGCTCAGCTCAAGCCTGGCACATCATGCATCAAGACAAGCATGACAGAAAGTGTAACAGGATATTCCATGAATGCAAACATCACTTAAGTATTTCTAGATCAATTCACATGGATGACTAAAAATGAGAAAAAGTGATCAATCTTTCGGTACCACCCATAGAAAACAATATATCTGTAGTCATGTCAAATAACACACTCACAAACAAGGAAATAATCAATAGCAGAATTTTTTCAAATGCCAAACCTAGCATGCAAAGGTTTTTCAAAATGAATACTCCTCAATGATATTATGAACATCATCACCAGGGATCTTTCAATCATTTCAACAAATGATGATTAATTGATAATAGGATCCACATTAAGCAAAAAGTATTTGCTTGTCAGTTAAATAGATCATATACAATAGCAGAAAAACTGTGAGCTGATGACAAACACTGGTGTATGTGCCATCAAGTTGGGGATAGCTTATTCTGCTCCATGAAAGCTTGCTTCAGATGCAACCATTTTCGCTATATATTTCACAAGCACAAACATAACAGCAATGAAGCAAGTTTATATCCCAGATACTTCAGGAACTAACATATGAGACATATTCCTAGATGACCAGACCATCTTTAGGTTGACTGGATGTTGATGGATGAGGCATGTATTCAATTATCAACGCATGCTACTCACAGCAATGCTAGCTATAGTGACAGACAGACTTGGTTCAAACTTGGTGAAAGCTGAGATGGACCTGAAATGCGGTCTGTCTACTGGGAAATAGCAGCTTTTGGAGAATCCATTATAGATGTAGTGGTGCTGGCACAAAAAAAGAAAAAAAATGAACTCAGAGTGCTAATGGGCATGACATCTATCCAAGATGACACTCATTACCGAAAAGTGAAACTCATACAAAAACTGCACCTGCATTGTCTTATTATAGATGCTTATGCACAAGCCTTACTGTTTTCCTCACATGAAAATATTTATTTAACACATCCGTTTGAAATTGAGGAAATTGGCTATCTACTGTCTGTAGAAAAGTTAGGATAAGAAAAACAAAGACTACAAATGTCACATAATGGCTGGAAGTCTATGTCACACAGATACATTTTGGCCCCCGCATCATGTCCCCTTAAATACCAATCATATTGAAAACGTCACAAAAATGGCTGTATCCCCATATCCGAAGCCTTATCCATGTGACATAGCTGGTAGCATTTGCATTTGTGGCAAGACCACCTAAGTTGGCAATTCCAAGTCTATTACATCTACCAAATGCAGAAAGCAAATATGACCCATGTCAAGAGGAGAATCAGGCTAACATGTACTCTTTTATGTGCCAATAGAGAACCATGTGCAACAAAACAAAGCAATAGAAGGGCTTTAGAAGCATCCAGTATTTATTTAACAGGAATCAAATGTTCAACAAAAAGTTGCATCATATGTATGCTTAATGTATGTTGAATTTTCCCAGAAATAAAGCACGGTTAATGAATTACCATCACTAACAAACCCATAATATGAAACAGTCATGCCAAAGTGTATTGCACCAGTCTCTATCCACTTTGCAGCAAAAACATCTGTAGCTGTCAGCCCCCCCTGTACATAGCAAGGAAAGAGAAGTAAAAAAATCAATTTAAGGAAAGCATACTCATCAGTTTTGAAGAGAAACAATCTAATGGGACACTTCAGGATAGGCAGATAAACAATAATATGGAAAAGGATAGTTCCCTATTTTTCAAGTGTTTCTCACAATGGAAAGAACCATCAGAATCGATGGCATACCAACTAACTGTATGGGTTTGAAGGAGATGAGTTTTCAAATGGCAGTTGAATTATAACCTTAATGGTTATATATGGTCAAGAAACCAAACGATGTTAAAGAATCTATAAAGTCATGTTTAGTGATTACAAGCAATAATGAAGATAATAGTCAAAGAATCTGATGGTAAAAATGTAAGCTTAAGGAAATAAGCAAATGCAAAAGCATGACGAAAGGAGGGCAGAGACCCCAAATCAATAATAGCAATTAATATACAGAAAAAAAAGTGAAATCACATTGAATTATGCTCGGAGAGTGCTATATCATGTCACTGACAGCCAAATCAAGTTTTATCTGTTCAAGTTCAGCTGCTTGAATCCAGCTAAATCTCACCATGAGCTCAAGCATGGGTGCTTGAGCATGGCTCTCTATAAGCTGAAGCCATGCCTGAGCTTCATGCTATTCGCTTTAAGTATTAAAATACATAAAACTCTAAACCTTTATGACAAGATAAAGGGATCAAAATTGTTAACATATTTGTTAAGAACCCCAGCCTTTTGCTAACATAATAATTACACACATTTGTCCTTATTTCTTGCTTTTGCCTTCTCTACTCCTATTTGTTCTTTGATCCTTTACAATATGCATCAATGCCCGTATCATTGTGAAACTGCTCCATCAAAGATATGAAAACCACTTTAAGATTCAGCACTGCTTGTATTCATTATATGTTTAGGCTTAGTGAATTGGATTTGAAACTTCCAAACTGGTTTATAGCATCTGCTGTCCATCGGAATATGTGTAAGATTGTTGCATACTTTTATAGTTCTTTTGGGGGACCATATGGCCATGTGCTCACATAATCAACATTAGCAGGTCTTGCCCACCTAATTGGGTTCAGCATTACCAGTCCATAGTTCTGGCCTATTCCTACTTAATGCTGACCCTTGAGTCACTACACAATTAATGCGGCTTATAGCAACAAGTCTTTACTGGTCTCCTTTTCATACTTCCTCCAACATGTACTATGTCCCCCTTTTTTTATCATTATTGTTCAAGGTCTAAAAGTGACCTGCCCAAACCATCTCGGACAACATTTCTTGATTATCTCTCTCTTCACTTTTTTCATTATGAAAAGCAAAAGAAACTTTGTATCAAAATGCATTGGACAGATTGTCAAGGTGCAACTCAGACATCTATCTTCACATATTCATTTCTACCACAAATTGTATATCTGGTAATTTCTTTGTTTCTTGCCACTACACAGTATAGCAGTATACTTCAAATTCTGATATTATAGAAAACACCCAGTTAATTGAAGCAACCAATTGACATACCACATGCAACAACAGAATTATTACTGAATGCATTGTTTTCATCATCTAATACTTTTAAAATCATAGTCGCCAATGTAATTCTCGGCAAGGTTTTTCTTGGATGTTTTTTTTTTCAAAAAATATCTCAGAAAATTCTCAGGAAAATATCAGAAGTTTTAAATTTTGAAAAAATATAAAGAATAATAAAAAGAATAAGAAATAATAGGTTTATAGTACTTTTCCTGAAAAAAATATAAAGAAACAATTAGATAAGTTTTTAAAATATAAAAGAAACAAAAAAATGATACTTAAAATATATTAAAAAAAGATGCTTTTGAAAATCTCAGGAAAATATCACAATATATGCTCTAGAGATATTTTGAAAATCTCAGAAAAATATGGGCTAACCTTGAAATACCGATAATATTGCAATATTTTCAAAATATCGGTGATATGGGTGACTATGCTTAAAATTCCACAGCAAAAAATATTAATTACATGAAGCAGATTCTTGATGATGTTGTCCTGACTAACCTACGTTACATGTGAGAGAACTATTTCCAACTAGCTCTTTTATATAAAACCCTTTGGGTTTTCAATATTATCAATATGCCTTACATGATAAAACCAATATTGTTTGTATTGTATGATACACACCCGTATCAAAATAGGATGCATCATGTATCATACAATATGATAGGGCCCGTATCATACGACACGGTGCCTATGGACTTAAAAATGGGCAAAACCGTGCTTTTACATTTTTGGGTTTTAAAGAGCTTTTGAGGGCCAAAACTCTCATTCGTATAGAACATACTCGAGAGCTTCCCACACACTTTAAGAGTCGTGAGACCGTTTTGGGGGCCGATCTTTGCTCCGGTGAGAGGGCTTTCATGATTTCGTCAAGAGTGTATTTCCACCATTTTTTCACCCAAAGAAATGGGTTAAGGTAAAAAACAAGTGCATTTCCATTATTTTCCACTCAATAAAATGGGTTAAGGTAAAAAAAACTTTATTATGAGTACAATTACAAAGTTACTCTCCAAAAAAATTCTGCCTCGGGAAGCATTGTCCCTTACAACATACCGCGAAGTTGAATCCGCTAAAATTAAAAATTTATATAAATGTAGAAATAAATCTCCACACTCCGCTAACAAAGATGTCATCAAATGATCCAGCATGGTAATGGGGCACTCAAGTAATGAGTGAAAATCGAGTGCAACTATTGCCATAATATATTTAATATTTTGCATTGTTCTTGTGAGTTAGTTGATGTTTGATGATGTCTTATGCAGCTCATAGAGACATAAATGTTTCATATGTGATTTTAAGGTTGCATTTTGTGCATTTCATCATTGTTTCACGTGTTATGAATTTTTAGAATTTTTAGAATTTTTCTGATTTTTTTAGAATTTTTATATTTTTTTTCAAAATTTATGATTTTTTGCAATACATAACTTTTTTTGGGCCCGGCCGATACAGGTTACAATACAATACTTACAACCATGTAAAACTTCTAGAATTCCTTTATCTAGTTTCAGCAAGCTTATAGAAATACTTTTTTGCCTTTCTATATTAACAAATTTGGTCTATTGTTTATCATATGTTTCACATATTACTAAAGAGTGAGAACCTTTAGCTTCCTTCTTGCTAATTTATAACTCTCAAGATATCCAATTTCTGATCTTGTCCAATACATTGATTGCGTGCTTTCTAATCAATAGATAGTTTTTCAAACTTTCTCACTTGCAAATGGTGTCATTGCACTTTTCTTCCTCCCTCCTAGGACACAAGTCTTTCCTATGCATATGTACCTCACATTTGGACTCCCTAAGCACTTCTACCGTTGCTTGTTTAATACAAACTGCTCAACTCAATCTGCTCAGACCTCTAGATGAACCATGAAATCTTTGCACATTCTCGGGCAACTATTCTTGCCAACTGACCCTTGGTTTGCAAATCCAGAATCATCGGTTTCCATTCTCTTCATAATAAAATATTTGAAGTAGATAACAATTGGTTTTAGTGAAGATGTAAAATTCCGCTAGTCTTGAAAATTTTCTTGAATTTTGTGATTTGGGAGAATCCCATATAGCAAACCACAAAAACATCCAGCATCCAACCATACTAGGTTGAAAGGCTAAAAAATTTATAGCAGCACATGGTTTGAAAATAGAAGGAAACGAGCACAAAGAAACATAGGAATGAACTTAACCAACTTCCATAGAGAGGATATCTATTAAACCAAATTAGTAAGATAAGAATCTAACTAATCTGCTAGAGAAACATAGATACCTTTACTATAGCTATTGCAGCAGCCACAGGGTCTCTGACTCCTAGAACAGTCCAAACAAGTGAATTGTCTGAACCAGCAGGGATGATGCCTATTGGAATTGAAATAGCTTCTTTCTGGTCATTTCGACTAAGCAATCCATTCAAAACCTGAAAAAATCCCTAAAACATCAGTTTTAATCAACAGCTCAAGACAGTGTCCACACATGTTAAGCTCATAAATAGAAACCATCAAATAAACATTATATTCATCTTATTCAACTAAAACCAAGAAAGTATCACAATTTCAAACCTGTTACTGTCAAACACTATGGAGTATGGACTTCTGTTACATGAGTGCACCAGGATGAATGACTTCAATCTTCATGCACCAACATTGCAAAAAAAGTTGGGGAAAAAGAAAATTTCAAACTAATGCTAATGGCTGCATCAGTAGCATAGCAATTCTCAAATGAAAAATCTTGTCCCATATTATACTATTTGACATAGACATGTCAGGAAAAGATAAAATTGCAGAACATTTTCATTATTTATATTGCCATAAGGCATCAGAGCATCAAGTAATTACTTCAGTTGTCAAAATAAGAATTATTACCAGAATGTTAAAACTGTAACTATACATATATGTATTTATATGTATATACATAATACATATATGTATATTTACATTTTTAACATGATCTCCAAGCTCTGATACCATAAAGGAAACAAGATCCTCCAAAGATGTTCACCAAGAACAACAATATGGACACTCAAAAGAGTTTCACCAAAGCACCAAGAGAACACATACAAGCCACAAGATAGGCTTACACACAAACACCCACTAAGGGGCAAACACAAGGGATTAAAATAATATTTTATTGATCAATGCTCATGCAAGAAGCATGCATTAGAGAGGGGGTTTTACCCTTATTTATATACAAGACAAGAGCTACAAGGGAAAGGAACCATAGAGTCGTTGGGGGTCCAACAGCTCTATGGTTCACTAGTCAACCTTTTGTTGACTAGTCAACAACAACAACAACAACAACAACTACGCCTTCATCCCAAAACAATTGGGGTCAGCGATATTTTGTTGACTAGTCAAAATACAAAAAAAAAAAGTAAAAAAACAACCTAACTAAACTAACCTAGTTATACACAAATAAATAAATATATATATATATATATATATATATATACATACATTTTTAACACAAAACACTGAACTAATTTAAGGGAAACTGTATGAGAACTAGGAAACTCTAACACGTTTCATTCAAGATTACGTTTCCACTACGTGCCACATAAGCTGAAACAACATTCCATTGCTCATCTCAAACTGCACTCCGGAACCTACATTCACTGCCTATGCCTAACGATGCCATCAAGATAGTTCCTTTATATCAAGGAAGAAAGAAGCAATAAATGCCGCAACTTATTCTCAAGGAATTTTTTTACTTGTATTGTGAAGATAGAGCGCATGATAACAAATAGTCCTCAATATCCAGCACTATAGATCAACAGGTCTATGTTATGTTATTGAAATAATGTAAATATCCACATATCAGATTTGATAGGAACTCCATATCACCTGTTGGCAATGGATTTCCAGAAAAAAATGCTTAATAAGGCTTAGACCTTATTTCCACAAAGGAAACACCCAAATATATGCATCACAAATCCGAACACCAGAGGCAGAACTGAAGAAAATTAAGTGTTGCTGTCAGAAAGAGTTTGTAGATCAATTGTATTATGTAATTTGTTGATCTTGATCCATGATGCCTTCAAGAATGATGTAGCATCTCACAGATTTTTGTGCTTATAACATAATTTTTTCAAGGAAAATTTTAAGAAAACACTGAAAAAGCAAGGATAAAAAGAAAGAAATGAAAAATAATAATAATGAAAAAAGAAGAAAATTTTAATTTAGTAAAGAAGTTATAAAGCTCGAGTCAAGAAGCTCTGTAATAAGAAGAGCCTTGCTTTCAAAGAGCTCAACAATTATAGATTTGCAAATGGGAAAAGGCATAACAGAAGAAACAGTGAGAAGTAACCTCAAAACTTGAACAGTGATATCACAGTCAAAGTGATGCTGTACTAAAAAGAGCCCCATATTTGGAAGATGCAGTGTGATTTAAACAAATTTTTTGTTCAGTTTGGATTCCAGCCCGTCAAAGAATGGAAATAGCGAAAGGTTTGATGTTTGATGAGGAAACCCAATGTCTAACTTGAGACTTGCATCCAGTTAGCAATGTACCATCAATTCCCCCTTCTCTTGCTCCAAGCATAAAATAATCACAAGTCCAGCTGAGTTTTGCTCAAATCTATGTCACAGGGATTCGGCTAGCAGGGTGCCGCACCCGCATCGACGCGACGCGGGTGCGGCACCGGGTCAGGTCAACCCGACCCTGGGTGAGGTCAACGCATCCAGGGTCATTTTGGTCCAATTTTTCGGACTTAAAAAAAAATTGCTAAGAAATTTTTTTTTTAATATATGTCACAGGGATTCTCCAACTAGGTGCCGCACCCGCACCCGATGCGGTCAACCTGACCCTGGGTGCAGTCAATGCACCCAGGGTCATTTATGTCCAACTTTTGGACTTTATATGTTTAATTCTTAATTCTGTTTTTGGAAGCACCGCACCCGGGTTTTTTGGAAGTGCCGCATCCCCACACCCGCACCCGCACCCATGTGACATAGGCTCAAATATATAAGACCCTGGCTCTATATTTTTCCCTCTATATTCGCAGGCCACAAACATTTCAGGAATCGACCCAATCTGAAGGTCTTTTAAGCATCAAGACAGAACATGTCAAGAGACTTAAGTTCAAACATGTTGAGAACCACAATTTCAGTAATCGCTCACAATGTTCAACCAGTTTCTTGCTTTCCTCATGCATTAGAGCATTCTGTGCACTGATTTAATATTATCCTTGTATGAAACTATGTCACAGTGATACGCCATTTAGGTGTGTGTCATGGGTGACACAAGTCAAACACACTAGCGCGCCGACATGGCCCTGACACATACAGACATTTTTTAATATTTTTTTAATAATATTTCAATAAAAATACATTTTATATATTAAAATATCAAAAACAGTTTTCTATTGATTAAAAAAGTCAAAAAAACCACATCACATATCCTATTTTTACAAAAAAAAAAAACGAATTTGAGTATTGAACTCGAGGTGTGTCAAGTCGCAAGCATATCTTTGTGACATAGGCTATGAAGTCAAAGGCACTAGGTGGTGCCTAGTCGATAGATCCCTAAAAAGACTAGTCAAGGACTAGAAGGAACTAGTGGGTACCTCAAAAATAAAAAAGTACAAAAAATATACATAAACTATGCTTAATTTTTTTAGTAATAAGATGTTTTGATCTCACAATTACAAAATTACACATGCTTTCACAATATATATATATATATAAAGAAGCACACAAATATTCGTGCTAATCAAGTCTACTAAGGGCTTGATAAAAATATTCACTCATAAGATGCACTAAGGCACATAAATATCACAAAATGCACTAAAGCACACATACAAAATATCAATCTTTATTAAGAGGAAACCTCACTAAAAAACCACACTTTACAATGGGGCATTCCCCAATATTTATACAAGAGAGAAGAAGGATTAGCAGTTGGGCTAGCTTCCCAACGGCTAATCAACAAGTCAACTAAAACGAAAAAAGAAAAAAAGAAAAATAAAGATTACAATAGACATACTCTTACATAAATGAATATGAAGAGTATATATATATATATATATATATATATATATATATATATATATATATATATACACACACAGTCAAGCATATATGTATGTACAAGATATGAATTCCTAACACTCCCCCAATATTTATACAAGAGAGAAGAAGGATTAGCAGTTGGGTAGCTTCCCAACGGCTAGTCAACAAGTCAACTAAAACGAAAAAATAAAAAAAGAAAAGAGAAAAATGAAAAGAAATAAAACTAAAAGAAAGAAAAATAAAGATTACAATAGACATACTCTATATATGACATATATATATATATATAGACATACTCTTACATAAATGAATATGAAGAGTATATATATATATATATATATATATATATATATATATATATATATATATATATATATATATATATATATATATATACAGTCAAGCATATATGTATATACAAGATATGAATTTCTAACACTCCCCCTCAAACTTAGGGTGCAATCACCAAAAGTTTGTCAAGAAGAAAGTTAAATCTTGGTGAGCACAAAGCTTTGGTGAAGAAATCAGCAAGTTGATGTTCTGATGTCATATAGGGGAGATCAATAGTCTTCTTTAAGTATTCTTTACAAACAAAGTGGCAGTCCATTTCTATATACTTAGTCCGTTCATGAAATGTGTGATTTCGAGCAATATATATGAAACTCTTGTTGTCACAGCATAATCTTGTAGGATTTTGAAGATGAACTCCCATATCTGAAATCAGTTATTTGAGCCACACGATCTCTATAGTGGTGGTGAAAATTGCTTTATACTCAGCTTCTCTAGATGACAGTGATACTTTTTGTTGCTTTTTGCACTTTCACAAAATCAAGGATTCTCCTAAAAATACACAGAAACTAGTTGTTGAATGCATGTTATTCGGATCCCCTCCCCAATCAACATCTGAATAAGCAATGAGATCTAACGAGGAAGAAGATGATAAAAAGACTCCCTTATTAATGGTGTTTTTAATGTATTTGATGATTCTCATGACTACACCCATATGAGTTGATGTAGGAGCATGCTGAAACTGACTGGCCACGTGGACAACATGAGCTATATCAGGTATTGTAATACTTAGATACATAAAAGATCCCACCAGTTGTCTGAAAGGAGTGCGATTGTCCAAAGGAACCCCATCATCAGCTTGTATCTTTATTCCAACAACCTCTGGAGTATCAATAACTTTGCCATCTGACCATCCTGACCTGCCAATGATGTCTAAAGCAAACTTTGTTTGTGACAATATATCTCCTGTTAAAATATGACACTTCTATTCCAAGAAAGCATATTAGAAAACCAAGATCAGTCATTTCAAAAGTGTTTTTTAAAAACTATTTTACTTTTTTAATTTCGTCTTTATCACTCCCTGTAATCAGCATATCATCAATGTTGAGAATAGGTGGTTTTAAGTTAAGTCTTTTTATATTAGAGGCTATTTGAAATTTTATTTTCATAATGGGCTTAGATGTAATTATTCTTTTTAGCCTCTCTCTATTTAACATAGAGAGAATCCCTAATAACAGTTAACGAGTTTTCTATTGTGCAATCGACTCTCTCTCTCTCTCTCTCTCTCTCTATCTATATATATATATATATATATATATATATATATATATATATATATATAAACAGGTGGTTGTGCATCGCATCTTCCTTCTACATGGTATCAGAGCCCTCGATCTCGGGAGCGTGATCAATAGAGACTGATCTTCACCAACGAAAAAAAAAACACGACTTCTTGAAATCAGGTTTGCTGTTGTTTGTTGTGGAAGATCTGATAACAGATCTGGGATGTTACCCAGATCTATCGTCAGATCTAAGAAGCAGATGTGGAGCCGTAACCCTTGAGCTCCTCAGTTTGGAGTTTTTTTTTCTGCCGTGATTGCCTGGATCTCCTGCCGTGACCTTTTGTTGCCGAGTTTTGTTCCTGCCGTGACGTGAGTTTTGTGTTTGTTGCCGAGTTGTGTTCCTGCTGTTTGGGAGCAGCAAAAATCTTCATTTCCTGTGTTGTCGTGATTGTCGAGTTCTTTCCTGTGCTGATTGCGTGTGATCAAAATTCTGCTGTGATTGCCGAGTTCTTTCCTGTGTTGATTGCGTGTGATCAAATTTCATTTAATGTGTTGTTACTTGTGATCGAGATATGATTGATCTGTTTAACTGCGCCCTGAAGGCTTATTGGTTGTCGTGCCTTATATGTTTGGAGAACAGCAGGTGTCGTGATTATTTTTTTTCTGCGACTGTATATTATCGTTGGTCGTGATGTGTTTGGATGCAGCAATGTTCGTGATTCCTGGACTTTAGTTGGTTGGTTTATTTCAGAATATGGATTTCAGCAGTCGTGATTCCCTACTGTGTCGAGTTTTTTTTCTCTCGTGCTGTGAAAGAAGCATGTTAGTTTAAGTTATCATTCTGTCGTGAAAAACAGCAGGCGTGATTTCCTGCTGTGTTGGATATTTCCCTGTTTGTGGGCTGCTGTTTTTTGTGGAAACAACAGGTGTGATTCCCTGCTGTGTTGAAAATTCTTCTTGAGCACTTGTTGTTCAAGTGAGGTAATCTGATTTTTTTTAATTACATCTTCAGTATGGCTGAAACTTCAAAATGTGATTCCAAATTGGAACATATTGGGGAGTATAAGGCTTTTGTCAACCCCTTCTCGTACGGCTCTTCCGTAAGGTTGAATGAAACCAACTATGTCAGATGCTCCAAAACTTTTATGATGTCGGTATCTGGACATCGTCGAAAACATATTTTGTTGGAAGACGAACCCATTGAGAAATTGGGAAAATATGTTACTTGAGATGAAGATAATGACATAGTTATGTCATGGATCATGAATAGTGTCGAACCCCATATTGCAGATGGATTGATCTACTATAATACAGCCAAACTGATGTGGGACAATCTTCGTGATACATACACACAAGAAACGAATGTAAGTCGTATCCTGCAAGTCGACCAGGAGATATATAATTTGCAACAGGGAGAACAGACCTTGGCCCAGTACTATGCCTCTGTCAAAGCTGTGTTTGAAAGACTTAATGCTCACAGGCCTCTTTGTTGCTCGAAGCAAAAGGATCATCAAGAACAAACCATGGTTGCTCGCTTTCTTACAGGTCTCTCTTCAGAATTTTCTGTTGCAAAAGTTCAAATGTTGACTGGATCAGATGTTCCTACTCTTGCTGATGCATACAATCGTCTGAGTAGACTTGCGATCTCTCTTCCACAATCTCAGCCTGTGACTCAGTCATCTGCTCTTGTTGTCTCATCTGGTTATGGGCGTGAAAATATTCAGAATATCAGAGGACGAGGTCGTGGACGTAGTATGGGAGGCAGAGGAAAGCTTCAATGTACATTTTGTGGAAAATCTGGACATTTAGAAGATCGTTGTTGGGATAAGCATGGTCGGCCACCCTCTTCTTCATCAAAGTCATATGCTCCTAAAGCAAATGTTACTACTATCGAGGTAACAAATGTACAGGATAATATCTCTGCAAGTGACAGTAGTATCACCCTCAGTCGTGCTGAATATGATGAATTGATAGCTCTTCGTCCTTTGAGTTTCACCCCTCCTGTAGCTGGTGTTGCCTATTCAACCGGAAATCATCTTCATCTGACTGACAGTAGTGGATTATTGACTCTGGTGCATCCAAACATTTGTGTGGAAATTCACTTGTTTTTTTATATATAAAGGATATTAATGTTCATCGAGGAGTCTCATTAGCCGATGGGAGTTCCTCCCCGGTTGTTGGTCAGGGAAATATTTCTATATCCGCCTCATTATAGTTGCAAAATGTTCTCCATGCTCCAAACTTTCCTCAAAGTTTACTCTCTGTTAGTTGCCTTATAAGAGAACAAAATTGTAGAGTAATATTTGATCCGATGGGTTGTCATTTTCAAGATTTGCTGATGGGGAAGAAGATTGGTGGAGGCTATGAAGAAAATGGAGTTTACTACCTACATCATCCAATGGGTAATGTTCATGCTGCAGTGGAACACTCATTCAGTCTTGTTCAGTGGCATCGTCGTCTTGGTCATCCTTCATTGTCAAAGCTTCGTTCGGTCTTTCCTCAAATTCCTTCCACCATATCATTTCAGTGTGAAACATGTCAGTTGAGAAAGCATCATCGAAGTTTGTTCCCTTCGAGTCAGAGTCAGTCTAGTAATAAAGTTTTTGAACTTCTTCATGCAGAATTATGGGGTCCTAGTAAGATTCCTACTAGGACTCAGTGTCGTTACTATCTTGTTATTGTTGATGATTTCTCTAAGTTGTCATGGGTGTTTTTAATAAAGAAACGATCTGAAGTTCCAATTAATTATCAAATCCTTAATTCTTGAAATAAAAACTCAGTTTGAATCTATTATCAAGATTGTTCGCACTGATAATGCTCTCGAGTTTAAATCAAAAGGTCTGTTACAATTTTACCAAGATAATGGCATCCAACCCCAAACTTCTTGTGCCTATTCATCTCAACAAAATGGGGTGGCTGAGCGAAAACATCAGCACCTGCTTGATGTTGCCAGGACCATTATGATTCAATCCAATGTTCCTGCGTTATACTAGGGTGATGCGATTACCACTGCTTGCTATCTGATCAACCGCATGCCTTCGTCTTCTGTGGGTGATCAAATTCCATTACATATCCTAAAACCCAATACCCCACTCTTCTCCTTCTCGCCCAAAATATTTGGATGTGTTTGTTTTATACACAAACTTGGCCCTCACCGTGATAAATTAGTTGCTCAAGCTACAAAATGCATATTTATAGGTTATCCCAAAAATCAAAAGGGATATCGATGTTATGATCCTATTTCTCGCCGAGAGTATGTCAGTGCGGATGTATCTTTCTTGGAATCCACTCCATATTACTCTAGTACCGGTTCCCTACTGCAGGTTGATCCAGCTGAGTCTTTTCCACTCCTATACCTCCTTTTCTTTTGGAATCCGTGCCCTCATTACCGAACCAAACTTCATCCTCTTCCAGATTTCATAATCCTCCATTGGTATATGTGCGTAGAGCTCCACCTCCGCAAGTGCCTTCATCTTCTTCTTCCCCTGAGGTAAGTTCTACTGACAATAGTGATCTTCATGATGATGATAACAGGCCTATTGCTCTACGAAAGGGGACACAACAATGTACCTTATATCCCATATCTCATTTTGTCTCCGATGCCAGAATTGGAAATCAGATGAAGTCTTTTATTATAGCCTTATCTGCTGAAACTATTCATCTGAACTATCAGCAGGCAGAGCTTGATAATCGTTAAAAGCTGGCTATGCAAGAAGAAATTGATGTTTTAGTATCTCAGCATACATGGGATCTCGTTGATTCCCCAGCAGATGCTGACATTGTTGGATGTAAATGGGTATATACAATAAAGTACAAATCTGATGGTTCTATTGAAAGGTACAAGGCCAGATTAGTAGCAAAAGGGTATACTCAGACATATGGTATTGATTTCTTTGAAACTTTTTCTCCTGTTGCACGGATGGGTACCATTTGTTTTGTTCTCTCAGTAGTTGTTCAGCATGGTTGGAGCTTGTACCAATTAGATATGAAAAATGCATTTCTATATAGGGATTTATCTGAGACCGTTTACATGCAACAACCTCCAGGATTCGAGGTTGAGGGAGAGTGTCAGAAGGTGTGCAGATTGAGAAAGGCGATTTATGGCTTGAAATAAAGTCCTCGTGCATGGTTTCAAAAGTTGCTTGAAGTGATGTCACGCTTTGGCTTTAATAGGTCAGCAGCAGATCATACACTATTTATAAAGAAAACTAGCTCTGGCATAGTTGTTATGGTGGTATATGTGGATGACATCATTCTTACAGGAGATGATGTGAAAGCTATTGAAGCCACAAAGGCTCATCTTCAAAAACACTTTGTTACAAAAGACCTTGGTTCACTCAGGTATTTTCTGGGTATAGAAGTTGCCAGGAGCCGTGAAGGGATGGTTTTGTCTCAACGGAAGTATGTTCTTGACTTATTAAAGGAAACGGGAATGTTGGGAGCTAAACCAACAAATATTCCCATGGACCATAAAGTTCAGTTGTTTGAAGAAGGGTCAAAACCGGTTGATAGCAAAAGTTATCGCTCCCTAGTACGGAAGCTACTGTATGTAACTGTGACCAGGCCGGATATTGCTTTAGCAGTAAGCAAAGTTAGTCAGTTTATGGACAAACCAACTGAGGTACACTGGAATGCAGCTATAATGATTCTCAGATATCTAAAATCTTCTCCTGGAAAGGGGTTATTGTTCAGGAAAGGTGGAACTCTGGAGATAGTGTCATATTCTGACGCTGACTATGCAAGATCTGTAGTGGATAGAAAATCTACCACAGGATTCTGTGTTTCTGGTAGACAACTTGATTTCTTGGAGAAGTAAGAAACAAAATGTGGTTTCTAGGTCGAGTGCAGAATCAGAATATCGGGCTATGGCCCAAACAGCTGCTGAATTGATGTAGATTCGTACTGTTCTTCATGATCTTCAGGTGAAGGTTTCCTCTCCTATGACCATGATGTGTGATAACAAGGTTGCAACATATATAGCGAACAATCTTGTCTTTCATGAGAGAACAAAGCACATTAAGGTTGATTGTCACTATGTAAGAGATATGGTTCAAGCTGGTCATATCACTACCAAATATCTAAAGTCGGAAGACCAAGTTGCAGATATGTTTACAAAGCCTCTTGCTAGACCAAATTTCTCAAAATGTTGTGACAAGCTGAGCATGATTGATATCTATGCTCCAGCTTGAGGGGGAGTGTTGAGATTAGGTGGTTTTAAGTTTAAGTCTTCTTAGATTAGAGGTTATTTGAAATTTTAATTTAATGATGGACTTAGATGTAATTTATTCTTTTTGGCCTCTCTCTATTTAACATAGAGAGAAGCCCTAATAACAATTAACGAGTTTTCTATTGTGCAGTCGACTCTCTCTCTCTCTCTCTCTCTCTCTCTCTCTCTCTCTCTCTCTATATATATATATATATATATATATATATATATATATATATATATATATATATATATATATATATATATATACACAGGTGGTTGTGCATCGTATCTTCCTTCTACAATCAACATATAGAAGAAGAATTACAATACCTGCAGAAGAATTCTTGACAAACAAAGCAGTGTCAATATGACATGGTTTGAAACCATATTTAGTAATAACATTGTTAAATGTGTCAAACCAGGCTTTAGGTGCTTGTTTGAGCCCATACAGGGATTTCCTTAATCTAAGCACTTTGCCTATAGAAACTATCAACCCGGGTGGAACATCCATATATACTTCATCATTAAGGTTGCCATTTAAAAAAGCATTCTTAACATCTATTTGAAATATATTCCAATTTTTAACAGTTGCAATAGCTAAATGATTCTAACAGTGGTCATCCTATCAACAGAGGCAAAGGTCTCTTCATAATCTACCCTATACTCTTAAGAATATCCTTTGGCAACTAACTTGGCTTTATGTCTTTCTAAGGACTCATCACTCTTTGTCATGACTTTGAAGACTCATCTACAACCTATGGTTTTCTTCCTGGGTGGTAAGTTTAGAATTTCCCAAGTGGTGGCACCTTCAAGTGCATCTAGTTCTATACACATGGCTTTTTCCCATTCAGAAAGACTTTTGGCTTCATTGTAATAGGAGGGTTCAAAGTATGAATGAATAGCTAAAAGACAAGCTCTATGCTTAGGATAGGAGTCATAAGAAACAAATCCATTGGGATCCTTGGAGTTCGTTCAAATCTACGAATGATAATTTGTTCAGAGGGAGCTTATAATGATTCGTGATCATCTTCATTTAAATTTTCAGGGGATATGTTCCTATTTCTTCTAATGTATACTATTGGTTCAACTATTGTTCTTCTCTCAATAGAAGACTCCATAGAAGTTTCTTGATTATCATCATACCCATAATTAGAAACTAGTTTAAACAAGAAAGAGTAATCAACATTTACATCTTTTTACATACATCCTTAAAATCCACTTTCATTTTCAATAAATTTAACATTCCTTGAGACAAGGAGTTTATCATTTTTGACATCATAACGTTTAAGCCCCTTTTGTGATTCAGAATAACCAATGAAAGCACAAGGGATAGCCTTAGAATATAGTATGCCTCTTTTATCATTTAAGACATAACACTTACACCCCAAAATTCTAAGTCTTTGATAATTAGGTTCATACTTAAACAGTTTTTCAAATAGAATTTTATTTGATAGAGATTTTGAAGGCATTCTATTTATAAGATATATTGAGGTTAGAGCAGCTTCGGCCCAAAAGTTTTTGAGGACATTCCTAGAAATAAGTAGTGTCCTTATAGTCTCTAATAATATGTCTATGTTTCCTTTCTGAAATTTTGTTTTGTTGTGGTGTTCTAGGACATGATTTCTGGTACAAAATCCCTTTATTTTCAAAGAATTGTTTGAAATCATTTGATAAATACTCTCCCTCAGAGTCTGTTCTTAGAATCTTAATCTTGCTTTCAAATTGAGTTTTGATCATGTTATGAAAGTTTTTGAAGGATGCAAACGCATCAGATTTAAATTTAAGAAAATAGATCCAACAGTATCTAGAATATGTAATGAAATATGGGGAAAAGAAATGTATGTCCTACAATGGACATTCACACATAGAAATCAAAGAACAAGTCCAAAAGAGGACATACACAAAAGCCAATAATGGCTAGAAAGCATAAAATCTTATAAAGGCACTAAAAGGCTTGAAGAAGCCACACTTACAAAGGGGGAGACCCCACTTATTTATAGGCAAGAGAGGAGTGAGGGAGAGTTAGAGAAAAGCAAGAGAGAGGGACCATTGGGGGCCCCAACAAAGAGTCGTTGGGCCCCCAACGGTCACTTGTGACCGTTGGGGGCCCAACGACTCTTTGTTGGGGCCCCCAATGGCTGTGCATTAAATGCACAAAAGGTACAAAAAAACAAAAAAAAAAAGAAATAAGAAAAAATAGGAAAAGAAAAAGGAAAAAAAGAAGAAAAAGTCTAAAATGCCCCTATTGGGTGAGTTTACAGAACTACCCCTTATCGGGTAGTGTATGATAAATATATATATATATATATATATATATATATATATATATATATATTACATATATTTTAACACCCTCTCTCAAACTTTACGGGGATACAACGGAAAGCTTGTTGAGAAGAAACATGAAACGAGGAGCAGCAAGAGCTTTGGTGAAGAAGTCTGTCAATTGGTACTCGAATGTGACGTATGGCAGTGCTATGGTTCCTTTTAGGTATTCATCTCGAACATAGTGGCAATCCATGTCAATGTGTTTAGTACGCTCATGGAAGGTGTGGTTGCTGGAAATATAGATAGCACTCTTGTTATCGCAACACATCTTCGAAGGAATTGAGATGACGATGCTCATATCACAGAGGAGACTTCTAAGTCACACAAGCTCCATGGTTGTAGTGGTCATTGCACGATATTCCGCTTCAGTTGAGGATAATGATACTTTATGTTGCTTCTTGCATCTCCAAGAAATTATAGAGTCACCTAAGAAAACACAAAAACCAGTGGTTGAGACTCTATCATTGGGATTTCTTCCCCAATCAGCATCTGTATAAGCAATTAAATCAAGAGATGATGAAGAGGAAAGAAAAACTCCCTTAGTTATGGTATTTTTAATACATCTGACAATCCTTAAGACTACACTCATGTGCACAGTTGTAGGTGCATGTTGAAACTGACTGACGGAGTGAACTGCATGAGCTATGTCTGGCCGAGTGATGGATAAGTATGTCAGAGACCCAACGAGTTGACGGTAGGGAGTAGGATTCTTGAGAAGTGTCCCATCTTCCAGCCTTAGCTTTGCATTGATAACCTCAAGGGTTTCTGTCTTCTTATCATCCGAAATTCCAGACTTAGAACAAATGTCAGCAGCAAGTTTCATCTGAGAGAGAATATACCCTCGGGGTGAATATGCAACTTCAATACCTAGAAAATATCTTAAGAAATCAAGGTCAGACATGTCAAAATTTTCTTTTAAATTTTTCTTAATATCATGGATTCCTTGCTCATCACTTTCAGTGATGATCATATCATCAACATATAGTAGTAGAATAACTACAGAGGACCCTGCACTTTTCACAAATAACGCAGTGTCAGTATAACATGAACGAAAATTTAAGTTAGTCATTACATTGCTAAATCTATCATGCCAAGCCTTTGGAGCTTGTTTTAACCCATATAGTGTCTTTTTTAGTTTAAGAATTTTGTTTTCACCAATAGATACTCCCGGTGGAGGATCCATATAGACCTCTTCACTTAGTTCGCCATTAAGAAATGTGTTCTTAACATCCAATCGATAGATAGGTCATTTTTTAACGGATGCAACCGCAATAAGAGTCCTAACACTAGTCATTCTAGCTACGGGAGCGAAGGTTTCTTCATAGTCTATTCCGTACTCTTGAGCATATCCTTTGGCTACCAACCTAGCTTTATAACATTCTAATGACCCATCACTTTTAGTTTTAATTTTGAAGACCCATCTACATCCAATAGACTTCTTTCCAGTGGGTAATGAAGTTATTTCCCAAGTTTTAGCCTTTTCAAGGGCACTAAGTTCTAGTTTCATGGCTTCAACCCATTGAGGAATGTTTTTGGCTTCATTATAGTGTGATGGTTTATGATAAGAGTGTAATGCAATTAGGCATGCCCTATATTTAGGTGTTAGGGACTCATAGGAAACAAACCTATTAGGAGGATTGGAGATTCGGCTAGATCTCCTTAAAGAGGTTTCTTCTATGTTGGAACTTTGAGAATATTTTTCTAAAGCGCTTATGGGAGTTTCTTGACCACGCCTAGCATAGGTTTGAATTGACCTATTTTCAAAATCATTGCTTCCATTTTCAATATTACTAAGAGGAGTATCCTCTAAATCATTAGGAACATCCTCTACGTGAGGAGTCACATCTTCTTGAGAGAGAAGATCAAATAAGAAAGCATATTCGCTTTCATCAATATCTTTATTTTTCTCAAAGCCGTTCTCATTTTCTAAAAAGGTAACATCTTTGGATAGATATAGTTTGCTGCTTTTGGGGTCGAAGCACCTAAAACCTTTTTTATTTTCTCCGTATCCTAAAAACACACATTCGATAGCTTTGAGAGATAACTTATCTCTTTCATGTGTAAGGACAAAACACTTACACCCAAAAATTCTTAATCTATTAAAATCGGGTGTTCTTTCAAAGAGTTTTTCATATGGAGATATATTTTGTAGGGATGAGGATATCATTCTATTTATCAAATAAGTGGAAGTTAAGGCGGCTTCGGCCCAATAGCATTTTGGAATTTCTTTGGAAATGAGAAGAGTCCTAGTGGTTTCCAAGATGTGTCTATGCTTTCTTTCGGCTAGACCATTTTGTTGGGGAGTCCTAAGACATGACCTTTGATGACAAATGTCATTGGTTTCCAAGTATTCTTGAAATTCATTTGATAGATATTCTCCACCGGAATCGGATCGAAGAATGGAGATATTAGTTGAAAATTGATTTTTGACAATCAAGAAATTAAAAACTTCGGATTTTAGATTGAGAAAATAGATCCGCACATATTGAGTGAAATCATCAATGAAAGTAACATAATATGAGTATCCTCCTTTTGATATGACCGGAGAAGGATCCCAAACATCCGAATGAACTAATTCAAAGGGTCTTTTGGACACAAATGTTCTCTTTGAAAAAGGGGTGGATTTCATTTTTCAAAAAATACAACTCTTGCAAACAAAATGTTTCTCATTACAAAATTTCTTTCCAAAAGGAAAGGAGTACATTTTTTAGAAGCTTGGATGTCCAAGTCTTTGATGCAAAGTTTCTATATTTTTATCTTGGACATGATTACAAAATGAGTTAGTGGGAAGTTTCAAATTGTTCATGTAGTAGAGATCTCCCCTCCTATGGCCTTGCCCAATCTGCTTTCCGGACTGGAGATCCTGTATAGAGCAATCCTTGGTTGAGAAGGAGATTTCACATCCATGATCACATATTTGAGAGACAGATAAAAGATTTAAATTAAGTTGAGGTACTACTCTTACATTTGGCACAAAAAAATCTTTTGAAAAGTCTAAGGTTCCAAAACTTTTAACCTGTAAAGCGGTACCATCGGCGGTGGAAACAAAAGAATTTTTGGAGTTGCTACATACATTGGATAGTCCATTTTCAATAGGGGTCATATGAAAAAATGCTCCAGAATCAAGAATCCAAGAAGGCGTACCTGGAGGAGAAGAAGAGGCAATGGCGACTCCCGAAGTTGACGACGATTTGAGTAGAATTTGAAGTGCTTCGGATAGTTGAGCAAGGGAAAAGGACTCTTTCCCTTTCATTGGCTCCTCCTTCTTTTGTGGGATTTCTTCAATAATAGCAACTTTACCTTTTGGAGGTTCATTTATCTTTGGACAATTAGGTCTTATATGACCCGGTTCTTGACAATGATGGCAAATGGCTTTCCTATAATTGCCATTATAGTTATTTTGCCTCCCAAAGTGTGGAGGCTTATACGCTTTCATATGATTGCCGGGTTTAGACACGGCAAGAACTTCATCTCCTCCTTTAATCATGTCAAGACGCGTTTCTTCTTGGCATATTTCGGCTATGGCATCTTTCAATGGAAGCGGTTTTGATCTATGAAGAAAGAAGGACCTAACTTGTTCATATTCGGGCCTAAGCCCATGTAAAAATTGGAAAAAGTGTTCTTTTTCCATTTGTTTTCTTCGCATTTCCACATCTTCACTAGATACCCAGTTGGGTTCAAGAAGGGATAGCTCATCCCATAAAGGTCCAAGAGTGCTATAGTAATCTCTTACACTCATTTCACCTTGCTTAATGGTACGGATTTTTTCTTGGATAAAGAATTGACGAGCAAGGTCTTTTTGGGTATACATACCTTTCATAAAGAACCATGCTTCATTTTCTAGGCGGAATTTAGCAATGTTGGCGCAAATCTTTAGCTCCACGTTGTTCATGAACCATGCAAAAAATTTTGCATGCTTACTTTCCCAATCTTCTACCTTGGATTGGTGATCTTCAATAGCCTTCATGCGAGCATTTCCTTCTAGAGCTTTTTCTTGATCACCATCTATTTTCGTAAGTTGAAGTTGAGGTTCTCTAATGGTGCCCATAACATATCCCCAAAGCTTTTTACCTTTGAGGTTGTTCTCCATGGCGGCGGCCCCCATCATGTAGTTAGTACCATTAAGCTTGAAGGAGAGATCAATCTTTTGTTCTCCTTCCATCATATAATCAAGAATGGAGGACAAACCAAGAGAGAGGTAAAACTAGACAACTAGCTATATGAATCAAGAGCACAACCATGGCTCTGATACCATGTAATGAAATATGCGGAAAAGAAATGTATGTCCTACAATGGACATTCACACATAGAAATCAAAGAACAAGTCCAAAAGAGGACATACACAAAAGCCAATAATAGCTAGAAAGCATAAAATCTTATAAAGGCACTAAAAGGCTTGAAGAAGCCACACTTACAAAGGGGGAGACCCCACTTATTTATAGGCAAGAGAGGAGTGAGGGAGAGTTAGAGAAAAGCAAGAGAGAGGGACCATTGGGAGTCCCAACAAGGAGTCGTTGGGCTCCCAACGGTCACAATTGTGACCGTTGGGGGCCCAATGACTCTTTGTTGGGGCCCCCAATGGTTGTGCATTAAATGCACAAAAGGTACAAAAAAACAAAAAAAAAAAAGAAATAAGAAAAAATAGGAAAAGAAAAAAGGAAAAAAAGAAGAAAAAGTCTAAAATGCCCCTATTGGGCGAGTTTATAGAACTAGCCCTTATCGGGTAGTGTATGATAAATATTTATATATATATATATAAATATATAGATTACATATATTTTAACAGAATAATCATCAAGTAACACAACATAATAGGAGAATCCTCCCTTAGAAGTCTAGGAGCAAGACCCCACACATTCGAATGGACCAACTCAAAGGGCATAGAGGAGTAAAAAGTCCTTTGTCCAAAAGGCAAAGATATCATTTTTCCAAGTATGCATTCCTTACATTCAAAATTGTCTTTGCAAAGGTCCTTAGTAATAGGTACAAAATTTAATTTCCTTACATTTGTATGACCAAGCCTATGATGCCAAACTTTGATATCTTTTGTTTAGGCAATATTACAAAATTATTCTTTTGGAATACAAAAAGAGTTTATATAGTAAAGATCTCCTTGCCTAGAACCTTTCCCAATCAGTTTTCCGAACTGGCGATCTTGCACCTAACATTTGTTTGATGAGAATACAGTATCACATCTGTGATCCGAGATTTGAGAGATGGAAAGTAAGTTAAAATATAATTTTGGTATAAATCTAACTTTTGGAATGTAAAACTTGTGTTTTGTCAAATCGTTTTTAAATTTTCAAACACCCTTTATTTCCAAAAAAGTTCCATCGGCAGTAGATACAACAAATGTATTTGAGTTAGGTTGACATTTGAATAGAATAGACTTATGTGGGGTCATATGAAATGAAGCTCCAGAATCAAGAAGTCAAGAGCACATACCGAGAGTTGAGGAAGATGCAATAGCTGCCCCCCCCCCCCGATGTAGATCCTTTAAGCATGGTTGTAATGCCTTCGTCGATTGTGACAATGATTTGGAGAGATCTTTGAGGCTTATGGTATCTTTTTCTTGCTTTAACAAAGCCGCAACAACTCTTTTTTTATGAGGTCAATCGTCCTTTTTTAATCTAGAGCATTGAGGTTTAATATGACCGGGCTCATGACAATTATGATAAATTACTTTGTACTCTTCTCTATTTTTATTTTTATTAAAGTGAGGAGGCCTATAAGGCTTGATATAATTTCCCCGTTTGAAAGCGGCAAGAGCACAATCATCTTCGTGAGTGTTACTAGGTGGCCACTAAGTTTAGTGAGAATTTCATGAATAGGAGGAGGTGATGAGGAAGATAGCAAAGAGGCCCTAGTTTGTTCAAACTCGTGTCTCAAACCATAAAGAAAGGCAAAAAGTCTATCGTCTTCAACTTGAGCCCTTCTCATCTCAATACACTTTCCTTCCCATTTTGGTTCAAATTGAACAAGTTGAGTCCAAATGAAAGATAATTCCATAAAATAATCTCTAACATTCTTATCTACTTGTTTGATGTTTCTAACCTTTTCTTGAAGATAATACTTATGAGCCATATCTTTCTCGGTAAACATACCTTTAAGTTATTCCCACATCTCACTTGCCTTTTTGTAACATAGGAGATTTGAGGCAATCTAGGTTTAGACTCCACTTAGCATCCAAGATAGAATTTTAGCATTTTTCATGTCCCATTCATCTGACTTTTTATAATATTTCTCTATTGGTTTTTCTCTTTCTTTTCCTTCGAGACTTGTCACTACACCATTTTCACATATAGTAATTTTAGGAGTAGGTTCGAAGATAGTACCTCTAACGTACTCTCATAATCCTTGACCTTTTATGAATGTCTCCAAGTGTCTTGCCCAAATGATGTAGTTGTTACCGTCAAGCTTGAATGGTGGAACAAAGTCGGAGTTAGTTGAGTTATGAGACAAGAATTCAGTCATGTTGAAGAGGAAGGAATCACGATCAAAGAAAGACCATCAATGCGCTTTACGAAGTAGTCTCCACAAGTGAATACAAAGGAAGATCACCAATGCATGCTTTACGAGGCAGCCTCCACGAGTGAATATAAGCAAAGTAGTCAACCCAATACCATGTAAAGAAGCACACAAATATTGGTGTTAATCAAGCCTACTAAGGGCTTGATAAAAATATTCACTCATAAGATGCACTAAGGCACATAAATATCACAAAATGCACTAAGGCACACATACAAAATATCAATCTTTATTAAAAGGAAACCATAGTGAAAAATCACACTTTACAATGGGACATTCCCCAATATTTATACAAGAGAGAAGAAGGATTAGCTGTTGGGAGCTGCCCAACGGCTAGTCAACAAGTCAACTAAAATGAAAAAATAAAAAAAGAAAAGAGAAAAATGAAAAGAAAGAAAAATAAAGATTACAATAGACATACTCTATATACGACATATACTTGAATATATACATATATAGACATACTCTTACATAAATGAATATGAAGAGTGTATATATATATATATATACACATACAAAGTCAAGCACATACGTATGTACAAGATATGAATTTCTAACAAAATATATGTATATATATATATATATATAATTGCACACACACGCACACATATTCAATTATTCATAACATATTCAGTATAATCAACAAAAAATGCTTTCAGCCTTTCATAGAAAAAACCACAGAAGCACAGTAACATACATATATAAATAACATATTACATAATCAGTAATACTAAACATGCTTTTAGGCTTTTATAAAAAAATTCACAGAAATTCACACATATATCTCACTTTCAGCCTTTAACATAAAAATTCATCAGAAACAAAGTCACACACACATTAATTGTGCATGCTTTCAACATTTCACAAAAAAAAAATCACACACATAC
The DNA here is from genome assembly GCF_984573655.1 of Nuphar pumila. NCBI lineage: Eukaryota > Viridiplantae > Streptophyta > Magnoliopsida > Nymphaeales > Nymphaeaceae > Nuphar > Nuphar pumila. The sequence goes on along the minus strand of NC_143255.1, from coordinate 116,931,536 downwards.
ATATATGAGAAAATATTTGCTACTAATGAAGGTAAGGAACTAATGAGCTAGAAATCATAGGTGCAAGTTGTATCGACTCCATCTAACCACATAGATGTGTTCCGCATGGTTTGTTTGCTAAGGATCAAGCCTTGGATCGTGCTTTTCTGATGTAAAAATGTGATCTTTTGAGTTATGAAATTTTGGCACATTATGGGCTATTGATTTTTGGACCCCTTTAAAAACCTAATTACTTGTCATAATCACATGATTCAAAACAAGTTTCCTACTAAACAAACCATATAGATCACATCGGTAACATTTGATCTACAAAAAATTGGAAATTTTTGAAGAAAATAGTGATTTCTACTCATTAGTTCCTTACCTTCATTAATAGCCAATATTTACCCTATATATATGTTAAAATGGCAATATCAAGGGTATTGTGGTCATTTCATGTATAGTATTTTAGCACAGTCCATTAGGAACAAAATGTAATATTTATTTTCTTTATTTTCTTTTTTTATTTTTGTAATTCTGTATAACCGTTGGGGGGCTGTCAGTCTAACTAGTCATTGGACTGCCCCCAACGATCATAATTTTGACCGTTGGAGACAGTCCAACTGACTGTTGGACTGCCCCCTTTTGAGCACAAGTGAGGCTCTATAAATAGAGCCTCACTCCCTCTTGTAAAGCAAGCTTTTCTGTGAATACAAAATTTGTATCTATTGTTTTAGGCCTTGTGCCTCTTGTGCCATTGTGAAAGTGATATTTGCTATCTTCATTGTGAGATTGTTGTTGGTCCATTAGTGACCATTTTGTATTTGTACACTTTTATAGCTTATTATTGGCTTTGTAATAAGTGCACTATCGTTAAATGGTACCAGAGCAAGGTTCTTGAAAAAGCCTTTTTTGGGGGTTACTCTTTTATACTTGTGGTGGTACTCTTCACGATCGTGTTCTTGAAAAAGCTTCCTTGGAATCTTACTTGTGGTGGTGTTCTTCACACTCGTGTTCATCATTTTTACTCTCCTATTCAAACTTTTTGCAATCATTACGGGAGAAAGAGATTCTGCCTTCGTCATCGCATACAAGTTCAATGAGAACAATTATTTAATGTGGGCGACAGCAATGGAGAATCACATCAAAGAAAAAAAGCTATGGAGTTTTGTTAGTGGCTCCACTAATAAACCCCAACTTAAATTAACTAGAAGAGAAGGACATCAAGTCAAAGTTTTGTCCGAAGAGGAAAAAGAAAAGGTTTTACCAAAATACCAAGACAAATTGGAAGATTGGAAAGCGAGCAACGCTCAAATTCTCTCATTGTTTATGAATGCTATAAAATTTAAGATTGCCACCAATGCTCAAATTCTCTCATTGTTTATGAATACCATGAAATTTAAGATTGCCACCAACATCATCAAGTTCAAGAAGGCATGTGATGCATGGATCTTAAAGAATACCTTCATTCAAAAAGATATGGCTAGACTATATTATCTCCAAGACAAGGTATGTAATGCAAAACAAGAAGACAAAAGTGTAAGAGATTTCTATAGTATTTTATCTCCTATTTGGGATAAATTAGCTATGTTAGAACCCAAATGAGAAGGTATTGAAATGAGAAAATATTTTCTTTCCTTTATGGCCTCCAGCCAAAATTTGAGCAAGGTAGGTCCGCTTTACTTCATAGGACCTCAACTGCTTCTATAAATGATGCTCTTGCACAAGTTTGTCAAAAGAAAACAAGACTTGGTATGCACAAGTCTAATGATGAGGTTCTTGCCATGGCAAGACCAGAAAAGTTTGTAAAAACATATAAACCTCCTCACTTTGAAAGGAAAAACAATAGAGAAGGACACAATGGAGGAGGATACAAGGGCAAAATCATTTGTCATCATTATAAGGAATCGGAACATATAAGACCAGATTGTCACAAATTTAAAAACGTAGCCGCCTTAAGTGAAGAACTTCAAGATATCAAGAAATGAGGCAATTTCAATGATTTGACAATTGCTCAAATAGCGGAGGTTGTCTCACACATTCTTAAAGCCACTCCTTCTATATTCGGCGACGCCATTTCCTCATCTTTTTCTTCGAGTAAGTCTTATTGGATTTTGGATTCGAGAGCTTCTTTTCACATGACTTATAATGAAACACTATTATCCGATTGCACCAATTCATACTTTTCATGTGTGTCAACCGTCAATGACACTTCTTTAAAAGTCAAAAGTATAGGAAATCTCAAAGACACTTCAAAAAACCAATTTGTTCAAAATGTAAGGGTTATTCTAAAATTAGATTTAAACTTTTTTTCAGTTTCTTAAATTTTCGATAATGGGTGTAAAGTCTTCCTTTCATCTAAGGCTTGTTGGGCGCAGGATCTCCAGACAAGGAAACTGATTGGGCAAGGCCATAGAAGAGGAGATTTCTACCATATGGATTTTTTATGTTTACCCAAAAACTCTTTTTGTAATCATGTCAAAGACATGGATTTAGATCTTTGGCATAAAAGATTAGGACACCCAAGTATATCCAAACTATCTCATTTTCCATTTTTGGAAAAATTTTGTAAAGTTAAAGATTTTGTATGTGAAGGCTGTATACTTGGAAAAATGCAAATAATTCCTTTTGGATCAAGAACCACTTCATCTAGTGAAAATTTTAAATTAGTGCATTCGGATGTGTGGGATCCTACTCCTATCATGTCAAAAGGATGATACTCATATTATGTTACATTCATAGATGATTTTAATAGACATATTTGGATTTTCTTCCTCAAACTTAAATCAAAAGTTTTTTTGTGTTTTAAAAACTTTCATAACCTTGTTAAAAACCAATTTAAAACAAATATTAAAGTCTTCCGCTCTGACTCAAGGGGAGAGTTTTCTTCGAATGAATTTCAATCATATCTAAAAACTCATGGTATTATACACCAACGATCTTGTCCAAGGACTCCTCAACAAAATAGTATTTCCGAAAGAAAGCACCGTCACATTATTGAGACTGCTAGAACCCTTCTTATTTCAAAAGATATTTCAAAACAATTTTGGGCCGAAGCCGCACTCATCACAATATACCTAATAAATAGAATGCCTTCTCAAGTTATTGGAAAACAAATTTCTAATTGAAAGACTTTTTAAAATTTCTCTCGACTTGAAAAGACTAAGGGTATTTGAATGTAAGTGTTTTGTGCTTCTTGAAAAATATAACAAACTCTCTACCAAAGCCATAAAATGTGTATTTCTTGGATATACCGAAAATCACAAAGGCTATCGATGCTATGATCAAACAAATGACAAACTCTATGTTTCTAGAAATGTTAATTTTCTTGAAAAAAAAATGGATTTGATTTTGAAAAACCCAAGGAAGAAACCGAGTATGCCTTTCCATTTGATTTATTACCTAAATCAAATAACGAAATTGCTAATGACATTGAAAATTTTGAGTCTATTAATGACTCTAGTGAAAAAAGAGAATCATCACAAAATCTCTTACAATATTCTAGATGAGATAATGGAGAGCATCCATATGCCTTTGAAAGATATAATCAATCAACAAATATTGAGGAAACTAGTGTTAGAAGATCTGAACGAATTCATAGGCCTCCAACTAGATTGGTATCCTATGAATTTTTCTCTCCAAACTATAGGACTTGTCTTCTAGATATACATTCATATAATTAACCATCTAACTACAATGAAGCTAAAAACATAAAAGCGTGGGTTGAAGCCATGAAGATAGAATTAGATGCTATGCATAAAGCCCATACATGTACTTCCCAAGGAAAAAAAGACTATAAGGTGTAGATGGGTCTTTAAAATCAAAACAAAAAGTGATGGGTCCCTAGAAAGATATAAAGCACGATTAGTTGCAAAAGGATACTCTCAGTAATATGGAATAGATTATGAGAAAACATTTGCCCCAGTAGCCCGTATGACTACAGTTAGGACTCTAGTTGCAGTAGCGTCTATTAGAAAATGGTCTATATATCAATTAGATGTTAAAAATGCATTCCTAAATGAAAATTTAAACGAAGAAGTGTACATGGATCCTCCTCTTCGTTTGACTATTGAAAATGGTATGATTCTTCGACTTCCGATTTAGTAATATTGTATTGAACTTTGGTTTTAAATCTTGTTACACTGACACTGCTCTGTTTGTAAGATCTACAGGTACCTCACTTAGTATTCTTTTTTTGTATGTTGATATGATCATCACTGGAAATGATCAGAAGAAAATTGAAGAAATTAAAATTATGCTTAAAAAATCTTTTGATATGACTGACCTCGATTTTTTGAGATATTTCTTAGGAATTGAAATAACTTACTCGTCAAGAGGATACATTTTATCTCAATCAAGTTTGTAGCAGATATTGTTGCACGTTCGAGAATTAGTGACACAAAGTGATCGAATCATTAATGTATCTTTCTATTTCTAGACCCGACATTGCGTATGATGTACACAATGCAAGTTTGTTTCAACATGTGCCCACATTGGTTCACGAGTGCAGTATTGAAAATAGTCTGATACATCTAGAAAACTATTTCTAAAGGGTTATTCTTATCCTCTTCTTGACCTTTAAATCTTACTGCTTATACCGATTCTAACGGGGGAGGAGATCTCAATAACCGTCACTCAACTATTGGTTTTTGTATCTTTTTAGGTGATTCCCTCATCTCTTGGCGATGCAAAAAACAACAAAAAGTGTCATTATCTTCCATTGAAGCTGAGTATAGGGCAATGGCTACAACAACCATCGAAGTTGTGTGGATGCGAGCATTACTTACAGATATGGGAGTTGATAATTCAGAACCTTCAAAACTATACTGCGACAACAAAAGTACCATATACATAGGCAGCAATCACACCTTTCATGAGCGAACAACACATATTGAGATGGATTGTCACTACGTTCGTTAAAAATATTTAAAGGGGACAATTACTTTGCCCTATGTTCAGTCTGAGTTTGAGATTGCAGATTTTTTCATCAAAGTTCTTCCTCTACCAAGATTCTTGTATCTTCTTAGCAAACTTTTAGTGATATCACCGTAAGTTTGAGGGGGAGTGTTAAAATAGTATGTATATAATTATTGACATACATATTTTTATAAATATACGTAATATTAGGGGTATTATAGTCATTTCATGTATAGTATTTTAGCATAATCTATTAAGGACTGAAATATAATTTTTAGTTTCTTTTTTTATTTTTGTAATTTTGTATAACCGTTGGGGGGCTGTCAATCCAACTAATCATTGGACTGCCCCCAACGGTCATAATTCTGACCATTGGAGGCAGTCCAACGACGGTTGGACTGCCCCCTTTTGAGCACAAGTGAGGCTCTAAGCTTTTGAAAAGCTTTTATGTGAATACAATATTTGTATCTATTGTTTTAGGCCTTGTGCCGCTTGTGCTATTGTGAAACTGATATTTGCTATCTTCATTATGAGATTGTTGTTGGTCTATTAGTGACCATTTTGTATTTGTGCACTTGTATAGCCTATTATTGGCTTTGTAATAAGTGCACTATCGTTTCATTACAATATAATGATTAAACTGCCCTCATGCCTAGGTGAAGGAAATTTAGTCGCTGATGTTAACATATAGAGTTGTTGTATAGCCTATATATATATATTCCTTCTTTATAAACCATAATACCCGATAGGGGTATTATGGTCTTTTCACATAAATACCCGATAGGGGTATTTATTTCTTTTTACTGTATTTCTTTTTCTTTTTTTATTTCCTTTATTTTAAGCCACATAGGGGGGCCCACCATAGAGTTGTTGGGGCCCCCAACGGTCACAAATGTGACCGTTGGGGGCTCCCAATGACTCTATTGGGAGCCCCCTTGTGGTCCCTTGAGTGTATAAATAGGGGCTCTCCCCCTTGTGCTTTGTATGTTCTTTTGAGCTCCTCTTTTAATAAAAAGAGTGTATCTTTTTTAATTGTAGATTTCTTGTAAGGCCTTTTCGTATTATCCCTTAGTGGATTGCCTCTTTGTGTGCCTTTGTGCCAAGTCCATTGTTGGACCTTGTGAATGCATTTGCATTTTTTATTCTTCCGCATACTTCATTACATGGTATCGGAGCCACTCGACTCTTGCAAGGTCAAATCGTGACTCTCTCTTTTCTCTATTCTCATACTTCCTTATTGGAGCAATGGAGGCCAAGATCGACCTATCATTCAAGCTAAATGGCAAAAATTACATGATGTGGGCATCCATAATGGAGAATGACCTCAAAGGAAAAAAACTTTAGGGTTATGTAATGGGGTCCGTTCTGGAACCTCAACTTGAGCTCACCAACATTGAAGAAGGTCAAGAAAAAGCTCTTGAGAGAGATGCTCGCCTCAAAGCAATTGAAGACCATCAACGACAAATGGAGGATTGATAAAGCAACCATGCAAAAATCCTAGCATGGTTTATGAACAACGTTGAACTCAAGGTATGTGCAAATATAGCTAAATTTCGCCGAGCTAATGAAGCATGGTTTTTTATGAAGGGTATGTATACCCAAAAAGATCTTGCAAGAGCCTACTTTTTGCAAGAGAAAGTTAGAACTACAAAACAAGGGGATATGAGCATCCAAGATTACTATAGTGCTCTAAACCCTTTGTGGGATGAATTGGCTCTTTTAGAGCCTAAATGGGTGGCTATGGAGAATGTGGAGCTTAGACAAAAACAAATGGAACAAGATAGATTGTTTCGATTTTTATTTGGGTTTCGTCCCGAATTTGAACAAGATCCTCACTCCTTCATAGATCCAATCTTCCTCCTTTAGAGGATGTCATTGCTGAAATTACTCAAAAAGAGACTAGGCATGGCATGAGTAAAAGTGTGGATGAAGTTCTTGTTGTATCTAAACCCCGCAATCATGTTAAGACAGACAAACCTCACCATTTTAGAAAATAGGGGAATGGTGGAAGGAAGATGATTATATGTCATTATTGTTATGAATCGGAACATATCAAACCCGCATGCCCAAAATTGAATGGGACTTTCATCCCTAAGGTGGCTTCCGTTGAGGAATCCTCCACTAAAGAAGATGAAGGGAAAAGCGTGGATCTCAAGGACACACTTGGACAAATATCCATGGCTCTCCAACAAATCCTAAAGGTTACTTCCTCCACCTTCGGTGCCGCCATTTCTTCTTCGTCACCTCTCGGTGCGTATTCTTGGATTTTAGATTCCGGAGCTTCCTTTCACATGACTTCCATGAAAGTGCTTTAACCAATGTATGCACAAATTTAAAACTATCTTGTGTCTCTACGGCTGATGAAACTTTTCTCAAAATAAATGGCATTGGAACTCTAAATCCTAAGAATTTTTAAAATTTCTTTGTTCCAAAAGTTAGAATAGTTCCTAAACTAAACCTCAACCTTTTCTCTGTTTCCCAAATTGCCGACCATGGATGTGAAATATCTTTCTTATCTCAAGGGTGCTTTGTGCGGGATCTTCAGTCCAAGAAGCGGATTGGGCAAAGCCATAGAAAGGAAAATCTTTACTATATGGATCACTTGACGCTCCCTACAAACTCTTTTTTTACTTATATCCAAGATAAAAGTATTGAAACATGGCATAAAAGACTTGGACATCCAAGTTACTCTAAAATGTATTTTTTTCCTTATAGAAACAAATTTTGTAAAGAAAAAGATATCAATTGCAAAGATTGCATTTTTGAAAAAATAAAGTCTTTCATTTCCTACAAGAACCTTTGTTTCAACAAGACCTTTTGAATTAGTGCATTCGGATGTGTGGAGACCATCTCCGGTTCTATCTAAAGGTGGTTATTCATACTATGTGACGTTTATTGATGATTATACTAGATATATATGGATCTATTTTCTTAATCTTAAATCGGAAGTCTTTAATTTTTTTAAAGAATTTAGTGCAAAAATTCAAAACCAATTTCAAAGTCACATATCCATTCTTATATCCGACTCCGGTGGAGAATATTTATCAAATAAATTTCAAACATATTTAAAACAACATGGCATTTGTCATCAAAGATCATGCCCAAGAACTCCTCAACAAAACGGTCTAGCGGAAATAAAACATAGGCATATTTTAGAAACCACTAGATCATTACTTATTTCTAAAAATATTCCTAAAAATTTTTGGACCGAAGTCGTGTTAACCTCCACTTACTTAATCAATCGAATGCCGTCCTCAAAATTAAATAACATCTCTCCTTATGAAAACTTTTTAAAATGACACCTGATTTCAATCGTCTTCGTATTTTTGGATGTAAATGCTTTGTTCTTTTACATAAAAGAGATAAATTATCACCAAAGGCAATTGAATGTGTATTTTTAGGATATGGTGAAAATCAAAAGGGCTATAGATGCTTTGACTATAAAAACAATAAGTTATATGTCTCAAAAGATGTGACTTTTTTAGAAGATGAAAACGGATTTGAAGCATTAGACAAACAAAATGAAATTGAATACATGTTTCTAAATGATCTTTTAGAAGATATAAATAATGACTCTTTAAGTCATCCAAAATATTAGAAAATGCGCATAACAGTGAAGATACACATATTATTGAAGTATCACCAACTCATGGTAACAATCTCCATGTTTACACCCGGCGCGAGCAAGAGAAACCTATTAGTGCTTTAGAAAAATTCTCGCGACTTAACGAACCTCTAGAAGAAACTTCCCTTAGGCGATCCTCTAGAGAATTAATTCCACCTAATATGTTTGACTCATATGAATCTCTCTCACCTAATTATAGGGCTTGTCTAATAGTCTTACATTCTTACTATGAGCCCTCTCATTATAATCAAGCAAAAAATATATCACATTGGATTGAAGCAATAAGGGTAGAACTAGATGCTTTAAAAAAGGTTAAAACTTGAGAAATAGTTCAACTTCCACCAAATAAAAAAACTATTGGATGTCATTGGGTTTACAAAGTTAAAACAAAAAATGATGGTTCCTTAGAACTCTATAAAGCAAGATTAGTAGCTAAGGGATACTTAGAAGAATGTGGTATTAACTATGAGGAGACTTTTGCACCAGTTGCTCGAATAACTAGTGTCAGAACCCTAATTGTTGTAGCATCATTTAAGAAATGGTTTATTTTCCAATTAGATGTTAAAAATGCCTTTCTTAATGGCCAATTAAATGAAGAAGTATATATAGATCCTCCGCCGAGAATTATTGTTGAACAAGGTCAAACTCTCAAACTATTAAAAGCTTTATACGGTCTTAAACAAGCCCCTAAGGCTTGGTATGATAGATTTAGTGCTATCATGATTAAGTTGGGATTTCGTTCATGTTATACTGACACTGCTCTCTTTGTTAAAAGTGTAGGTGATAATATTGTAATTCTCTTACTGTATGTTGATGATATGATCATCACAGACAATGATGAGATGGGTATTATTAATGTTTAAAATATGTTAAAAGATCATTTTTATATGTCTGATTTTGGTTTTCTCAAATATTTTCTTGGCATTGAAGTTGCATACTCTCCCTGAGGGTATATATTATCACAAATGAAGCTTTTGCAGATATATGTTCTAAATCTGGAATTTCAGATGATAAAAAGGTGGAGACTCAAGAGGTTATCAATGCTAAACTACGGTTGGAGGATGGGGTTCTACTGAAAGATCCTACACCCTACAGACAACTCATTGGATCTCTCACATATCTGACTATCACCAGACCAGACATCGCTCACGCTGTTCACTCTACTAGCCAATTTCAGCATGCTTCTACAACTGTACATATGAGTGACGTTCTTCGGATCATTCGTTATATAAAAAACACTCTAACTAAAGGGTTATTTTTATCCTCACTCTCTTCATTAAATTTGTTTGCTTATACTGATGTTGACTGGGGAGGAAACCCAAATGACAGAATCTCAACTACTGGTTTTTGTATTTTTTTAGGAGATTCTCTGATTGCTTGGAGATACAAGAAACAACAGAAAGTCTCGTAATATTCTACTGAGGCTGAGTACCGGGCTATGGCAACTACTACAATGAGATTTGTGTGGCTTCAAAGTCTTCTTCAAGATATGAGAGTTGAAATTTCCAGTGCCTCGAAGCTTGTTGTGACAACAAAAGTGTCATCTATATTGCCAGCAATCACACCTTCCATGAGCGGACCAAACATATAGAAATAGACTGTCACTATGTTCGTGATGAGTATCTCCGTGGGACAGTTACATTGTCATATGTCACATCCAAATATCAGCTTACAGACTTTTTTACTAAAGCGCTTCCTGCTCCCCGCTTCTTGTTTCTACTTGGCAAACTTTCCGTCATCTCCCCGTAAAGTTTGAGGGGGGGTGTTAACATATGTATCGATATATATATATATATATATATATATATATATATATATATATATATATATATATATATATATTCCTTTATACACCATAATACCCGATAGGGGTATTTATTTCTTTTCTTTTTTTTCTGTATTTCTTTTTCTTTTTCTTTTTTTATTTTCTTTATTTTAAGCCACATAAAGGGGCCCACCATAGAGTTGTTGGGGCTGACTAGGCGGATTAGTCGGCACCTAGTCGGTTCTTTTGACTACATAGGACATAGGTATACAACTAGTTTAGTTTTTAAGTTTTGGTTATTTACTCTGAAACAGCATATGCACCGGTGATGCCCTCAGACACCACAATGAGACTCAGGCTCATGCTATCCTTTACAATTCGTACAGCGCTGACACATTATTGCAACATGTGGGATGGCATTTATGTCAGTGTGGTGAACTTCTGATGTTCCACCTCTCAATTTGAATCTTGACAATTACAAAGTCAATTGTAGCATTAGACTCCATGAAGCATTTGACATTTAGATAGACTTATGTGTTACTCTTTAGTGGAGTAGATATTGCTCATCACTGGTATTAAACTTGCAGTGCATGAATTCCTCAAACATTTAGTAGCTGATGACAATGATGTCAATGCTGTTAGATTGCACACTGCAAACATATCCTCTAATGTGTCTCAAGAGCTTTTTTTATTTTCTTTAAAGAAAAGAAAAATCTTTTCCTTAAAAGGAGCCCAACAGCCACCAGATGTCACTGTGGGAGCCAGAAAGCAAACCAAAGGGAAAAAAGAAGGAAACCAAAAACATAGAAATTAAAACACATCATGTGGAGGTGGAGGTGAGACCCTCAGAAAATAAGATGCGTCCAATTGATATCTTGGCCTTTCCAATATGTTCTCCCCAAACAGCCTAACCTGCACTGAGTGTAGAGCTCACAAATCTGTTTTTTCCTCTTTGAATAATCGCCTGTTCCTCTTGCACCAAATCTGCCACCACCGCAAGAAAAGCCACCATTGTCAAACTTGTTTCCAATATCTTGACTCTTCTACAGCCCCATGGAGCCAAGAGGATTTGTCTTGTGGAGGTGGTGTCCCACTTTTGAATGTTCCAATCTAGCCAAGCTAGGTGGTGCAGTTGAGTGAAGGCTGAGCACGTACACAAAAGATGGAGTGCAGATTTCTCTTCCGCAGTGGACATGTAGCAGCAAGAGACCAATTGGAAACTTCTCCTTTTAAGGAACAACTGGGCAGGGATCTTCTCTAAAGATGAAACCCACGCAAATGTTACAGAACTAGGGTTGGGCAAGGAGTCCATATGGTTTTCTTTGTCAAACTGTGCTTGCTGATTCCAGAAGGGTCAAATAGCAGGATTTAATGCTGAATGCACCATCTCAAGAGCATTTCCAAACAATAGTCTTCATCTCCAGATAGAGACATGTTTTAAAGGAGCTGGATGAACGATAACCATTGAATAAGCTCAGAGTAAGAAAGGTTTCCGTGAAAAAGACAGGTCCCACGAACCTCCTCTAATTGAACAGGCCACAACTGACCAATGTTTATTAGAAGCCTGTTGATATAAGAAGTTAAATCCACTTTTCAAATCTATCCCCTCCAGCCATGGGTCCAGCCAAAAACATGTCTTGGGAGAAACTGACAAATACCAACAACATACCGATTACACAGTCTCTCTAACAGGTCATCTTGTAAAGGAGCTTTCTTGATGTAGAGCATCCTGAAGATCCGCGCATTGAAGGCAAGTTGGATCCATATCCAACTCATCAGATCCGATCTGGGGATGCGATCTGTGGCAGATCCAATCATGCAAGACTATCTAGGTCTAATTGGAGCTCCGAGTACCCAGATCCAATTTGAATATCATGTTCCAATTTTTGGGATATTTTATTTGTTTCTCAGAAATTGTATTTTTATGTTTGATTTCATTTTGTATGTATGGAATCATTTAGAATTTTTATGTATTTTATTTCTGTTTTTTTTAGGTGTTGGATTCTACGGCTCCGGATAGTTCTAGTGCCATGTAGAATTATTTTTGTGGTACTAGAGGGTGTATGGGGATCCAGGGTAGTTTTTATTTTTCATTTGCATGCAATTTTGTACAAGGTTCGTATGTCAATGTTTTTTGGATCTAGGCCAAGATCCAAACCCTAAGAGGACCCCTAGTTGGCGCCACCCAGGTGTGGACAAAAATGAGCCTTGTTTGAAATTATCTTTTGACTCTGAAGTCAAAAGAGTTGGTGAAAGGCTATTCAAAGCTAAGTGCAAAAATGGTGAAAATTAAAAAAATGCTTTGAGAAGTGGCTGCCTTGGAATGGCCTTCTCTTTATGACGCTCCTATTTTGGAGCTTAAGAGCCCAAGGGGTGGGGGGCGAGTTTGGGGGAGCTTCTTCTTTGAACTTTGAAAATTTCGAAAGTGCGGTGGTGGTGGTGGTGGTGATTCTCTTCTTATTGGTGGAGGTTGCTGCTCTTAAGCTGCTCTATTTTCGTTGGCTGCATAAGATAACTTTTTTTTTTCGATCTTGAGATTTCTTTGATAATATGCATATGTCGTTTCCTGTCAATCCATCTAATGTGAACTTATGATAATGGTTGATGAATGAAGTTATTCGTGTTTTATATTAGTGAATGATCCCAAATCTTGATTTTATTTTCTGCAAGTTGTGGTTTGTTAGAACTTTGTTTCTGTTGAGAAACTCACTATTCTGCACTCGGGTTGTCAGACACGACCCCAGTGAATCAACCGTATCGGCCTGGATCCTGGTCTGATTCAGAAGTTCTTTAGCTTGTTGGAAAGCTAAGACTCAGTCTGTCATTATTGTTGTTTAAGTTTTTGCATGAATCGTCCTTCTTTGTCCTCAAAATTTGTTGTTAAGTCTCAGACAGACAAAACCCATCTGAGTCATGTTCTGTACAGAACACTTCCTGATAGTGTTCTGTATTTCTTGAATATTTATCCGCCTGTTGTATGAAAATTCAAGTAGTTTGGTTTATTGGAAAGTTAATACGTAGATCTACAACTTTCATATTCATGATTTTTGTTGAATCGATGTCGAAGTTGGCCTAATTTATCTGTTATTCTTGGTCTGCAGAAAATCGTGTTTTCAAGTCTTGTTATTTTCTTTTCCTGAATAGCCCTTAGTCTTTGCTGGTTATCTTGATAAGTTGTGGTTTGTTCATGAAACTAAAACCAGCTCTGGTTAGTTGATATCCTGATAGATTTTATTCAAGTTTTGAGTTTTCATGATTTGGTGTTTTGAATGTCCGAAATTCATCGTTGGTCTGCCGCATGATTCAAACTGTGTTCCTCATTTCGCATCAGTTAGAACAGAGAATGTATAAGTTTCAAAAATACGTAGAGACCAGTAAAGTAATCCGAAAAATTCAATCTTTGGCATTCTAGAAAGATCTTAATTTGATCTTTGAATCATCTGTTCAAAGTTTTCTGAAACTCCTCCGTCAGAAGGCCCAAAATCCCTCTTGAACTGACTGTCGGCCTTGGCCCGTCAGTCTGACAACGTCCAGTCTTACTGGTCCAATCTTTCGGCCGTGGATCGGATATCCCAGATCTGATTCCAGTGAATTCGGATCCATTACAAAGGTGTGTGTGTCGCCCAACTTTCTCATGTTGGCCACCTTTGTCGAAACAGAGTGTTCAGGCCCCGAAAATCCGTTTGCTAGAGTCCTGTTCGGACTCGCCTACATATTGAAGCTTCCGCGCATGTCATAATCCAGTGGATCTTGAATCTGCGCCATCATTTTGGTATCAAAGCGAGGTTTGTTGGATTTCTTAATCCAACACAGTTTCAAAAATTCGTGACTATCGTCAAAAAAAAATTTAGGTGTTGATTCGCCATATCTGGGCGAATGGGCGGTAGAGGTCGAACGAAATGAGTATAACCCAGAAAATGAAAACCACGACCTTAGGTATGAGAATCAAAACCTACGGCGTTAACTCGAAGATCTAAATCGAAGGATAGAAGATCTTATCAGAGAGCGGAAGAGACAATCTGAGCACATTCAGTGTGGTTCCCGAGAAACACGTGAGACACATTCTTATGACTCAGATGATGAATTTAAGTCGAACCATAGAGATCAGGATCATAGAGATGTTCACCAGCCAAGGAGGTCACATTGGGACTCCGGCTTGCGTTTTGAGATTCCCGAGTTTAAGGAAACCGGAACTCCCGAAGAATTCTTAGACTGGATTAGCGAAGTTTGCAAAATCCTCAAATTCAAGAAAGTCCCAGAAGATCGTTGAGTGGGATTAATATCCCTAAAGCTTAAGGCTCGAGCTACAGCCTGGTGGCGTCAACTCAAGCACACTCGTAGGCATCAAGGATGTGCTCTAATTGAGCGTTGGGAGCACATGGAGCAGAAGTTGCATGCTCAGTTCCTTCCTCTGAACTATCACAAAGAATTATACCAGAAATATCAGAGTCTGAGGCAAAGAACCCGGTCGATGGATCAATACACCGATGATTTTCATGATCTCGTTGCACGAAACGACATCCATGAAAGTGAGGAGCAATTAGTATCGAAATATATTGGAGGTTTGAATTTCCAATTACAGAATATGTTAAATTTTGTTGAGTGTTGGACTGTGTCTGAAGCTCATCAGAAAGTGTGCCAATAGGAAAGGTCTACTCAACGAAAGACCTTGACGAAATTGAGTCAGATTACTAGACCCCCTGTGCGGACCCCTGTAGTCCCGAATGCAAAAGTTGACCCACCCTACTGACACCCCAATGCGGCTAACCCGCTTAGGGCTACGAGTCAGAATGCTCCGATAGGAACCCAAGCTCGAACTTCTAGTCCGAATGTCCCGATCAAGTGTTATACTTGTGGGAAGTCGGGTCACAAGTCCACTGAGTGTCGTGGCAAGGCCCTATTCATTGAGGGACCTCATGGAGAGGAAGATTTAAAACTTGATTCTGCATCTTATCCTGTTTATGATCAAGATCTTGAAGATTGTGAGGAAGAACCTGAAGAAGAGTACGTGGAGGAAGAAGTGTTGTTGCCAGATAAAGGCGAAGCACTCATCACGAGGAGAATCTGTTTAGCCCTGCGTCAAGAATCGAGTGACCGTTAGCTTCAGACACATTTTTTAGTCTGCCTGCACCGTAAATGGAAAGGTTTGCATATTCATTATTGATTCTGGATGTTGTAAAAATGTTATATCGGTCAAAGCAATGACCAAACTGAACTTAAGTTGTAAAACTCACCCTCGTCCATATCAAATGTCATGGCTCCAGAAGAGCATTGACATCCGTGTTGACCGGCAGTGTTTGGTCAATTTCTCGATAGGAAACACCAACTTTGATCAAGTTTGGTGTGAAGTGCTTCCCATGGACGCGAGTCATTTGATTTTAAGAAGACATTGGCAATATGACCGAAATATCATGCATAATGGTAAGACCAATGTTTATTTCTTCACCTTTGAGGGCAGAAAGATAAAGTTGCTTCCTTCAAAAGATCTGCCTCCATTATCTTCTGCCTCATTATCCGCTGTTCAATCCACTATTCCCACCGTTACACCTCCATCTTCGCCTATTATCCCCATTTCTCCTCATGATTCCCTTAAGATTAAGGCATCTCAGATAAATGGACCTAGTGTGTTTATCGCTAGACATGAACTTCAGGATCTTCTAAAATCTCATACTGTCACGAAGAATTCCCTAGTGGACCCTTCTCCTGAAGACAATAGTGATCCCATACTCGAAGCCAATGATGAAATCAAGAAGGAACCCTCACCTGAAATTGAGGATGTTCCTATGTGTGAATTCATTACTGATCCAGTTTTTGAAACAATGTATGAAGAGATACCCCATATCTCATCTTTTGGGGAAATAGAACCTATCGAAGACCAGTCTGGTATTAGTCTTGACGACCCGGTTGTCAAAAAATTGTATGAACACATAGAAGAATCGGACTTTCCTCAAGATGTGTTTGACATTATCGTCAACATTGATCCGTCAAGTCTCATTTGTGAACCCATCTTTAGGGAAAATGATAAAATTAAAGCATCTATTAAAGATTTTGTTGAAATGTGTGACAATGAAAGCTTAGACATTGAAAATTTTCCTGTTGAATTGTCCGAGAATTTAGAGACTTGTGTTAGTCTTGAAGATGAGTCGATCACATTAGGTCTAGCTAGCGTTAAAGCCTCTTGAATTGTCCGAGAATTTAGAGACTCATTTTAGTCTTGAAGATGAGTCGAACATATTAGGTCTAGCTAGTGTTAAAGCCCCAAATCTTGTTTATGACCATCAGGGTTTAGTAGATAATGTTGATTTTGTCTCTTTGATAAATCCTGACACTAAATTTGCTCTGTTGTTACATTGTATTACTTGTGACTTATCTTGTGATTGTCAAAATCTTAGTGCAAAATTTGAAATTTTGAATCGCATGATACATAGTTAGTTGATATCTACGGCTGGTCCGCATTTTGTTACAATCAGTAGAGCTTTAATGCAAGGTAAAATTATCAAATGCAAGGTCTTAGATACTTTTGTGCTTCAATCGCATTTTTCTAAATTTCATGTCGCAAAGAATATTGAGTTGCATTGCATAAATTATTATTGTCATTCTTATATGAAATTTCTTGCCCTGCATAGTTTAGTTCTTATTGCCTTGGACAGTTTTTGCGCTGATTATATTTTGAATTGGTGCAGGAATTATGGAGTTGTGCTTGAGAAGAACCAAGCTCTGAGGACGAAGCCTTTCGACCCAAGGGGGAATGATGTAGAGCATCCAGAAGATCCACGCATTGAAGGCAAGTTGGATCCATATCCAACTCATCAGATCTGATCCAGAATGCGATCTGTGGCAGATCCAATCGTGCAGGACTATCTGGGTATAATTGGATCTCTGCGTACCCAGATCCAATTTGAATATCATGTTTCAATTTCTGGGATATTTTGTTTGTTTCTCATAAATTGTATTTCTATATTTGATTTCATTTTGTATGTCTGAAATCATTTAGACTTTTTATGTATTTTATTTCTGTTATATTTTTTTTAGGTGTTGGATTCTACAGATCCGGATAGTTCTAGTGCCCTGTAGAATTATTTTTGTGGTACTAGAGGGTGTACGGGGATCCAGGGTAGTTTTTATTTTTCATTTGCATGCAATTTTGTGCAGGGTCCGTATTTCAATATTGTTTGGATCTAGGCCAAGATCCAAACCTTAAGAGGATCCCTAGTTGGTGCCACCCAGGTGTGGACAAAAATGAGTCTTGTTTGAAATTATCTTTTGACTCTAAAGTCAAAAAAGTTGTTGAAAGGCTATTCAAAGCTAAGTGCAAAAATAATGAAAATTAAAAAAATGCTTTGAAAAGAGGCTGCATTGGAATGGCCCTCTCTTTATGATGCTCCTTTTTTGGAGCTTAAGAGCCCAAGGGGGGAGCGAGTTTGGGGGAGCTTCTTCTTTGAACTTTGAAAATTTCGAAAGTGTGGTGGTGGTGGTGATTCTCTTCTTGTTGGTGGAGGTTGCTGCTCTTCAACTGCTCCATTTTCGTTGGCTGCATAAGATAACTTTTTTTTTCAATCTTGAGATTTCTTTGATAATCTGCATATGTCATTGGTGTTTCCTGTCAATCCATCTATGTGAACTTCTGATAATAGTTGATGAATGAAGTTATTCGTGTTTTATATTAGTGAATGATCCCAAATCTTGATTTTATTTTCTGCAAGTTGTGGTTTGTTCAAACTTCGTTTCTGTTGAGAAACTCGCTATTCTGCACTCGAGTTGTCAGACACGACCCCAGTGAATTGATTGTATCGGCCTAGATCCTGGTCCGATTCAAGAGTTCTTTAGCTTGTTGGAAAGCTAAGACTCAGATCGTCATTATTGTTGTTTAAGTTTTTGCATGAATCATCTTTCTTTGTCCTCAAAATTTGTTGTTAAGTCTCGAATGGACAGAACCCATCTGAGTGTTGTCCTGTACAAAACACTTCCTTATAGTGTTCCGTATTTCTTGAATATTTATCCGCATGTTGTATGAAAATTCAAGTGGTTTGATTTATTGGAATGTTAAGATGTAGATCTATAACTTTCATGTTCATGATTTTCGTTGAATCAATGCCAAAATTTTGCCTAATTTATCTGTTATTCTTGGTATGCAGAAAATCGTGTTTTCAAGTCCTATTATTTTCTTTTCCTAAATAGTCCTTAGTCTTTGCTAGTTATCCTGATAAGTTGTGCTTTGTTCATGAAACTAAAACCAGTTCCGGTTAGCTGATATCCTGATAGATGTTATTCAAGTTTTGAGTATTGCATGATTCAGTGTTTTGAATGTTCAAAATTCATCGTTGGTCTGCCGTATGATTCAAACCTTGATCCTCATTTCACATCAGTTAGAACAGAGAACATATAAGTTTCAAAAAATACATAGAGACCAGTAGAGTAATCCGAAAAATTTGATCTTTTGCATTCTGGAAAGATCTCAATTTGATCTTCGAATCATCTGTTCGAAGTTTTCTGAAACTCCTCTGTCAGACTGTTAGAAAATGACATATATATGTATATACTTGAATATATATATATACATATTTTTCGTAATACAAGAGTATGTATATGTATATATATATATGTATATAACTATATATTTAAAGTATATACTTATATTCTTGTAATACTTTTTATTTATTTATTTTTGTAATTTTATTTCTTTCTTATTTTTTTGTTTTTTTGTCCAACAGTCATAATTGACTAGAGCTGTTGGACTGTCAAAACAGCCAACAGCCTTTTTGTAAGGTTCTGTCAAACAATCAAAATGTTGACTGTTTGAATAGAGTTGTTGGGCTACTCCCAACGGCTCTAATTAGAGTTGTTGGGAGTAGCCCAACAGCTATCCCAACAGCTATTTTAATAGCTCCTCTCATGTAACCTCTCTATAAATAAGGGCATGCTGCCCATTGTAATTCATATACAAAGGTAGAGGGTTTTACCTCTTACATATTCAGAGTCAAGTGCATTTATGCACTATTCTTATGTTTGTGTTGTGGAGCATTTTGTATGCTATTTTGGTTTACCATATTGGGTGAATGTATGTTTTGTCAAGTTGTTTGTAGACTTGATTGTGTGTAAGACTCTTTACATGGTATCAAAGCTTGGTGTATGATCAACCGTGCATTGGTGAGCTGCCTCGTAAAGCATGCCTTCTTTCTTTCGTGATTGGTGGTTCTTTTTTTCTTTGGATTCATCATGGGTGAATTTTTTCTGCACAATACAAGCAACTCCAACTTCATTCCGCCATTCAAACTTGAAGGAAGCAACTATAACATTTGGGCGGGACACTTGGAGACATTCATCAAGGGTCAAGGTTTGTGAGGATTTGTAAGAGGTACTATTCTTGAACCCACTCCCAAAATTACATTAGGTGAAAATGACGTTGAGACTAGTCTTGAAGAAAAAAACAAAGCCATAGAAGAATACTACAAAAAATTAGATGAATGAGAAATGAAAAATGCCAAAATTCTTTCATGGATGCTTAGTGGAGTTGAGACAAAAATTGCCTCAAACCTTTTGTGTTACAAAAAGGCAAATGAAGCATGGGAATATCTTAGAGGTATGTTTACCGAAAAAGATATGGCTTACAAGTATTATCTCCAAGAAAAAGTTAGAAACATTAAACAAGGAGATAAGAATATAAGAGATTATTTTATGGAGTTATCTTCCATTTGGACCCAACTTGCCCAATTTGAACCCAAATGGGAAGGAAAGTGTATAGAAATGCGGAGAGTTCAAGTTGAAGAAGAGAGACCTTTCGCTTTTCTCTATGGTTTGAGACCCGAGTTTGAACAAACAAGGGCCTCCTTGCTATCATCTTCATCACCTCCTCCTATTCATGAGATTCTCACTAAACTTAGTGGAGAAGAGACTAGGCTAAACATGAGTAAAAATGTTAGTGTGCTTGCTACTTCTAGCAATGGTCAAGAAGAGTATTGCGCACTTGCCGCATCAAAACCAGAACACTATATCAAGCCATATAAACCTCCTCATTTTAATAAGAATCGAGGAGAATCAAAAATCATTTGCCATAATTGTAATGAGCCCAGTCATATTAGGCCTCAATGTCCTAGATACAAATATAGGCCTCAAGAAAAGCGTGTTGCGGACATTGCAACCTCAAAACAAGATGAAGATACTTTGAATCTTAAAGACCTCACCAAATCATTATCTCAACTGACGGATGCATTGCAACCACTGCTTAAAGGATCTACCTCAGGAGCGGCCATTGCAACCTCTTCTACTCCTGGTATGTGCTCTTGGCTTCTTGATTCAGGAGCTTCTTTTCATATGACCCCACATAGATCTATACTATCCGAATGTCAACCTAATTCAAATGCATCATTTGTTTCCATTGCCGATGGTACTGCCTTGGAAATAGAGGGTGTTGAAATTTTTAAAAATGATTTGTCAAAACATAACAACTTTTATATTCCGAAAATAAGACTTATGTTGGGTAAATGATTTGTCAAGTAAATGTTGGGTGCAGGATCGCCAGTCCAAGAAATTGATTGGGGAAGGTTCTAGGCAGTACCATCGGCAGTCCGGGAAAGTGATGGATCCTTGGAAAGGCATAAAACCAGATTAGTTGCCAAAGGATATTTTCAAGAATACGGAGTAGATTACGAAGAAACTTTTGCTCATGTTGCCAGGATGACCACTGTTCGAATGCTTGTAGCTATTTCAGCTATTAAAAATTGGAATATATTTCAAATGGATGTTAAAAATGCATTTTTAAATGGGAATCTCAATGAGGAAGTATATATGGATATTCCACCTGGATTAATAATTCCTTCAGGTAAAGTGCTTAAATTAAAAAAGGCATTATATGGCCTCAAACAAACACTTAAAGCTTGGTTTGATACTTTTAACAATGTTATTAAAGGTATGGTTTTAAACCATGCTATACTGATACAGCTTTGTTTATCAAGAACTCTTCTGCTGGTATTATAATTTTACTTTTATATGTTGATGATATGTTAATTACAGGTAGTGACAAGGATGGAATCAAGAAAGTAAAACAATTTTTAAAAAATTCTTTTGAAATGACAGATCTTGGGTTTCTAACATACTTTCTTGGTATAGAAGTTTCATACTCTAACCGAGGATACATATTGTCACAAACAAAGTTTGCTTCAGATATTATTGACAGGTCAGGACTTTCAGATAATAAAGTTGTTGATACTCCAGAGATTGTTGGAATGAAAATGCGAGCCGATGATAGAGTTCCTTTGGACAATCCAACTCCCTTCAGACAGCTAGTGGGATCTCTTATGTATTTAAGTATTACAAGACCAGACATAGCCCATGCTGTACATATAGCCAGTCAATTTCAACATGCTCCAACATCAGCTCATATGAGTGCAGTCATGAGAATTATTAAATACATCAGAGGCACTATAAATAAGGGAGTCTTTCTATCCTCTTCTTCCTCCTTAGATCTTATTGCATATTCTGATGCTGATTGGGGAGGAGATCCAAATAACAGGCGCTCAACAAATGGTTTTTGTATATTTCTAGGTGAATCTTTGATTTCATGGAGGTGCAAGAAACAACAAAAGGTGTCATTATCATCTACAGAAGTTGAATATAGAGCAATGGCAACTACTACTATGGAAGTCGTGTGGCTCAAACAACTGATTTCAGATATGGGGATTCACCTTCAGAATCCTACAAGATTGTGCTGTGACAATAAGAGTTCGATATACATTGCTCGAAATCATACATTTCATGAAAGAACTAAGCATATAGAGATGGATTGCCATTTTGTTCGTGAAAAATATTTGAAGAAGACTATTGATCTTCCCTATGTGACATCAGAATATCAACTTGCTGACTTCTTCACCAAGGCACTATGCTCACCAAGATTCAACTTTTTACTTGACAAACTTTCGGTGATTTCACCATAAGTTTGAGGGAGACTGTTAGAAAATGACATATATATGTATATACTTGAATATATATATATATATATATATATTTTATATATATATATATACATACTTTTCGTAATACAAGAGTATGTATATGTATATCTATATGTATATAACTATATATTTAAAGTATATACTTATATTCTTGTAATACTTTTTTTTTATTTATTTTTGTAATTTTATTTCTTTCTTATTTTTTTGTTTTTTTGTCCAACAGTCATAATTGACTAGAGCTGTTGGACTGTCAAAACAGCCAACAGCCTTTTTGTCAGGTTCTGTCAAACAGTCAAAATGTTGACTGTTTGAATAGAGTTGTTGGGCTACTCCCAACGGCTCTAATTAGAGCTGTTGGGAGTAGCCCAACAGCTATCCCAACAGCTATTTTAATAGCTCCTCTCATGTAACCTCTCTATAAATAAGGGCATGCTGCCCATTGTAATTCATATACAAAGGTAGAGGGTTTTACCTCTTACATATTCAGATTCAAGTGCATTTATGCACTATTCTTATGTTTGTGCTGTGGAGCATTTTGTATGCTATTTTGGTTTACCATATTGGGTGAATGTATGTTTTGTCAAGTTGTTTGTAGAGTTGATTGTGTGTAAGACTCTTTACACAGAGGGCCCAAAATCCCTCTCAATCTGACTGTCGACCTTGGCCCGTCAGTCTGACAACACCCAGTCTTACTGGTCCAGTCTTTTGTTCGTGGATCGGATATCCCAAATCCGATTCCAGTGAATTCGGATCTGTTAGAAAGGTGTGCGCATCATGCAACTTTCTCATGTTGGCCACCTCTGTCGAAACAGAGTGTTCAGGCCCCGAAAATTCGTTTGCTAGAGTCCTGTTTGGACTCGCCTGCATATAGTAGCTTCCGCGCGTGTTGTGATCCAGTGGATCTTGGATCGGTTCCTGTGCCGACTCTAAGTCATCATTTCTTCTATGAGGTTTGCATCTATTGGTTACTGTTTCCAGAAGGCATATGCTATTGTTCATCCCTCCTAATAAAAGACTATCTATGTAATAAAGTAAACTTTTACTTATAGAATTCAATATCACATGTTATAAATTAAAAAGCCTACAGCATTGCCATTGAGCAATGAATGGTCCGTGGAAAAAAAAATCAGTGAAACAGCAAGAAGAAGTGGCTCATGTGGTACTAAACATGAAAAGATGCAAAACAGATCCAAACAGTGAAACCAAACCTAACCTCATTGACAATTCCATCTCCTCCAACGCATATAATTCCTGCCAGCAAACAAGACAGATGATGCTTTAGAGCTGAACCGTTCTTTCAACTAGTCCATTGCATGTGCATGCACATGTGAATATTTTTATCGGTTATATTGATGGAGATCTGAAAGGAACATCAATGATTACCGTCTGGGCAAGTGTTAAAGTCAGCAGTAGAAGCAAGCTTCCTTGCATGACCAGGTGATGTGGTTTTGACTACTTCCATATTGAAACCTGCAAGCTGCCAGCATTTTGGTACACAATCATAAGCATCTTTATAAATATACATGAATAAACTTGCAATTAGTTTGATGTCTATAAGTTTCAACTGGATAAATGGTTAAATTACAGAGAAAACAGTTTCTTGTCAAAATAATCTAAATGTTCATCTGCAGAATTTGATCTGGTCACCATTAATAGATTGATTCACAAAACATATAGACTAACAAGACAAGTTGCTTTTGTTTGCCCAAAATACAAAAGAAGAATGCTATTCTTAGCATGTTAATGGCAAAGACAGGTTATGCATGGCTCCCACTATAGGATATCTTCCTGCAAAACAAAAACTGGTAACATACCATCGCTGAAGATATAGAGCATGCATTGGTTGATGGTCCTTAAAAGGGTTTAAACAGGCTACAATCCAAAGCAAAAAGGATATTAGTGCAATAAAAAGATGCTAATTGTGCAGAAGAGAGGAGAGGAACAATCCTACGTCTATTTGCATTTGAATTCTCTCAAGCTTGCAATGTTTAGCCTGGCCAGACTGGTGGTGAATCTTAGAGGAGAGACATCACAAGACTAGAAGCCATTCAGTACAACATGGATGAAAGAAACATGGAAAAATGGAGAGTTTCAAAAGTTACTCTAAAATGAAGCAAAATGAGTTAAGCAAGGAACCCATGAATAGGAGACAACTTACACTGGGTGCAAACAGAAGAATACATCAGGAAAGTTAGCCACTAGAAAGAATGAAATTGTAACAATTGAATGGATAATGAATTATGACCAGACATGTCCATCTCAGCCTTCCCATACTATGTCGAAGTATATGCAAAACACTCTATTTTTTTCCTTAAAGAAACACTAATGTGATGCAGTAGGGTCTGGAATCCCAGGAAAATAAATTTATAAAGCAACATAAAACTATGTGCATGGACAGTTCCAGAGCTCCT
Source organism: Nuphar pumila (assembly GCF_984573655.1). Taxonomy (NCBI): domain Eukaryota; kingdom Viridiplantae; phylum Streptophyta; class Magnoliopsida; order Nymphaeales; family Nymphaeaceae; genus Nuphar; species Nuphar pumila. Next base: position 116,906,891 of record NC_143255.1, on the reverse strand, counting down.
ACTTTATAATCCGGAAGGTAGAAAGCCCGTAAGTTAGAGAAACTGAAGAATCCCAAAAAACATAAGATACACAGAAGGATTTTCAAGCAAGCAACTGACCTTAAATATGGGTTCTACTTTGCTGTAGAAAACTTTGCTTGAACGACCATGTCCAGAGCGTGGATTCAGTATGACAAGCATTGTTGGGGACTTCTTGCGCATAATATATGGCTCAAGAAAGAAATCACTAGAAACGATGTCAGATTCTTGCCTCTTGGAAGATACTGGATGAGGCAAGCAGTTCACGTAGCACTGCTGATCAGCAAATCCACTAACCCACTTAACGGCCTCTTCTGAAGTAGAAGCCAAGAACCTGAGGTCCTTTCTGTTCCTCTTAGACTTAAAAAAGCAAGAAAGACCGCAGGGTTTCCTTTGTACCGGATATGCATGTACTGTAAAATGTCTGAGTCCGCTATTGTAGGACACCTACCAAAAGAAGGAAAAGAAGCACATGCCTGCTCAACTAAACTAAAGAAATGAAAGAATGTTAAATTCTAGCATAGAATGCGTAGATGCATTTACAGGAAACTTACAGAAATTATGTCATCAAGATACAGGGTGTGAGACCCCCAAACGAATGCCTTGCTTGTCAGCTTAGCATCAATTCCATTCTGCTCTATACTATCCTTTGCAGTTTGAACATCAGCATTTGCATTGCTAGTTTTCTTATCCAATACTAGCTTCCCTGAGATCACCACATAACCTAACAAGTCTGAGTGTTCATCTCCTATGTCAATCCTGTGATCATGCACCTTCAGTTTATCCGGATCTTCATTAAGCACATTTCCTTCACTTGATCTCATAGATTTGACCTTGTCATATTTCTCTGGAAGGATGGTAGGAGAAGACTGCTGCTCAGTCACTACCCGAGGAGATCTATTACTAGAATGGCGAACAGAATGTCGTGAAAATATGTGCAATGGATTAATATTTTGGTTTCGAGATCCATGCTTCTGCATCTCTATCAATGATCAGCACCTTCAGTGGAGTTCATGCAACAAGAACTGTAGATTATACTTGCTGCAAAAAAAAACAGATTAGCACAAGCAATGCAGTAAACTTTACTTACAAAATTTGGTTTTTAATTTCAGATACAGGATAAAACTCATGAACCACCGAGAAAGAGGAAAAAAGATATGGTAAGTGCATCATGTAAATTTGATGAGCTGAATCGAAAGAGAAATATGACATGCTGCATATAACATATGTAGGTTCTAGGCTTCTAATAGAAAAACATTATCAATCATAAATGATTTATGAAAAGGACAAAAAAGACACATAATACCTTCCAAAATTTTCAGAGAAAAGAAAAAGCAGCTACAAGTGGTGCATGCCACTGAGTTCATGCCTTGGCTACACAAAAATTACCATTGGTATCAGAAATATGTGACTGAATCCCAGCTAGTTAGCAGAGTCCCTGACGATTAGTTTAATCAAGAAGTTCTGTTACATATTGTCAGCTATTACAAATATAAAGAGTGACAAAGCGGTGGGCTTGTTCTGCTGTTCTACTATTCCATTACTGCTCACATGGCTCACCTAATTCTCAGATAGTGACTAAGGATGGAGAATTGCACTGGCTTGCACATAATTGTGTGCATTCAAAGACATCTAATTTTGCATGTGATGAATGCAGTGCAATTTACCACTAGTTATACAGTAGTCTTCATGTTTCTTATTTTGCAAGATTCTACAAATTATCTTGGAAGTACGGCCACCTAGTTCTCAACCACATGCCACAACTAGGCTGCCTTGTTGTGTATCCCAAGTTCATCAATGTGTTACTACACAATTACAACCTCGGTCTCAATCCAAAATGAAAAACGACTCAACTACTCTTATATTGCAATCCTGTCTGAAAAATGACTCAGCTACTCTTATATTGCATAATCGTATGAAGAATTTGTCACGACGATGCCAATCAAACGAAACAACAAGAGAGCAATAACAGCAAGCAAAATGCATCTGTATCAGAGACATCGGCAGCATTGAGATCGGCAACTTCAAACAAGGCTCATCCTCACAACTAGTTGAGAAAGAGTAACGGAAAAGGATGATGCCGATAAATGAAAAACTTAACATGAAAACAAACACTATTGATAACAGAAATATCACCACCAACAACATAATGTCTATCAACCAAATAAGCCCATGCACAAATAGACACAAGGCAAGCTTGAGTTATCAAAACGTATCATCTGAGGCGTCTGATGATCAAAGTCGATACTTCAATCGTAAGAGAAGAAAACCTTTCAGAGCTAGAAAAACAAAAGTAGAAAGTCCACACCAAATCAAGTGATCCCCTTGAGTGGGCAACACCGCTTCAGTCCCATGGCTATAACTCGGTAGATTAGCCAAGGTATCTTCTAATTTCCATCTCTCTGTTTCATCTTAAAATACAAGCATCCCGCTCCGAGAGCCGACCAAAACAGACTAAAAGAAAACTCATTCTTGCAAGCATAAACTCTTGATCCGATAATCCAAATCTCCCGAAACACGTCGCATTCCCACACTCTTCATCATACACAGCATCGCAATAGACAACACACATCCAAATCCCAAAACTTCCACATATAAACAAAACAAGCAGCCCATTCCCGTCCAATTCCCAGCTGCATTCAACTCAAATTCAGATATCACCTTACCCAAACACCTCAAGAAAATATCTAAAACCCAAAAAACCTAATTCCCAAACAAACTCAATAAAAACCTTAAGATTTACAAAATCCGCGACAAATCAAAAGCTAAAAAAGATCACGCACCTCAAAGAGCTCGACGATCACAGCACGATTCTCCATCCGCACCATCAAAACACAATCGATGAAGGAAAAATAAAAAATTCAAAAACCATCGTCCGAGAAACCGATCTCCTTCCGCAAAATTTACATAAAAAGATCGAAGAAAAACCAAATTGACGCCTTGAGAAACGATCGGATCGAATCCTTCGGAAAGAAATCTTCAAGGAAAGAACGAAACACGAAATCCGACGAGAAGGAGATCGCCAGAATAATGCTCAAAGACGAAGCTTCTGATTTTTTATTTAATTTGTTTATTTTGTTTATTTTTTGCTCCGCCTCCTCGCTCCCATTAATCATCAAATTGGGAACGAGAGCATTTTATACATTCCTAATTTGAAATTAATTTAGTGAGTAAATTAAAAATAATAAATGATCCGAGACGGACGCATTCCGCTGAGAGGTCGAATCGAATCAGAGAGGGATAAGAACGAGGGGCATTTTGGGAATACAGAAAGTGGGAGTGTAGAGCAGGGAACAGCGGAGTTGTGCGTAGGCGTATAAAGGAGCCGCCCTTATTGAGTAATTACGCTTTCGGATGCTATTTTTCATTTTTAGTAAGGCAGGGTGGTCTTGGGGCCACATAGGGTTTTTCTTCATTTAGGTGTGAGCAGATCATCATAATAAATAAATAAATAAATAACTTTTGAATCGTGGCATCGAGCTTAGACTTTTTTTTCCATAAAAGGATAGGAAAATCACCTTAAAATCAGAGACCTAGTCCTTGTGGCCAAGTCTGTCATTACTTAGTGGCTTTCCCAACAGTAAGCTCGTGGTGTACCTCTTGTCCTCGCCCGGCTTACAATAAGGGCTTATCCCTTGTCCATAGGGCACGTTTGGTAGAGAAAAAGATATAGAAAAGTGATGCAAAATGGAAATTTTGTATGGATTTTTCAACTCTTCTAAACTAGAGAGAGAAAGAGACTTTTAATTGAAAGAGTTTTTCTAAAAAATACATTTTTTATAAGAAACATTTTTTCATAAGGATAGTGGAGGAATGTTTTCTACCAAAAGAAAATTTATTTTACACTCCACCATTCACCATCACAACCACCATTCATCTCACCACCATCACCACCCTTCTTTTTCTCTTCTCATTTTTTCACAATTTCTCTTTATTTTTTTCATGTTACACAAACGGGTGAAACACTTTTTTTTTTTTTTGAACTTCTCATATCAAAAACTCCCATAAACAAAACTTTCTTTTCTTAAGGAGAGTTTTTCTCCCTTCCAAACATGCTCTTTAATGCCAGAGGTTATTCATGGGAATGGAACCCTGGCCCGTCTAGTGGCCAAGAGGAGCATTGCACCATACCCCTTGGCATCTCGTGGGTAGACTTATTTAATTTAAAAAATACAAATACTTTCTGAGTTGACTAATGATGCCATGCGGGACCGTGTAGGACAGCTATTCTGCGGGGACTTGCCATCTCGTGACGAGTCCAGGATGTCGGTGCGAGGGGCACTCGTCCATTGGAAGGTCCAAGTTCGCCACATGGTTCGGTTTGACAGGGGCACGGATGAGGTTAGTTGGGTGAGCTCCATCGCGCCTTAACCTAATTCTTTCATTGGGACACTATTTGGTAGAATGGAACCTACCCACCGCTTAAATGCCATATTACACAATTAAATATGGTGTTTGAGCGGCACAGTCAATGGCAGTAGGTTATGCTCTCTCTCATAGTCAACTCTTCTTGAAAGTACAGCAAGTTTGAGTTAGAGCTCAATCCAACAGTATACATGCAGAAAAACTCTATAATAGGCAGGTCTTTTATACATATAAAGCGTTTTTGGGTTTTGCCAAGTCACGAAAATAAAATCTCAAACTTACAACCTAGAGACAGAAAATGTTTTAACCTATAGTTAGCCTTTATGCTATTAGTGTGTTCAATTCAAACGATATTTTTCACTAGTATTGGTTCACCCTCTAACAACGACCTATAAATGTCGCCGTTATTGATCAACAAAGGTTATTCTTTTTTGGCAACTTATCAGCACGAATTATTGTCGTTATAGGCCAAAAGCAAAAATAAATAAAAACAATAATGACAAGAAAAATTACCGCTATTGACTCTCATCCATGTGTAGGGTTGGCGTGGGGCGGGGCGGGGGACAAGGTCTCCACCCCCGCCCCGCCTCAAGATTTTATCCTCCACCCCCGCCTTCATCCCCGTTTCATGTCCTCCATCCCCGGTTCAAATGGGGATGAGGCGAGGTGGGGCGGGGATATTGCGGGGAAAAGTGGTCGGGGCGGGGATCGGGGCGGGAAAAAGTGCACGTTCATCCCCGCCTCCACCCCCGGACAGGGATGGATTTTAACCTTCGTCCCCGCCTCCACCCCCGGACAGGGATGGATTTTAACCTTCGTCCCTGCCTCCATCCCCGTTTCATACCCTTCATCCCCGGTCCAAATGGGGCGAGGCAGGACGGGGCCCCGCTTTCCCCGGGTCCACTGCCATCCCTATCCATGTGGTGCTTTACAAGACCCTAATGAAATCTGTATATTAGCTAAATTATGAAGATGATCAAATGTAACTTCAAAGACAAACTAAGGTCGCTACCAATGGAATTGTGCATAAATAAGTAAATAACAATAGACCCACAAATCGGCCTATCTTTATCATGTTCTCAATGCAAATTAACTCAGCATGCTATGGGGGGATTACTTGTATCTATGTAAGATGACTCTTCAGAAGACTACATTATTGCTATATAGAAAAATGGATTGCATCTCACAAAAACATGACCAAGTTCATAAAATCGCTTGTTTTTTAACCGTCTATTTCATTTTCTGTTGTTCTCTAATAAAAAAAGTATGCATGAATCAAAATATGATAGTTAGGGCACTTAAACTAAATATCCTTTTTTTATGATGATCAAGGAACCTGTCTCCTTGCCACATAAAACTCTAGACTGACACGACCACCCAACCTTGCATGTCCAACCATGATAAAGCAAATGTAGTGCCTATGCACCAAGTGGATTCAATCATGGGTCGTCAGCTTGACACAGGATCCCACTGACCACATGAGTAAGCACAACGTTGTTAGGGGGATCTTGAACTAAATATTCAAGTAGCTAGTCTAAGCATGGTTATCCGTGTCTTAATTGATTTATATAAATTTCCTAAACCAGCACAACATATGATATCATGATAAAACAAAAGTCAACAACTTTGGCCATTGACGATGGGGATCAGTTTCCTAAAAGACACAAATCATAAATGTCAATCAAAACTTCATTTATAAAAAAAAATAATGTTAATTAAAACTATATATGTAGACGTACATGACTCATCTAGTTTTGCATGGTAGTGTTTCTATTGAGACTGCCCAAAGGCCTAGTCACCATCCTAGCCCCAAAATCTTATCTCAAAATTTTGATTTTTTTTCTTTTTAACTTTGAACGACAAAAAATGTTATTTTTCATGCGAGAGGGTTAAACAACTTTGGAGTGGGTTAACCATTCATGAATCATTTATGAAAAATCAAAATGATTTATAGTTTTATAAGTCATTCACAAAATACGGTGAAATAGGTAAAAATGACAGAGTTGCAATTAAACAATTGTACTTAAGATCAAAACAAAACAAAATCCTAAGTCTAGCCTTAGATCCTCAGAAGTTTTGATTCTTGATGTCTCCTCTGCATCTCATTATCCATTGTTCAACATATCAATTACTTGAAATCTCTTTGAAGAGTTAGACTCGTGAAAGTCTGGTAAGTATATACCAATACCAAGTAATTACATAACATTAAAACATATATTCCAATATAAGATGTCATAGTTCATCAAGGCATTTCAAGTAATTACATAACATTAAAACATATATTCCAGTATAAGATGTCACAATTCATCAAGGCAGATATTCATGTAACAATTCAACATGAGACTTCACAATATTCTAAAGCAATACAACATGCTTCAAAAATAATACCTATGAAGTATCATACAAATTTTTTCATGCATTATCAGGGTATATTTTCATTTAAATGCTGTGTAAATAAGATATTTATTTCTCTTGATAGCAGTCCCCTCGAGTACTTGAAGACACACAACGCACAAAAAAAATACTTCAGGCATTCATTATGCTATGAATTTTAATTTTTTGAATGTTTAACTGCCTAAGGTCTAAAGCGAGTGGTTCGTGATCGAGAAAAGCTCTTACAGTGATAAATGTTTAGTAGGATGCATCCAAGACTGTTGCAGTAGTATAGATCTATCACCTATGACACATTGATAGCCCTAACCTCCTAATCTTCGAGTGACTGGAGACCATTGTTATGTCTTGCTCTCAAAAAATATAATATTGTTACTTGAGGTGTGTACCACCTACCTCTCCGGGTAAACCATAAATCTGAATAAGTTCAGAGTTCTTGAGATTTTGTTATTACATGTGTCTCATATCATTAAGCAAATTAAGGGCTCAATAACCCTAGTATCATTCATGGTAATCATGATTTATTCGTATATACCCAACTCATTCAGTATTGCTTGGACGCCTTTAGCCCTAATGTGCACTCTACCTTTGAAGGCGAATAAACTAATTAAGTGTAACTGTATACATGTATCATTAATCATATTGTGCATCTATTTGCACTTCATGGGTTTGTATAAACCCTTAAGCTCATATATAAGCAATCACAAGTATATGCATGTTTTCCATGCCTTACAATACAACACAAATCATATGTCATACACATTGATGTGTTCAAATGACACTACAAGGGTTTCTTAAACTACAGACTATGATACGAGCTATCATTCATGCATCATTTCATGTGGCATAACAAAAAAAAATATAAGAACATGTTCAAACCAGTTCTATGAACCCAAAGCTCTATCATAAGCCATAAACAGTTATCGCATGCATCATATAACATTTTAACATTATATATATATATATATATATATATATATATATATATATATATATATATATATATATATATCATTCAACAGAGCTATTTATGTTCTCGTAACAACAAAATTTTAAAATGAACATAGTACACGGTTGTTTAAGTTATGACAGCACAATCATCTTTAAATACATACAAGCAGGTTGATCATGTTAGGACAAAATTTGGACTCCAATGAATGCATATAATCATGTTATAACAGGTCTTTTTTTTCAAGTGAAAATGGGCAGGACAACATTCATGTATTACAAAAAAAAATTGTTATAATGAAAATAAGCATGGAAAGCATTCATGTATAACATAAAATTTCGGTTATAATAAAAATGAGCAGGGCAATATGCATATAAAATAATTTATTTCAAGACTTTTTTTTCAAACTAATTTTTTTTCCTCATAAATCATCATATCATCCATCACCATATATATATATATATATAGTCAAAAATTTAAAATATATACATTGAATGTCAAAACAAAATTTTTTCTTGATAGTATTCAAAACACACTAGTGAAAGGCCAAAACAGAATTTTTTTACATAACTAAGCATTCAAATTGAATAGGCCAACACATATTTTTTTTTATAATGCACATGAGCGGAGCGACAAACCAAGTATAACAGAAAATTTGATCTCAAATGCAAATGAGCAAGGATTGTTCATATATGATAGAAATTTATTTTAAATCATATACATATGAACAAGCGCAATTAATTTAATAAAAATGCATATGGGCAGCTTGTTCATATTAAGACCATAATTCAATCAATTTAAAATGCATATGAACATGGTTGTTCACATTTGACAGCAATTCAATAAATTTGGAATGCATATGAGCATGGTTGTTCACATTTAACAATAATTCAATCAGTTTGAAACACATATGAGCAGGGTTGTTCACATTATGATAGCAACTCATTTAATTAAAATTCAATGAGTGGGGTTGTCATAATATGACCGCAATTCATAAAATCAAGATTCATCTCTGAACAAGCTTGTTCATATTATGACAACAACTCATTTAGTTAAAATACAATAAGCAGGGTTGTTATAATATGACAACAACTCATGAAATCAAAATGTGTATCTGAAGAAGGTTGTTTATATTATGACAATATCTCATTTAGTTAAAATACAATGAACATGTTGTCATAATATAACAGCAACTCATAAAATAAAAATGCATAACTAAGGTTGTTTATATTATGATAGCAACTTATTTAGTTAAAATCCAATGAATAGGTTTGTCATAATATGACAACAATCATAAAATCAACACATTATGACAACAACTCATTTAGTAAAAAATACAATGAGCAGAGTTGTTCATAACATGACAACATCTCATAAAATAAAAATGCATAAGGTTAGGGTTGTTCTTGTATGACAGTCATTCAATCTAAACACAATGAATATAGGTAGGACATGTCAGGATTTTATTCAATGTCATTTTTCAAATGGGCTATTTTTTTAAAAATAATATGTAGATGGGCAAGAGAGTCTCACGCATGACAGAGTTTTAAAAATAATGTGTAAATAAACAGAACAATCGTAAAATGGACAGAACAATCACACACATGATAAAATCTTTAAAAAAATGTGTAACCGAACAGAACGGTCGCATTTTTTTTCTCATAATACATCCGTACAGGGTTCAATTTCTAAAATCAAAACGCAAACCGTGCAGGGCTCAATTTTTAAAATAAAAAATGAGTATTTGTTTTTCAAACACAAATGAAAACTCAGATTTAAAGCTCAACGCTTTTTTTTTTTTAAAGACAGCATCTTTCACGTTGTTTCATTTTCGGAAGTCCCAAAAATGAAACAAAAATTGCAGGCCATGTAGGTAGGTTAATTTTTGTTTCTTTATTAGATTTATGCATGTACATTCACTAAAAGAAAATTTTCATAAATCTAATGAAAAGTTCAAACACCACAACTGAAAATCGCATATACATCCACTAAAAGAAAATTTTCATGCATCAAAGAGAAGTTCAAACACCAAAACCGAAAATCGCAAAGCTTAGATATATATATATATATATATTAATGTTTTTTTTTATTATATCTAGCATATCACAACATCAAAATAGAACATAATATCATCAATTATCAAAGATTCACAGCCATTACACTTTTCAAACAAATCATATCTCAAATCGGGCCTAACGCATGCCACTATCATGAAAGGAGAGGTCGACACCTATCTTTGTACGCAAATCCAACAGAAACAGTCCCTAGGTGCAGCTAAATATGCCCTCTAGCGCGATTCCTCAGCGTTTCTCCTTCTTAAGATCATCCCAAACAACAAAACCATGAAAAATCAAAGTAAGAAATATGAAAACAAAACCTTATAGAACTAGAAATGACAAAGAAGAGAAGGCGAGAGGGCTGATCTACCGGCCGGGTCAACTTTCCCTTCACCCCTTAGCTGGGTGTGCTTTAAAATCGTCTACCAACCAAGCTCTCCAGTTGGCTGGCCTCCTCAACTGCACCAAGAGTGGCTGGTTAGGTGGAGAGTGGCACCCTCCATATCAAGGTAAAATTGTGGTAGTGATAGTGATAGTGATAGTGAGAGAGAGAGAGGTGAGAAGGTGGAAGGCAAAGTTGTGTAACCTAAGGGCACCCCCTTCTCTCTAAACCCTTAATGCCCCTCTTCCTTCTCTTTTCTCTCCCCCAAAAGAGAGAAAAGGCCCACTAGTTAGGAAGTCCTAAGTCCTTGCCCTTTATGAGTAAAGGTAGTTCACTAGAAGAGCTAGCTAAAAATAGACGGATAGAAAGAGTGACAAAGTAGAGGGAAAGAGTTATATATATATATATATATATATATATATATATATATATATATATATATATATATATATATATATATATATATATATATAATGTGTAAATAACAAATAATGTTTTTACACGAACTAGCTCATGTTAAGCTCGTCTCATTCAAGGATGAGTTTGAGATCTAGTTCTCGGCTAAACATGAACACAAGCCCGAACATGTCATTTTCAGTTCGTTTCATCTCATTTAGCCCTAGGTATAGGCACCAATGTTGTTAGTATCAGTTTTGGACCTAAATTGATTCGGAGAATCCATTGATTACTGAATCAGCCAATTTTACTTTTTAATATAAAAAATATTAAAATTTAAAAAGATATTAAAATATTAAAAATTAGCTGAAGGCCGAATGAACCTTTATCGATTCGATTTTAGGCCGGTACTATATGAATAGATCAATTTAGGCAGGGTTAGGAGTTTGGACCCGCATGCCCAAGGAGCCCCTCTGGTCATGAGATTCCAAATGGCCATCTGCAAGCTTTACCTTTAAGGCTTGTTTGGATTCATGGAATTGTGAGAAATGAAACTCTAGGAATTGAATTCTCAAGATTCATATTCCAATGTTTGGATTATCGCATTGATTTGGAATGAACTTTTATTATATTGTAAGAAAAACATGCTGCATTATTGTTTATATCTTACAATTCAAGGCCATTTTGAGCGAGAGAAGTTCACCATCAATTAAGAACCTTTGAGATAACAAATGACAATCGACATTGTTAGAATTTGATGACAAATGACAAAACAACCATGATCTGATAACCGAATTTTATGACAATTGACAAAACAACCATGATCCGATAAATGTGCCAAACGATGTTATTAGAACCTTCGAGATAACCAAATTTGATGGTTCAGAAGAAAGCTAGAAAGGTAGATCTAAATTCTCAACGGATGGATACTTCAGTTTGAGCTCGATGAACTCAAGAGGATCAAACTTGAGATTCTATCTACAGTCATTTTCTGGACCTTAAGTCTGTAACCGACATAAACGCCCTGAAAAAACATAACAACAACAACAACTACAACTACGCCTTCATCCCAAAACAATTGGGGTCGGCGATATGAACCAACAAAGAAAATTAAGATAATATACATATATAACTTAATTTTAACTTAATTTTATGATAATTAAGAAGGCCAGGTCTGTTTGGCTTAGACTCCGCTTGAGCTCATTCATTTGTTAAACCACTCGATTTGAGCTTGAATACAAAAATGATTAATTAAATGAGCTCCGGGTCAATTATTTAATTCGATCAAAGTCGTTAAAACTTGTTTAACCTTTATACAAATATTGTAAGTTGAGACGAGCTTAGTCCAAGCCTTGTTAGAGCTTGAGCCAGGCTCAACGTTGACCAAATTGACTCGAGCTGGAACAAGTCATGATCAAGGTCATGTAGGCTAAATAAGCTCATTCCCATTTAAGGCATTGTTAGGGAACCAGTGTTGGAAAGGCGATGCGAGGGGTCATGAGAGCCGAGATGAAAACAAGTGATCAAAGTGGAGTTATCGACTACATCCTTATAAGGATGTAATTGAAATACCAACGCGGGCTACACGTGGTTGGTACGGGCTGTCAGTGTACGTCTTCTTGTGTGGGACGTTGCAGGTTCAAAACCCAATAGTACCTTGAATAATAATTAGCGGGAGTCTACCTAACCCCAGCTTGCCTTTAAAAAAAAATGGATGTAATCCAAATGGAGAAGTAAGAAGCCATCTCGACTCTCATCTGCACTTTCATTTCCCAAACTTGGGCTCCCAAAAAATAGTGGAGCAGGGAATTCTGTGAATCTCCATCTCCCCTCCCATCTCTGTCTCAAATCCAACTACCAAACAGAGCCTAAGGCTCAAAACCGCTGTTTTCGGGATGTCGATGGATTGGGTTTGGTTTAAATATCCAACTGAATGGTTCTTTTACAATCCAGTAAGGGCTTTCATATTCAATTAGTATTCAATTAGCTGCTTGGATCCTGTTTGAGGTTTTCAGATCCAAATATTAAAGAGAAAAAGAGGAAATGGATCGTTATCGAGAAGCCCCAACTGGACGTAAAATTATAATGGATTGAAAAAAGTTAATTGGATTTGGGTATGGGAGAAGTTGTTTTCATCCACATAGGTTTGACCGAGTAGGATTCAATAATGCCCAAATCCAAACACTTTTTACACCCTTAACTATATGCTTAAGATTAAATACCAATAGGTTCAGATGGGATTCAAAATTGTAATTGGATCAGAATTGGACCCATATTGTTGGATTTTTTTCGTTAAGATTTGGACTTGGATCAATATTTTCTGTTATCTGTATTCGGACCCAAACAAAACGGAATCTTAATATATCTTCCGCATGTAAACTGCTTGTTTCCAACGGCCTTTTTCATGATCCAGTATCACCGTGTGAAACTCGGATCCAGATTGAACTCTGCTTAAAAAGGCCTGAATCTAAATCAACATTTTTCTCTTGGATCTATATCTGGATTCACAACCGTCTTACAGTTTCTGAGTGTAAAATGCTTGTCTCTCACCTTGTTTCACATGATCCAGCATCACCATACAAAACTCGTGTCTGGATTCAGACATAATCTGTTCCAAAGGGTGGCTATCCGGCCAGCCTGGCCCGGCCCGATTAGGTCCTGACAGGCCTGACCCAACCAGTTATAATTGGGCTCGAGGCAGGCCCTTTAGGCCTGACCCAGCTAATGGACTGGGCTTCTCGAGCCCCATGATACGGGCATGGCCGGAGTTCGATCGGGCCGAGTATCCAACAACCTGTCAGGCACCTGGCCTAATGGCCACCCCTATCTATCCCTTATCCGATCCATTTGCATCACTAGTTCACCGGTGATGATTTCAGTCACAAGGTCCATGGTCCATGGAGGATCTTTTTAGTCTGGCAAAGCCGAATCTACGATGAACCCGGTTACTAACCCGGTTCAACTCCAAGACTGAGTCCCGAGTCCCTTTTGCAATTTTTTCCATTCTAAAAATAAGAGGGTAGTTTTGTCATTTTGAGCCGCCGTTAAGTTTATCGTTTACATAATTCCTGGTACCGAATATTACCTTTGAAATATTGAGAGAAGATTGTGTGCGCCTCCACCTACCGCTCACCATCTATACCAGGGTTATCAACGGGTCGGGTTTATCTGGACACGAACCGTACCAAACCCTACGGAGTCCGGTATGGTGATAAATAAGAAGACCCAATTAAAACCGGGATTCATACCTGAAGGTCCGATTAATACACGGAGCAGGGTAGAGTTTGTGAAATTTTATACCAGACCTGAGCTCGACCTGCGTTCCGATTAAGACCTGTAATTTTTCAACGTAAAAATGACAAAATTTATTATTTTACCCGGTATGATTCGAGTCTGGTTCATGTAGTTTTTATTGGGTCCGGGTATGGTTTCTCTTATTGTGGGCCTGATTAAACCCAGATCTGGGCTCGATACCGTACCCAAAAATCAGGACCAGGTCTGGTTTCACCTAGGTCTGAACCAACCCCGACCATTGGCACCCCTAATCTATACAACAGTTCGCCCCTACAAACATTTAGTGTTGTTAATGGTTAGGGTTTGTACCAAGTACCCGACCTGAATTTTTGGATACGGGTATAAAAAATACCGACCCAAATATTATTTGAGACCCAACCCAAGTAATGCACGGGTCAGGTTTTGACTATTTTTTTTGTAATCCGATCTGACTTTAGTAGTTGAAAGTTAGCAAAAACTCAAAGTAATAAAGCAGTAGAGTAATAGATTTTAGTTATTTGTAGGCAAGAAAGATTTTTTCTTTTTTTAATGCCAAAAAAGGTTGTTTCCAAAGATATTCTCCATCTTAGGACCATGCATGCTCATCATACATGAAAGTGCTAGCCACGCCAACAACTCACACTGTTGAAATCCCTGCTTTTGCAAAATTTTCATGTGTCTACTTGATTCTTGATTCTGTGTTCAGTTTCATCTGTGGTAGTGCAGTTTATTTGCATATTAACTTGCTCACAAGATTATTATTTGCATATTGACTTGTTATTCTTTACCATCTCATATTATTCAACAATTAAATCAATTGGTTAAAAACAGACTTATGAGTCATTTACAATCAAACCTTCCTACTAATTTATGTTTTAGTGCAATCTCAATCATAAAGCTCTAGACCTCTTCATAATCATCCGATGAATTATACCTTGGATTGTTAGGTTACCAAATAATTTACTTTCTTTTTGACAAATGATGGTAGTGATGATAAAGATGATGGTTTTGATGATCCTAGTAATGGTGAAGGGGTGATGGTGAAGTTTAATATAAACCTGAAATTGATTTTGATCTTCATAGTGTTGATGTTTTTTATGGGGTTTAATCATGACTAAGTGATGATGTTTTTTGTGTGGGGGTAAGCATGGTGATGGTGATGTTAAATATGAACATGAAAATTAATTTGATTTTGGTGGTGGTGATGGTTTCAGAACTTATTGCGTAATATTGTCTGAAGGCATTAATTTCTGTACTTGAGCTTTTCTTGTGTAATGTTGTCACTAGAATGAGAATCTTTAGTTTTTTTATTTGGCAGTGTAACGCCCCAGAATCCCAGCTTGGAAAATCCTTTAGATTTTCAAGGTAATTTTTTTTAACACATTACGCCAGGCGAAAAAACATAAGGAAAAAACAAGCGAAAATCCTGGGCGGGTTACAGAGTGAACGACAAAATGAAACATTTTATTTATCATATTTTACAAGATGATACGACATTTTTCTTTTTACAAAAACAATTGCCAAGATCTTCAACGTTCCAGAAATGTAGATTCAGTCATTCGTCGCACATCGGGCTCTATCGCACCGCGATAAGCAAAACCTACACATGTAGCCCCATAAAACGAGATCAGTACTCTTGCGAGTTGGTGAGATAAACTAATCACAATATACCAATTGTGAAAATCGAAAGCAAAACTATCATGTAACACTTAACATTATCATTCATTCATCATAATTCACAGGTATAACATAAGCAAGTATAGCGACAGTAAGCAAAATTGAAAACGGAGCAATAAGTGATAACTACTAGTAATAATATGCTTTTAAAACATAAGTCAAGGCAATTAAGTGAATTATGCAAGTAAAGCATAGGATTGTGTGAACATACATGTGCATCCTGCGACAAGTACGGGAACTTAGCAAAGTAACAATACAAAGCAATGTGCATCATGATGCGACAGTTAGAAACATTTAGCCAAGGTAAGGCATCTCTAGAAACAAATCACGAGATGTGCAAAAGCATATAAAACTATGTATCTCTAACATAAGTGAGCTCGACTCACGAGGTGGGGTCATCGCCCACACAAAACTCACTAAGGAGTTCCAACATTCACGAAGTCTCATAAGACCATTATAACCATACCAAGTGCCTCTAGCCCCCTTGTACAAACATGATGCATAAAGTGTTAATGTAACTTGGGTGTCCAAATTAACAAATACGAAAACATTGTAACATTATATATGTGAGGAAAAACTCATTAAATGCCAAGGTGCTTGAGTAAGTCATTCCCTTCTTCTAAGGTGGAGGCATAATGTGCAAGTGAAGAACGTTCATTTGTGTGCTTGTTTTCGTGCTAGAGTGTGCGACAGTGTACGTTCTATAAGGAACTTCATTGTAACACTATGACACATAAACACATGTTGATATGCTTAAGTAAATAAATTGATGTACCAAGGAGTGCGACAAGAATGACACCACATTTACATTAAGCGAAGTGTTATGCTTTACATAACCAATAAGCTTCTTATTCATGTGATAACCTTATATGCTTTTGTTGCGTACTTGTTAGTGTGTCATTCGCAAAACACTATGCATTCTGTTTTGCAAAGGTGGTAATTTGTGCAAGAGTGTGAAACCGCACTACATGCATTTGTTTGTAACACTCCATTTATATATATATATATATATATATATATATATATATATATATATATATATATATATATATATATATATATCTTCACTTTGGTAATCACGCATATTGTCCACAACATGACGAGTCGATATCTATAAGATTTATCGAGGCAATTAGAATTAATGTCATCTAGGCTCACATGCAGTCCAAAAGGGCTGCAGCCATGTGACCAGTTGTCATGGCAAGAACCCCGGGTGCGCAATGGTTCTCACGAGAGAGGAAAAATCCCAATGGCCAAGCGCAAGTCTGGCCAGATCGGACCCACCAGCTCACTAGCCACACAGTGCCATGGGGCACCACACACACACATCAGGGCCCGGTTTGGGCGGCACTGCTGAACCAAAAAGGGGCAGCATCCCTAGCTGCAAGGAGTCAGCAACCACCTTACTGCAGGGGACGAACCACTTGGACCAAGTAGGCTTAGTCCAGGGGAAAACCACGAGTACGAGTCGCGGCCACAAGGGATAGCCCAGGTCTGGACCGACTGGTCCAGACCCACAATGGGCATGCTCAGAATTGATTAAGGTCTGGACCGAGTGTCCAGACCCAAATGTGGCCCAGCCACCACCGAAAGGAGAGGTACAAGCCCACTTGCCTACACCCGGTTGCAGCCCACCTGCTGCAACCCGGTTGCAGCAGGCCCAAAGAACGACAACCTTAGCTTGGAAAAAGAGGCGAAATGCCCTTAACCGAACCCAGTTCGGCCAAGGGCCTTTGATAGTTTTGAACCAGATTCGGTCCATACCATGTCAAACCAAAGTGAACCGAATCCCACAGCTTCCGAAATGGGGCTTGGCTATGGGTCGTTCCAGACCATAGAGGGAAAAAGGAAAGCGCCCATGTTGACCCGATTATGGTCGGCCTGGAGTCACCCACTGCTGGACACGTCCAGCAATCTGGACTGGTCCAACCGAATAGAAAAACGGACCATGGCGTCCATGGCCAGACAAAACAGAAAAGAAATAAAATGAAAGGGGAAAACAAATTGTGCGTTCTACCATGGCTCGACCTGACTAGCCCAGGCCAGTAGCACCCAAACCTAGGAGGCTCGGTCTGACTGGGTGAGGCTGTTGGGCATAGGGTTGGTCCACGACCTCCTTGCCAATCAAAATCCCCATGGTAGCCCAGATCCACTGCCATAGATGGGCAGAACAATAGGCTACTACGAACCATGCAAACGAGAGAAAGAGAAAGAATGAAAACAGAGAAAAAACGCAAGATACACAAAATAGTTTCATGCCACCTTACAACTATTTTGCATAAACGAAATTATATGAAAGCATGCTCAATGAAATCCACAAGTATGGAAAAATGTAGGATGGTAGCTCACCTTCGAAGGCTTTCAAAAGACGTAGAGGAAGCTTTGGATGAGAAGCTTATGAGCCTTCACAAAAATGATGCTTAACACCCACACACACTCCTCACGGTTTTGGGGAAGAAGAGGTGAAAAAGAGGAAATGAGGGAGAGAGAGAGAGAGAGAGAGAGAGAGAGAGAGAGAAAATCGCCCATATGCTTTCTCTCTCTTTCCCCTCAAAGCTTAAAAAGGTAGGGTTTTAGAATGTAGGGCTAGGATGCATTGGGAAAAGATGGAGGGCTGGGGTGGCTCACGCCCCCCCATAGTCGCCCACTCCACCATTAGTTTTCCTCTATTTGAAATCATTCAAAACCCTTTCAAAAATGCCATCCAGAAGAGTTTGTAATTGCCATTAAAACTTAGAAAATTTACCATGACGTATTATTCTTATAAAATTCCCAATCACCATATAATTTTTAAAGCTCCTTTGAAGAATTTTCCATCGTTTGCGAGAATTGCTCTCGTTACGACTCGTATACTATCGATATGCATTTTCCAGTAATTCACATGCACTGACGATGTCTTTTCCTCATTTAGGTCTCAAATTCGAAGATAAACTAAATACATATATTATAAATTTACCCTTAAATTTTTAGAAGTTAATTCATCCAGAATTATACTCATATCGCTTTGTATATTTCACTTATGCGATTTCGAACATCGCTCATTATGAACTGAAATTAAAAGCATAATTCAAATCATATCTAATTATGTATGCGACAACTTCGTAAACATACAGAAGTATACACCTCACAATCACATAAACATTGAATTCCTCAGAAAAATTCGTGGGTCTTACAGGCAGTCTATGTTATGGATTCACTTTCATAGTTTCTTTTCTAAGATTTGTTATGAAAAATTGATGTACTATTTATGATTACATTTATGAGCAGTTGCTCTTCACTTGGACAATCTTGAATCTGGTTAGCACCTCTGTGACAAATATTGCAAGATTTTAAAAAAAAATCCCGTGATAATATTGTAAAAAAATTTGTCTAAAAGTTTAAAACAGCAATTTCTCGTGAGATTTTCAAACCATGACAAATATCGCTATATTTACATTTTTAGCAGATATTTATCATGAAATCCCCTGAGATTTTTATTTTTAAATGTATTTTTTTATTTTCTTATAAAAAATATTTTTTAATTTATTTTTTTTTGCCAAGATTTTGCTGAAAAATATAAGATTTATAAAAAATTTCAAAAATCTCCTGATTTTTTTTATTGGCGATATTTTGCTGTTTTAAACTTTTGTCACTATGGTTAGGACTGAAACACCATTTGCTGATTTTCTTTGGCAGGAATTTTTAATTGGTGAAATTTATAGCTAATTGGGGTGTTTATGTTAACATGTAGTGGACATGATATTGTTGTGTGCTTTATTTTAAAACATGGGAGGTAGGCAACCATGGCCACGTATGAAGCATATAAAGTAATGAGAAAGCCAAGGAGGCCATGGTGATAGGAAAACTTTTTTTATTTGTTATGAGGAACTGAGGATCAGAGACCAACTAGCACTGATGATGATGCTTTTGCTTTGGCAAATGAACAAGTGGTTGGATGAAAGACACATAAATGAATGAGGGTTTGATTTATAGGTTTTTTTTCTTGTTTTATAGTAGAGCTGGGGTTAGGCAGGTTGTCATGATTTGTACACAAAATATCACCCATTTTGTTAAAGGCCTGTAACAAAAAGGGTGAATGATAGCCGTATCAAGTAGATCAATGAAACCAATGGTGGTAGTTAATGGGTAACAAACTATCACTTTAACATCCATAACGAGTGATGAAGATGGAGAAGAGTTCAATTTTAGTGTTGCAAGCACAATAAGATTGTGTCTTTTCGATGATATCATATATAATGTGCTTGAAATTGAACCAGCTAAAGAATTATGAAAAAAAATGAAGAGTTTATATGTGACCAAGTCCTTGCATAATAAGTTATATTGAAAATAATAACTTTATGAGTTTCAGATGAAGGCACTAGTGTTGTGGATCACTTTAATGCCTTTAATAAGATTGTGAGTCATCTTATGAGTATGGATATAAGGCTTGATGAATATCATAAGTTGCTAATTCTTTCTTTGTTCCTTAAATATGTGAGTTTGAAGACCACAATTTTGTATATGAAACAAAATATCAATTTTGATGATGTTACTATTGCATTGCTTTTGAACGAGATACTTGATAAGGCTTCTTTGAATGATAAAAAAAGTGAAGGCTTGATTACAAAGGCACCAAATGAAAATAGAGGTTGACTTAAGGACCATGCACAATCACCATATCATAGCAGGTCCAAATTGAGAGGCAAATCTAAATTGAGATATCATTATTACAAGAAGTTGATACACTTTATGAAAAAGTATCATAAGCTCCAAGAGAAGGCCAAGAAAGTAAAGGTAAAAGATTCAAATCAAGCAAGTGTCGCGTCAAGTGTCGAAGATTTGAGAAATAGTCTCTCTGTTTCTCTAGGTATAGATTCTTTTTTTGTTTCATGGATTTTAGACTCTCGATGTTCTTTTCATGTGTCTTAATAAAAGTGTATTTGATTCCTAAATCCTATATAATGGGGGCATTGTTCTCATGAGAAATGTTGTATATAGGACTATAGGAATTCATAGTATAAAGATAAAAATGTTTGATAGAGCTATTCATATTCTTTCTAACGTGAGGCATGCGACAAAGTTAAGAAAGAATCTCATATCATTAGATGCATTGGATTCAAAAGGTTGTAGATTTAGTGCAACCAATGAGATTTTGAAAGTTACAAGAGGTACCTTTGTATTGATGAAGGGAGAAAAGTTGAGTAATTTATACCTACTCATTGACAAAACCATAGTTGAGGCTACTATTATGTCGTCTTCCATGGAAGAAGACAATATTGATCTTTGGCATATGAGATTCAATCACATAACTAAGAAATGCATACTTGAATTGCATAAAAAAATTTGTTGCATGGCATAAAGTCTTCTAAGTTAAATTTTTGCAAGTATTGTGTTCTTGGCAAGCAATGCAAGGTCTGGTTTCAAACATGTGTGCATAAGAGCATGTATCATCTTAAGTACATACATTCAGATGTATAGGGACCAACTCAATTAAAGTCTAGAGGTGGTGCAAAGTACTTTATATCATTCATAGATGATTGCTCTTGTAAGGTCTGGGTGTATTTTCTGAAGCACAAATCAAAGGTATTTGTGAAATTTAATGAATAGAAGGTTGAGGTAGAAAAGCATATTGAGAAATATATAAGTATCTGAAGATGAATAATGAGGGTGAGTTTACTTATGATGAGTTTAAAAACTTTTGCAGGAAAGGAGATCACACTTCACTTTACTACTCCCAGGACTCTTTAGCATAATGGAATGACATAAAAGATGAACAAAACACTGCTAGAAATGGCCAAATGCATGATATTGTATATGGATCTTGACAAGGGGTTTTTGGTTAAGGCAGTTAATACGACAACATAATTAATAGATCACCTACTATGACACATGAAGATTTGAAGACTCTAGAAGTGGTATGGAGTGGCAAGCTTGCAAATTACTTGAATTTGAAGATTTTTGGATGTCTGCATATGTTCATGTCCAAGATAGACAATACAACAAAGTTAGATCTCAAGTCCTGTAAGTGTATTTTTATAGGGCATGAGAAATGTGCTAAGGGATACAAACTTTGGAATCTTGTTGCCAAAACGATTATTCTTAGTCAAGATGTAGTCTTCAATGAGAACTCTATGTTGAAGGTAGATATAAGTGAGACAAAAAATAAGAAAAAATATGATAAATCTTCAATGCAAGTGGAGCTAGAGGGACAAAACAAAGATAATGAAGATATATCAAGAGCAAAGTCTTTACATGCATATTTGTGGGATGATATTTCACATAAAGAGATGTCTCCATATTTGATTACAAGTGATAGATTGAGAAGAAAAATTCAACCATCTATTCGCTATAGAGAAGATGATGTAATTGCTTATGCACTTTTAGTTTAATATAGAGACATACAGTTATCAAGAAGCCATTGAAAGTGAAGATAGTGCAAAGTAGTTGGATGTCATGAAAGTTAAGATGCATTCTTTTCATAAGAATCATAAATGAGACTTGGTAGAACTTTTAATAGGCAAAAGAGTCATTGAGTGTACCAAAAGAAATAAGCACCTTATTAAGGAGAGCCTCCGAAATATAAAGCTAGTTTGGTTGCAAACAATTTTTTCTATAAGAAAGGTATTGATTATAGTGAGGTATTTTCTCCAATTGTAAAGCATATTTTTATTCATTTGTTACTAATTTTAGTGACTATGTTTGATTTGAAGTAAAAACAAATGAATGTTAAAATAACTTTTTTTCATGGTGATTTATAGAAAGACATTTACATGAACCAACCTGAAGGATTTGAGAAGAAGGGTTATGAGAACCATGTTTGTAAGTTAAATAAGTTACTTTATGGACTTAAGTAGTCTCCTAGACAATGGTATAAAAGGTTTGATACTAGCATGATTATATTTATAGTAATTATAATTTTTTTATTTATTATTATAAGTTGGTTGATGATTCTTTTATAGTATTGGTTTTATATGTTGATGATATATTGATTGTAGCAAGAATATTTATGATATTAATATTTTAAAGAATATATTGAGTTTTTAATTTGAAATGAATGATCTAAGTACTGCAAAAAGGATCCTTGGTATTGATATAAAAAAAAATATAAGGCTTGACAAGTTATAGTTCTCAGGCAGATATGTTGAAAAGGTGTTAGAGAGGTTTAGCATGAATATTGTCAAACCTTGCAACACACTTCTTGAGTAGTAGTTGAAGTTAAGTAAGGACCAATTCCTAAGAATGATGAAGAGAAGGAATACATAAAGAAGATTCCCTATGCTAGTATTGTTAGATGCTTGATGTAAACTGTAGTATGCACCTGTCTAGATATTGCACATGTGGTAAGTTTTGTTAGTAGGTATATAATTGATCTAGGTAAAGCTTATTGGGATGCAATTAAATAAATTATGCATTATTTGAAAGGTACTACAAACATTGGGTTATAATTTCAGAAGGATAAAGATGGAGGTGCATTGGTTGAATATGTTGGCTTCGACTATGCAGCGACATTGATAAAAGATGTTCATTGACAAGTTATGTGTTCACATTCAATTATGGACCTATCAATTGGATATGCATTCTATAAGACATTATTGCTTTATTTACGACTGAAGCAAAGTATATGACAATAGTTGTGGCGATGAAAATAGCTATCTAGTTGAAGAATTTGGTTAGTGGACTTGGCATCTCATAAGAAAATGTATTTGTGTATTGTGATAATAAGAATGCAATTAACTTAACTCATAATATGGTGTATTATTGAAGGCTAAAGCATATTGAGATCAGGTGCCATAAAATTTGTGAGTTCATTGAAGACGAGAATATTCAATCAAAGAAGATTCTTACCAAAGATAACCTTGCAGATATGATGACAAAGCAAGTGATTGCTGAAAAGTTCAGGCATTGTCTGAACTTGATAAACGTCTCGAGTTACACATTTTTTGCCGTAGAAAGAGGAAGCGTAAATATGAAAGAAATGATTGGTGAGTGTGGACCTTCAAGCCAAGGTGGAGATTGTCATTTTGTGGCTTGAGGTCGACATAAGACTCACATGCCACATCATATGTAAAGTCTTCACGAGGCTGTATTTTATCTTTTTTGTTGACTTTCTTTGTACATTAAAGAAAGTACATGAGGGGAACCCCTCACATTTTATATAGGGGTGGTATTATGAGGGTTGAGAAAACCATTGGGTGCAAGGGTTGTTTCTTCTTTGAAGACCAACATATAAATGCTTTCTTGACTGCATATATTGGTGATCAAGAGGAAGTCTTGGCTGCACACATTGTTCTTTTTGATGGATCGGACACTAAGTGTTATTATTTTGCTTTTGTGGTTTTGCATATTTCTTTTATACGATGATTGTTTTCTCATTAATAAGATTATTTTGAACTCTCTTCTTATACATAGGCACATCATTGAACCACGTAAATCTTTTTGATTTATGGTTGATTGTTTTTTTGCTTATTTTTTGGCTAATTTGTGTTTTCGCTTTGAAGCTCTATCGAATCTGAACTTCTTTTCGATTTTGTACCTAAGTCTTAAAACCACAACTATGACTATCATTGTCAATATTGAAAGGTCTAGGTAATGCTTTGATCCAACACAAGATTGGCATTGCTATACTTGGATTTTGGGCTACACGAAGGGAACTGGCAGGAATTGGCATTCACCATATATCCTGACTGTCTGTTGGATTCTAAAGAGTCTATGTATTAATTTCCGTGCCATCTCTTCTTTCCCCCCTTATTACAGTAACGAGAAGTTTGCACAAAAAAAAGGTGATTGCAACATGTGGAACAATATGTTAATGTCTATTTTATTGCGTTCAGAAAGGCGATGAAAAAGATTTGTTACGTAGATGAATGGGCAACTTAAGATAAATACAAAAAATTTGATTTGTTGGCGCATATAAATGGTAGCATATATTATATTGTTGGTGCTAGTCCGATTTTGGTTCAAAAAATAATGTTACTGGCTCTCAACTTGTAATCATCAAAGGTTGTTGGAACCTGAATCATACTTGATCCACCATCCTCCAACAACTTCATAATCTCGTCATCCAATTCAAATTTCTGCCACTGTGGCAGCGGTACGACGATGGCAGTTGCCTGCTACCGACATCAATGAGGTCCATCCGGTTCGTTGGCGGCGATGATGGCATGCCCAACAACCCTTTATTTTTTCTTTTCTTTTTCTTCTTTCTTTTCTTCATTTTTCTTTTTTCTTTCTTTCTTTTGTTCCTTTGTTCCTTTTTCTCCCTCCCCTATATTTCTTATCATCTCTTTCATTTTTCTTCCTTCATGGTTGAACCGTGGAGGAAGGCAAATAGGAAAGAAAAGCTACAAGTGAGAAGGAGAGGTGGTGGTGGCAGTGGGGAAAATCCGGTGGCCGAAAAATGGAGGTCCAGTCACCTCGGGTGGTGCATTCGAGTGTGGTGGGCGGCAAGAGAACTTAGAGTGAAGGACAAAGATGACAATGACAGTAGAGGGAGATGGCCAATGATAAGGGCTCCTCGACGACTGTGTACGATGGCCGGTGACATGGAGATCCAGTGAAGAGGTGTGTGTGTGGGGTGGTGTCAGCAAAACATGAAACTGTGAAAGGGGGTTATGGTGGGGGTGGTTCAGTTGTAATGGGGTGTCGAATGAGGAGAGACAAGAGTGGTATGGGTGAGTGTGAAGTGAAGTGAAGTGGAGAGAGAATGAGAGAGAGCCTAAAGAAACAACAACATTACTAAGGCAGGAGATCAACAAAGAGTTGAGCCCATAAGCAAACAACAAACCCAAAATAAAGGGCCGAAAGCATGAAGGCAAAACAGAGAAAAATGAAGAACACAGAGATCAATAGGGCGACTGAAGGGGGGGTGGATAACATGGGAAGAGAGAGTGATAAGAAGTGAGAAAAAAAATATTAAAAAGGAAAGGTGATGGGATTCATTCCAACTCGCATCAAACCCGAACTCAATGTGTTTGAGTAGCTCACGTATCCAAACTTAAGTAAAAACTGTGAATTTATTATTAAAAATTATCGTGTATTACTCTTTTTTTAATTTTGAATATACTGGTAGGGATCTTGCCTAACCCCAAGATTTCCCAACGTACATTGGAAATTCTTTCAATGGTAAGCATTGAAAGTAATGCCACAGGGATGTGACATTTTGGCAGCGTCTATTGAAGCGCTTGAACACCTTATGACATGATAACACTATTTGGAAATACATTAACATTGTTTTAATATTCATTTAATTATTTAATAAGGACCCACTCTGACTTAGATGGCCCACCTGGATGCCAGCCAAGTTTGTTCTGGACCCTTCTTCTCAATGCCTTTACAACTGATTATATTTCTATAAAAATATCTATTTATATATATTAAAATACAAAAAAATAGATATTGAGAAAAATGTCCTCGTGTCCTGTTTTTCCATCTTAAGATTCAAAGACCTCCGTATTAAACCCTTTGGATGCCATGCCATCCATCTCTGCTATCGACAAGGGATTGCAGCCCATATAAGGAATGGGCATACCATCCATCTTGAGATGAACGGCATCCAGAGGGTGCCCCTGACTCCAGGACACTTTCACTAGTATCCATTAGGGGGTGTCAACGGGTCGGGTTTGGTTCAGACCTAGGCAGAACTAAACTTGGATTAGATTTTTGGGTATGGTATTGGGTTTGAAGTTTGAACCCAGGTCTAATCGAGTCCATTATAAGAAAAATCATACCCGAACCCGCTAAGAACTACATGAACAAAACCTGGACCATACTAGCTAAAACCATATTTTTTATCATTTTTTTACATTAAAAAATTTCAGGTCTTAATCGAAACTCAAGTTGGGTCTGGTATAAAATTTTACAAACTATACTCGGATTCATTATTAATCGGGTCATCGAGTCCATACCCGAGTCTTAATCGGGTCCTTTTATTTATCACCATACCCGGATCCTATATGGTTTGGTTCGGGTCGGGTCCGGGAAAACAAAGCTCGTTGACACCCACAGTATCCATGGAAGGGTGGGCCCACAGTTTTGTGAACTTCACATGAGGTCGTCAACAAAGCTTAGCTGGGTATAGGGCCCACCCTGCTGAGTCACACCGCAATCGGTGCACCAAATCTGTAAGATGGACGTCCCTTAGCCCGTTGGATGCTACACGAGAAAACCATTTCCACCGTTCATCTCAAACATCCACGATAAAACCATTGGGTTTCATCTGATTGCGGCCCACACCCGCTCTTCTGGCGGATCATGAGATCCATCAAACCTGACCCGCCGACACCCCTAAGTTGGTCCACTGGGTGGGCTTGTATCCGGAAAACAAAGAGCCAACTCGGCAGTCCAAGGGACGAGTCAACTCGAGAACCGACTCAGTCAACACTTCACGAGTCCACCCCAAGCCCGTCGCACCGAGGTCAGAGCCGAAATTTCCGAATCCGGGACTTAAGATTCACCAGACCCGAACCGACCACCGAAGACGCGGCTCCCGTGTCGATGATTTGTCTTGAAAAGAAAGGGAGACAGCTGTCTCTCTCTCTCTCTGGTCTTCTTCTTCTTCTTCATGTTCCTTTTGCGAGATTCGTTCGTTTTCTTTTCTTGATTCTGTGATTGTTGTTATATATGAATAAGGATGGATCTATAGAGTGAATTTCTTTAGATGTTTTCTTGTGTCGATGAATCCCTCCCCCCAAATCTGAGAATTATAGCGTTTGGATCCAAAATTGCGAACACCATGAATTCGAACGCCGAAAGGATGAACTCCGGTGGTGCTCAAACGGGAGGAGGGCCCTCCGCTGCGTCCCTCAAGAACTACGAGTTCGATTTCGGACTCCCCAATCGGCAATCTTCCAAGTCCTTGAATGATAAGAAGACGCAGTACTCGTCTTCATCATCATCATCATCATCTTCTTCGTTTAATTATTCCAGAACCTCGCCGTCTTCGGGGACGAACAGACCCTCCTGGACTCACCAGACTACTCCTGCGGTCCTGCCGGCGCAGTTCGGGACGAAGGATGCGGGAATCGGAAGCTTCTCGGGCCCGACGTCGATGGTGGGTGACATCTTCGGCAAGAGTTGGTCGCAGCAACCCATCCATTCTTCGGCTTCGAAGCCGGCGAGCCGGGTGGGGGTCGCGGATACGAATCCGAATTTGTTCAGTGATCTCGTCGGCGCTGCGCTTGGTGGTCAGGGGAGGAGCTCCAGTGCCCCTCTGAAGGATTCTGCTCCTAGAGGGTCCTTTTCGATGGGGAATTTGACAGGGTCTCTTCCGAAACCGAATCCTTTGGGGTCGAACAATTCGCCATCTGCTGAGACTTTGGAGGGTTTTGCGACAGAGACCCATCAAGTGAAGAATGGTGCTTCTTCTTTCGCGGGCGGCGATCCGTTTGGTTCGTTAGGGACGGGCAATTGGCGACCTTCCGGAAATTCTGGTTATGTGCCTATGGATCAGCTTAAGAAGAATGCTGGTGCTTCGTCCTCTGCGAAGACTGCGAGTGACCCATTCGGTTCGTTGGCGGATTTCGCCTCCAGAAGGCCTACTTCTGCTTCGCAACAATCTAGTGCTTCTGCAAAGAATTTCGATTTCGGATCGGCATTTGGGGAATTCCAGCATGCCCCTGCCGCGACCAATCCATCACCAGCATTCCCTTCATTTTCTACTCCAAAGCCGTCCGATTCATTTGGAATTCCAACTCAAGGTGGCTACCCGCAAGAACCGGTGGGTAAATCTGGAGTTGTTGATCCTCTGGAAATGTTGTTCTCATCATCTTCATCATCATCCTCTGCTTCAGCAGCTCAAGGTGCTGCTAACCAACCGCAACCGCCTTCGGATGTTGATGATTGGGGCCTCGGCTCGGAGTTCGGAGGGAGTGTTGATACGGGCACGACAACTGAGCTTGAAGGGCTTCCACCACCACCTTCAGGGGTGACTTCGTCGGTGGCGAAATCAAAGGGATTAGAGAACTACAAGCAGGGCCAGTTCGCCGATGCGATCAAATGGCTGTCGTGGGCAATGGCTCTTCTAGAGAAAGCAGGTGATGATTCATCCAATGTGGAGGTTTTTTCTTGTAGAGCTTCTTGTTATAAAGAAGTGGGAGAGTATAAGAAGGCTATTGCAGATTGTTCCAAGGTACTGTGTATGGGTTGTTGATAGGTTTTACGTCTGCTTGTGTGATATAATTCAAATCTCTTCGGCTGCGACTTTGTGTCCATACTATTAGTCTTAGTGTGTCATGTTGTTAAAATGCAGGTCCTGGATCACGACGTCGAGAATGTTGCGGTGCTACTTCAGCGTGCGCTTCTGTATGAGAGCACTGAGAAATACAGGCTTGGAGCTGAGGACTTGAGGATGGTGATGAAAATTGATCCTGGAAATAGAGTGGCCAGGGGTAGCCTCCATCGGCTGGTGAAGCTGGCAGAGTAGGCCCAGTGGGTTTGTTTGAGCCTGAAATTGATCTTCTCCATTATATGATAAAAAATGTTTCCCAGATTTTAAAGGATTTTGGATTCCATGCTGCTATGAGATATTCCATTTATTGGGAGGTGATAAGTGGTATAGGATACATATTCCTGAACAGTAGTTTCGAGCAGGGTCTTTTCCTCTTTGAAGATTTTTGCTCAAATGCTTGATGTGTTGTATTAAATTTCTGTTTGCTAGTCTTGTTTTGCTTCTTAGAATTTACTACCCGAAGATTTGCTAAGGAATTTGTTTATGGCGAGCAGTTAAGTCCATTTGTTTTATGTCATTTTATGATTTTACTTTTGTCTTATATCTTTAACTAATGTGGCTATTTTCTAATGGTGGTGTTGATAAATCATAACTACAAGGTTAAGATATTGACTGACTGATGCTCTATTAATAAAACATTCTGTTGTTTGCATCATCTAGTCAATGTTTCCTCTGCGGTATCTTGGAAGTTATCCTAGCTGAATGCTTACTTAATTTTCTCTCATAGTTGTCGAAAAGGAAGAGGATAGCTGGGGGATAACATTGACACAGGGCAGAGCAGGTTGGCTTTTATGCATCAGGCCATTACTTCCTTTATGTCTTACTATTTCTCCAAGAAAGCCAGAAGGGTTATTTTTGGATTCCCCACCTCCATATAATGGTCCATCAAATTTTCCTAATCATTGGTTGATTAGGTGCATGTGTTTGCTGAGATATTGTTCAAAGAGAAACTTAAACTCATATAGTAATATACACATCCATGCACATCATTTTTATGGGAGTAGGAAGCAATGATTAGAGGAGCCATGCATTGATTATGATCTTTTCACTTTCTCCACATGTTCTTTTCAATATTTTAGCATAAGATTTTGAAGTTTATTCTTAGCTGCAATGGCTGATTTAACATATGTAGCTCATTCTATATGTTTTCCTTCCATCAAGCCTAAGTTGGTGACTTGAAAGGAAAATTATTGACTGATGGAATAACACTCAATGAAGAGATGTCCCGAAAGGGTTTTCTT
Organism: Nuphar pumila; assembly: GCF_984573655.1. Classification (NCBI taxonomy): domain Eukaryota; kingdom Viridiplantae; phylum Streptophyta; class Magnoliopsida; order Nymphaeales; family Nymphaeaceae; genus Nuphar; species Nuphar pumila. The sequence goes on along the minus strand of NC_143255.1, from coordinate 116,876,938 downwards.
TCCCTGAAGAAACTAGGATATAGTTGTCAAAAAATGTAATATCATATGTAATTCTTTTTAGTTTTTTACTTTAGTTATGTATTCTAGTTAGAAACTAGTTAGGTTAGTTTTATTTTTTATTTTTGGACATTTCTAGACTCTTTACTTTTTGACCAAAGTCAAAAAGTACAAAGTACTAGAGAGTCGTTGGACTCCCAACGACTCCCTCTTGAGCTCCTCTCTATGTATTATAAATATGGGGCTGTTTTCCCATTGAATAAAGATTATATTTTTCCTATTGCTTTGCATACCCTTTTTTGGGTATATTGTATGAACCCTAGTGGTTCTTGTGAGTGTATATTGTTTATGAACCTTCATGGTTCTTGTGAGAGATCTTTTGTGTGTATCATTTGAAGATTCGATTGTTGGTCTCATCTTCTTACATGGTATCAAAGCTCGGTAGTAATTAATCTATTCTTTCTGATGCATCGGGAAGCGTGCCATTCAAAGTTTGAAAAAAAAGGTGACATTCTTTTCAAGTGTATGTGAAATTGTGATCGTGCAAAAGCTTGGAGGAGCACTCGTACTCACTATCCATGGTGGAGTACATATTCTCTCTTCCCTTCTTCTCCTCTACTCTTCTTCTTTCTTCTCTTTGTTATTTCTTTATCCAAATCTTATAAAATGATGACAATGATAATGTCACCATTAAACCCATTAAACTCAACGATTCAAACTATATTACATGGGCTTCAATTATGAAGCACTTTATATGGAGAAAGGGGTTGTGGGGATTAGTGGATGAGACTGATTTGGAACCTAAGCTAATTCTTACAAAGATTGAAAGTGAGAAAGAAATACCTCTTACGAAGGTTGAAAAAACTAAAGCCATTATCACTTACGAGAGAAAGTGGAAGGAATGGAGAATGAGACACGCCAAGATTATGTCTTGACCAGGGTTACCGGAAGCGCCTAGCTAAAAGGGGAAGCGCGCTTCCCCGAAGCGCGCTTCGGAAGCGCGGAACGTCGCGCTTCCGAAGCGTGGGGGGAAGCGTCCCCCTTTTTTGGGAAGCGCGTTTCCCTTTAATGGGGGACGCACTTCCCTTTAATGGGAAGCACGCTTCCCATCACGCTTCCCCCACGCTTCCCCCTCGCTTCCCCCTCGCTTCTCCTGTTTTTTTTAAATTTTTTGTATTTTTTATTTTTTATTTTTATTTTTTTCGCTTCCCCCTCGCTTCCGAGACGCTTCCTAGGTCGCTTCCGAGACGCTTCCTAGGTCGCTTCCGAGACACTTCCCGAATCGCTCCTAAGTGGTCCCACGCTTCCCCGCTTCCTAAAATTTTGAAAGTGCCTCGCTTCCCGCTCCCGCTTCCCGTATCGCTTCCCGCTCCCGCTTCCTCAACTGGCAACCATGGTCTTGACTCATAAGTAGCGTGGATATTAAAAAATGTTCAAGTATTACAAAATTTGAACATGCTAATGATGCTTGGGACTATCTTAAGAGAATGTATTTTTTTAAAGACATTGCACATGTGTGCAATTTACAAAACCAAGTTTGGAATATGGTTCAAAGAGACAAAAGCATTAGAGGATACTATAATAGTTTGTCCAAATTATGGGAAGAGTTGACTCTTCTTGAACCAAAGTGACATTGCCCACAAGACATAGAACTCCGCCAAAATCAAATAAATGCGGAGCACTTTTTTCAATTTGTTAATGGACTAAGATCGAAATTTGAATCTACCAAGTCCATTCTTCTTCATTGAGGGAATGTTCCCTCAATAGAAGACACAATAGAAGAATTGAGCATGGAAGAGAATATGCTTAAAAATAGAATCATCAAGAGTGATAATGACTCGGTTCTAGCCGTATCTAGACCAGGAAACCATGTTTGCATGTACAAACCTCCAAATTATGGGAGAACAAATGATGAGAAACATGAATATGAGTTTAAAAAAAGGAAAGTAATTTGTTATTATTGCCGAGAACTGGGACATGTTAAAACTTATTGTCCAAAGTTGAAAAAACCATATGAAAAAAATGTTGCCTCTCTCGAACCTCCTCAAGAATCAAGTGAACCATCCATCGGAAGCATGTCCTTAACACAATTGGTGGAAGCACTTCAACCACTGCTCAAAGAAGCATCTTCATCCACTGGAGCCGCTGTCTCTTCCGTTGGCATCTCCGACTCTGGTAAATCTCTTTGGCTCTTTGATTTCGATGCTTCTTTTCATATGACACCAAACATTGATATGTTATCAGAATGTTATAACTCAAATGGGTTAAATGTTTTTACCGCTGATGGAACATCCCTTGAAATCAAAGGAGTAGAAAATTTTGAAAAAGATTTTCAAAACTCAAAAAGGTTTTGCATTCCACAAGTTAGATATATTCCTAAACTCAACCTAAATCTTTTATCTGTCTTTCAATTGTCTGACCATGGATGTAATGTTTCCTTCTCCTCTCATGGATGTTGAGTGCAGGATCACCAGTCAGGGAAGCTGATTGTGGAAGGTCATAGAGAAGGAGGCTTGTACTACATGTATTTTTTGGAAATAGCCAGGAATACATTGTGCTGTAATGTTTAAAAAGTTGACTTTGGATCTATGGCACAAGAACTTGGACATCCTAGTGTACCCAAGCTCCAGGTTTTTCCAAAGATGATTTTTTTTTGTAATTTTGAAACATTTACATATGAAAAATGTATTCTTGAAAAAATAAAAAGATTACCTTTTCAAGAAAGAACCTTTGTCTCTTCACGACCACTTGAGTTAATACATTCGGATATACGGGGACCCACACTTGTTATTTCAGAAGGTGGATTTATGTATTATGTAATTTTTGTAGATGATTTCACAAGACATACTTGGATCTATTTTCTTAAACATAAATATGAAGTTTTCTCACACTTTCATATATTTCATAATCTAGTTAAAAAACAATTTAAGAATGATATTTCAATTTTTCGCACTGATTCTTGAGAAGAATTTTTGTCAAAAGAATTTAAAGATTATTTGAATCTATATGGTATTACGCATAAAAAATCATGCCCCTATAGCCCTCAACAAAACGATTTAGCAGAAATAAAGCATAAACATATTATCGAAACAACAAGAACCTTACTTATTACACAACAAGTACCAAAGATTTTTTTGGGCTGAAGCCACTCTAACTGCAGTTTACCTTATCAACAGAATGCCATTTTCTTTATTAAACAATATATCTTCTGTTGAAAAACTTTTTAAACAAATCCCAGATTACTCTCGGTTAAGAGTTTTGGGTGCAAATGTTTTGTTTTTTTCGACAAAAATGATAAACTCTCCCGTCGTGCTATCCCGTGTGTTTTTTTAGGATATGCAAGTCATAAAAAGGGCTATAGATGTTTTGATCTCAAAACCAAAAAATTGTACGTATCAAGGAACGTGTCCTTGGAAAAAAAGTTTTTTGAAAGTGAGAACTCTAAGAAAATAGATGAATATTAATTTCTGTTGAACTTAGTTCCAAAAATAGATGAGAGTCAATAAGAGCGACATGACACGAAAAATACAGAATCATTTAGTGATCATCTACATTGTATTCAATACTCTAGGCGAGGTAATTTAGAGAAACCATATGCTCTTGAAAAATATACTAAAGGATAGGAACAAATGTTAACCAGGAAGTCATCTAGAGTGTCTAAAGCTCCCAAAAAATTTGTGTCATATGAGTCTTTTTCACCAAAATATCAAGCCTATATTGCTTTAATACACTTCTATGTAGAACCTTCTAATTATGATGCATCAAAAGAACAATCCGAATGGGTCGAAGTAATGACATCAGAATTAAAAGCTTTAGAAAAAGCAAATACTTGGATTATTCAAGATATTCTATTAGATAAAAAACCTATAGGTTGTTGATGAGTGTATAAAGTTAAAACCAAGAGTGACAGTACTCTTGAAAGGTTTAAAGCCTGATTAGTTGCCAAACACTATTCTCAAGAATATGTAATAGAATATAAAAAGACTTTTGCTCCCGTTGCTAGAATGACCACAATTAGGATCCTGATAGCTTTATCGTCTTCAAAGAAATGACATATATTAAATGTATGTTAAAAATGCATTTCTTAATGAAAATCTACCTAAAGAAGTATATATGAAACCACCACTTGGCATCAATATTCCAAAAGGAAAGACTTTTCAATTAAATAAGGCTTTATATGGGCTTAAGCAAGCTACAAAAGCTTGATATGATAAATTTAGTCAAATTATGATTGATTTTGGTTTTCAATCTTGTCTTACTAACACATCTTTGTTTGTTAAGAATTTTAATGCAAGTATTATCATTCTTCTTCTCTATGTAGACGACAAAGAGATAAGTAGAGAGTTACAACATTAAAAAATTTCTCAAAACACATTTTGAAATGAGTGATTTGGGTTTCTTAAAATTCTTTCTTAGTATATAAATTGCTTATTCTTCAAGAGGCTATTTACTAACTGAGTTTAAATTTTTCTTAGATATTGTTGACAACTCTGGTATCTCAGATAAAAAACAGGTTGACACTCTTGAAGTTTTGAACATGAAAATGAAGATTGATGGAGAACCACTTGAAAATCCAACACCGTACAGACAACTTGTCAGGGCACTGTTTTATCTCTCTATTACAAGACCCGACTTTGCGCATGCCGTCCACACAACAAGTCAATTTCAGCATGCTCCTACCACTGTTCATATGGGAACTGTTTTACGCATTATTAAATATATTAAAACTTTCATTTTTAGAGGACTCTTTTTGTCTACTTCTTTATCTTTAGATTTAACTGCTTATACTGATGCAGATTGGGGAGGTGATCCCAATGATCGACACTCAACTACTGGTGTTTGTGTATTTTTAGGTGAATCATTGATTTCATGGATGTGCAAGAAGCAACAAAAAATCTCTCTCGTCACCTGAAGCCGAGTACAAGACGATGACTACAACCACTATGGAAGTAGTCTGGCTAAGGCTCTTACTTCATGACATGGGTGTTGAAAGTACAAGAGCATCAAGACTATGCTGCGACAACAAAAGTTCTATTTATATTGCCAGCAACCGGACATTCTACGAACACACAATTTTTACATGGCACCATTGATCTTCCCTATGCTTCCTCAAAATATTAACTAGCAGATTTCTTTATCAAACCTCTCGTTGCTCCTCGACTTCACTTTCTCTTGAACAAACTCTCGGTTAATCAACCGAATGTTTGAGAGGGAGTGTTAAAAAATATAATATCATATGTAATTCTTTTTAGTTTTTTACTTTAGTTATGTATTCTAATTAGAAACTAGTTAGGTTAGTGTTATTTTTTATTTTTGGACATTTCTAAACTCTTTATTTTTTGACCAAAGTAAAAAAGTACAAAGTATTAGAGAGTCGAGTTGGACTCCCAACAGCTCTATTTAGAGCCGTTGGCAGCCCAACGACTCCCTCTTGAGCTCCTCTTTATGTATTATAAATATGGGGTTGTTCCCCCTTGTTATGTATGTTTTTTGTAAGGTTGTTTTCCCATTGAATAAAGATTATATTTTTCCTATTGCTTTGCATACCCTTTTTTGGGTATATTGTATGAATCCTAGTGGTTCTTGTGAGTGTATATTGTTTATGAACCTTCGTGGTTTTGTGAGAGATCTTTTGTGTGTATCATTTGAAGATTCTATTGATGGTCTCATCTTCTTACAATAGTAAACTCTTAGTAAACGTCTTGTCTCTGGTAAGTACAATTATTTACATAGTAGATTTATGGAGAGATGGCAATTAGAAACTAGCTCTAGGGTCTAGACTCTTCATTTGTTCTACTACTTTGAAGCAGCCATACTTTTGAACCATCTAATTGCTCAACAGCCAACAGACTTTCCCCAGTTATCTTGAGGTCCAAAAACTGGTAAATATTGTCCATGGGAAACGTAGTTCAAAATATCCAAACTGGCTAAGACAACATTCAACAAATTTCTTGAAACCAACATCCGTGCTGCCAGTACTTGCACTCAATTTTTAACTTACATCTGGTGGTAACTTGTGGTAGGTTCCTGAAGCCATGTAAGGATTGGTAGAGCATCCATGGTACTGTTCAACCCATTGGTTCAGAAAAGGTAAACTAATAAATTTAATAAAAGGTTGTAATCTTCATTTCTATTGTAAGTACAGTCTAGGTTGCCTGTAGCGGAAGCGGAAGCGGAAGCGGAAGCGGAAGCGGAAGCAGGAAACGATATGGGAAGCGGAAGCGGAAGTGAGAAGCGAGAAGCGATGCATTTTGAAATGTATAGGAAGCGGGAAGTGAGAAATGAATATATATATATATATATATATATATATATATATATAAAGAATTGAATGGGAATCAAAATGAAACACAAATAAAAACTAAAATAAAAGTGAACAATATTAAATTTCATGTTCTTTTAGTATAAAAATTAAATTTTTAACAAAATCTAAAAATAATGACTACCAATTTAGAGAAAGCACATGGAAGTGAGTGAAACTCCGCCTGTGTAGTTATACACTGTCGGTCCCAAGCCCGGATAAAGGAGGAGGGTTGTGGTAGGCCTGTGACAGCCAGCATAAAAACTTTGTCATATCCTATGAAAATGAACCAATATGAGAATTTCGTTGGGGCGTTCCCTACTGAGCGACGCGCTGTACTCTCTAGGCCCGGAGGCAGTGATAAATGTGCAAGGGTTGCTAGGTCGTCGCCTAGAAGCGACGCGTCACACCGGCGCCCGGGTGTGGTGTCAAATAGGCAAGGGTTCCCTCACTTTGTTGGACGGGTGGGGGTAAAGAAGTTAGTCCAAGACCATAAAATTAGGTTAGCCACTTGGAACATAGGGTCTTTAACTGGTAAGTTGGTAGAGTTAGTAGATGTTATGTGTAGGAGAAAGATTGATATTTTATGTCTTCAAGAGACCAAATGGGTAGGTGAGAAAGCTAAAGTGATAGAACCTTGGGGATATAAGATTTGGTATACAGGAATAAATAGGAATAGGAATGGAGTAGGGATTGCTATGAGTCGTCAGTTTATAGATAATGTAGTTGAGGTCCGTAGGAAGGGTGATAGAATTTTACTTATTAAATTAGTATTAGGTACGGATATTATTAATATTATTAGTGTTTATGCACCTCAAGTAGGTTTAGATGATTCCATTAAGCATCAATTTTGGGAAGATTTAGATGGAGTAGTACAAGAGACATCTTATGGAGAAAAGCTTTTCATCGGCGGTGACCTTAATGGACATGTAGGCATTAGTAGGGATGGATTTGAGAATATCCATGGAGGCTATGGTATAGGAGAAAGAAATGAAAGTGGAGAAAGGATTTTAGATTTTTGTTTGTCCTATGATATGATCTTAGCAAACACTTGGTTTAGGAAGAGGGAGTCTCACCTAGTAACATTTAAAAGTGGGGTTAATACGAGTCAGATAGATTTTTTCCTACTTAGAAAGAGAGATAGGGGTTGTTGCATCGATTGTAAGGTTATACCAGGAGAAAGTGTAGCTACACAACATAGAGTCTTAATTTTAGATCTTAGAATTAGACAATGCCGCAAAAGGGATAGACATAGGATAGATCCTAGAATTAAGTGGTGGGCACTGAAAGGAGCTAAACAAGGAATGTTTGTAGAGCAGGTAGTTAAGGAAGTTGATTGGTGTCTCGAAGAGGATTCAGAATCAATGTGGAATAAGATAGCGGGTGGTATGAGAAAAGTAGCTAAGGAGGTATTGGGTGAGTCTAAAGGCGGTGCACCACTAGGTAAGGATACATCATGGTGGAACGAGGATGTCAAATTAGCTATTAAGGTTAAAAGAGAGTGTTATAGAAATTTAAGTAAGAGTCGTGATAATGAGAATTTGGAGAAGTATATGATAGCAAAGAAGGAAGCTAAAAAAGTTGTTCGAAACGCGAGGGCTAAGGTATATAAGGAGGTTTATGACAAGTTGGATACCAAAGAAGGCGAGAAGGATATTTATAGGCTTGCAAAGATGAGAGATAGGAAATCGAAGGATTTGGGTATGGTTAGATGTATCAAAGATGAAACGCAAAGGGTTTTAGTCAAAGATGAGGAGATTAAGGAGAGATGGAAAGATTATTTTGATAAGCTATTTAATGATAGTCAGTCTCAAGATCTTGGAGACTTCTCCATTCCTTTTCATGAGATAAATCGTGACTTCATGCGCAAGATTCAAAAGAAAGAAATTGCAGAGGCTTTGAAGAAAATGAAATCAAGAAGGGCAGTTGGCCCAGATGGTATACCTATCGAGGCTTGGAAATGCTTGGGAGAGAAAGGTTTAGAATGGTTGACAAATCTTTTTAACTTGATTTGACGAACAAATAAGATGCCTAATGAGTGGAGGAAGAGTACTTTGGTGCCTTTATATAAGAATAAGAGTGATATACAAGATTGCACAAACTATCGTGGTATAAAACTCATGAGTCATACTATGAAACTTTGGGAGAGGGTGATTGAGTCTAGGTTGAGGAAGGTTGTCATGATATCGGAGAATCAATTTGGTTTTATGCCTGGAAGATCAACTATGGAAGCTATACATCTTCTTAGACAACTTATTGAAAGATATAGAGAGAGGAACAAAGATTTGCATATGGTTTTTATTGATTTAGAGAAGGCATACGATAGAGTACCTAGGGACGTTCTCTGGTGGACAATGATGAAGAAAGGTGTTTCTCTCAAGTACATTAGTATAATTAAAGATATGTATGAAGGAGTAGTAACCAATGTCCGCACTTGTGGAGGGGTGACAACCAATTTTCCGATAACGGTTGGGTTACATCAAGGATCTGCTTTAAGCCCTTTCCTATTTGCGATAGTGATGGATGAGCTTACGAGATCAATTCAAGAAAATGTACCGTGGTGTATGTTGTTTGCTGATGATATTGTTTTGATTGATGAGTCTAGAGCTGGGGTTAATGCTAAGTTAGAATTATGGAGATAGACATTGGAAGCTAGAGGTTTTAAGTTGAGTAAGAGTAAGACTGAATATATGGAATGTCGGTTTAGTAAGCAACGAAGTAGTGATGGGAGTGTAGTGAAGCTTGGTGAGCAAGATATACCGGTGAATGATTATTTCAAATATTTGGGATCCATCATTCAAAAGTATGGAGAAATTGATGGAGATGTAAATCATAGGATAAAGGTTGGGTGGATGAAATGGAAAAGTGCTACTGGAGTGCTGTGCGATCGTAGAATGCCATTGCGGTTGAAGGGAAAGTTTTATAGGACGACTATTAGACCCGCTTTACTATATGGTACGAAATGTTGGGCTGCCAAGAGACATCATATTCAAAAAATGAGTGTAGCTGAGATGCGGATGCTTAGATGGATGTGTGGAAATACAATAAAAGATAAGATTCGGAACGAAGAGATACGTAAGAAGGTAGGTGTTGCACCCATTGAAAATAAGATGCGAGAGAATCGTTTACGGTGGTTTGGACATATTCGGCGAAGGCCTAATGATGCTCCAGTTAGAAGGTTGGAGAAATGGGAAAATATATTAGTTAAAAGAGGTCGGGGTAGGCCTAGGAAGACTTGGATGGAGATGATAGGAAAGGATATGAATGCTTTGAACCTCACCGAGGACATGGCGTTGGATAGAAATGATTGGAGGAAAAGGATTCATGTGGAAGACCCAAAATGAATTTCTTTTTTGGTTCATATCGCTGACCCCAATTGTTTTGGGATGAAGGCGTAGTTGTTGTTGTTGTTGTTGTTGTACATGGAAGTGAGTGAGAAAAGTGAGTGAAAACACATAAAAAAACAAGAAAAGTTGAGTAAGAGAACATATAAGAAGAATAGATGAAGCGTGTTGAAAGCATATGAGAAGCGTGGGAGAATTGAGGTTCTCATCAAGTTTCGGAAGCAAGGAGTATCGCGCTTTCGAAGTGAGTTTCCGGAAGCGAGCTTCTCACCTATCTAAGAAGCTTCCGGTAACTCTGTTTCAGAGGTTAGGCTGCAAAAATACCCTTCAGTGGTGTATTATTTGATCTGGGAACATGACCTTCACTAGTATACTAGTTGATCTAGGAACATATTTCTGTATCAAATTAATAAACTGTGTTCACGATTCTGATAATTCTTGTTTCACAGTGAATTGAAGTTCAAACAAATGCAGATATGGTGTTTGTGTTTTGGACAACTATTAAGCTTCATTATTCTAGAGTGTCTGAGATTATGTTGGGGTAAAAATTCATTGTTAACCATTCTGGAGAAACTCACACTTTGAAAGACAATTCAATTGAGGAGAGTCTATCACTTCATTGGAGTTTGCTTGTCAAGATCCTTTTTCATAAATTATTTGATCAACCTACCTTTTTAACTGTCTGTTCCGGAAAAGATGCAGACAACGAGCTGTTTGTCATCTTACTATGGTTGTTATTGATAGGAAGATCAAATATGTCAATATCTGTATTTTGATATGGGTATCTCATCTATTTTTTGATGCATTTGGCGTTTAATTGCGGCACCAGAATGCACCAGAAAGGAAAGCTTGGGCGGTAGGCTCTATTTCTAGATTAGTTTAACACTGAGCTTTACCTATCTTCACGCCTAATATTCTTGCTGGGACTCAGTACATTGGCAATGATTATTTCCATTTGCTATCATAAATCAAGCGCTGACAGAATCAGTACATGACTTGGAATTACAATTTGGTGGAACACTGGGAAAGAAATAGGAGGGATTTGCATGTCTTTTAAAAGCTTGAGATGGTCAATGTTAAAAATCTCTTTAAATGATTTTCTTGCGACTACTGATGATGTTTCAGAACCAATGATCTTTTCTGTTTGTCTTGATTTGGTAGGAGAGCTGTAAATAAATCCTTGTAGGTAAATCGCACATGGTGTTCAAACTGTAATGTGGCAATTACAAAATCATCGATGATTTCTGTTATAATGTTATTGGTGGTTGAAATCACAGATGTATATGTTCCTTTTTTTTCGTTAATATTTCCATGCCTGTAAAATAATTGGATCACTTGCACATCTGGCCAAGCATGGTCAAGTGAATAAAAGGAGTTTCTCTGTCGTGGCATGAAAATCTTGTTTCTCTGTGTTTGGATGTTTTTTTTCTGAGTAACATTTGATGGATATGACACTTCATATCTCTTGAAGACGGGCTTTGGTATGAAGATATGATCGAAATTTTCAAGCTGTTCTACTGAATGGTATTGAAAGAATTGTCATGCAACAAAGTAGTCTATATGACTCCTTTTCGATATCTTGTCCCAAGGTTTTAATAATTCTATCGCATGGTTCAATGCTACCCTGACAGACTGCATTTGCAAGCACTTAGGCGTTTTGGACTATGGCTATCAATAAACTCATTTACTCTTGTTGACAGAGGTTATTCTCAAGCCCCTACATCGTTGTGAGGTCTTCTTCTAAGGTGCCAAATCTTGATGTTTGTCCATCTTTTTTGAGTGTCATCCAGAAAACCGTATCACTTCTGTACATGGTAGTATGAGTAGCTTATATTAATTGGACTATGGTACAGCTTAAGTAACCAACGGAGGCTCCGACCATCTGGTAAAAGCAGTTTGTGCAAGTCACCATGTGATGGGACGTTTCAAGTTCAAAGCCCACTGGTACATGGGGTGGTAATGCCTAGTAGTATGACCCTAATTCCCTCAGCCCTGTTATGGGAAAAAAAGGGTACATCTTAAGTATGCATTTCCTTGAAAGTGTTGTGTCCTTGATGAGGTGATATTTTTGAGAGCTGTGCGATGCGATCTATATGCACATAAACTCCTTTCGTTATGTACGTCCAAACTATTTTAAAAAATCATATTTAAAGGCATTTTTTGGTAAATCTGACCACACAAATGTGATCTTCATGATAAAAAAAACCTGAGAACTAACTCTTCTTGTGAACTTTTTGTAATTTTTATGATCAAGAAAATATTAAATATTTCAAACTGTTGATTTTTAGCACATTATAAAATCCTGCGTACACAAAAGTTTGCTACAAGAGTCGGTTATTAGGTTTTTTTATCATAGAAATGACATCCGTATGGTCATATTTGCCAACACTTTTAAAATTGATTTTTTGAAAGTGGTTTGTATCTTCCTTTAGTTGGATTGTCCTCTCTCTCTCTCTCTCTCTCCCCCTCCCTATGTATATATAATGATGCGTAGCTACAATCTCTAGGAAAGCAATGCCAGTGGGATGGCGATGAGTGTCACGCAGCATCAATTTTTGCAAAAAAACTTACTAGCACACTAAAGTATGCACCAGTAAAGGTTCCGGGTGCACCAGTAAAGGTCTCAGACCTTTACTGGCGCACACTTTTAATGCGCTAGTAAAAGTCTTTGCAAAAATTTTCCGATCACCCAGCTACCACTTTTTCTATATATGTATATATTGGTTTCATTTATAGAGCAATGAAAATGTGTACAGGAAAAAATAGTTTTCCGGTGGCAACGTGCTAAATACGGGCGTTCCAAGTTGTTTAGTATGTTAACATTGGCTGGCCTCTGGTTGGTAAAAACCTTGAGGTCCCCCCTCCCCACTGGGAACTACACCCAGAGTCGACCTTGCAGCAAAGGGCACAACCAGTGGGTTTTTAAACTTTTGACTTCCCATCAACTTGGTGACATTCACAAGTCATCCCTACCAGATGAGCGGATCCCATCGCACTCAGACTTGACAGATAATAACTTATAAAATTCATTGTTATATGATGCATGCATAAATAATGAATGAGGTTAATAAAAAACACTGACCGTATCCAGCTTCATAGGTTAAGCTCCCATTGAAGTGCTGCAGAGTAGTCCTTCGTTAATCAAGAAAGCATAAGATGGTTCCTAGATGGATCTGTAACGAGGTGCCAACAAGTTTTTATGAATTATGATAAACTGTAAAATCTATACACAAATTTCTCTTATTATTTGTGTGTGGAACCTTTGCATGCTTCATAGCATTGTAATAAATTCTCAGTATTGTTTCTTGAAGTTTGGGGGTTGGTTTAGGCAAGAGTAACTCACTGCCATTTAATAAATCTACATGGTAGGTTCACTATTCGTGTAGTAATTCGTTGGGTGCTATCTGGACCGTCATTTTTTTTAAAGAAAATAAAGACCGTCGAATGTTTTTTTTTTTTTTAAAGGCAAGCTGAGGTTAGGCAGATGGATTCGAACCTGGGCCTTCAGTTTGGCATAGGACTCCGCTTACCACATGGGATACCAGCTCGGTGGTAAGACCGTCGGTTGTTTCATCCCTAGTCCTTATGGTGTTAAATCCGATGCAAAGACACCAAGGCATTGATTGGTACACATGGCCCATGTTAGGTTGCTCAGTTTGGACAGGGATCCCTCAAATTTGAATCACATAAACTTACACTCGTCTCAGCGATTGTCAAACATATCCTTTTTGAATTGTTCAGTTTGAAAAACAGATCCATCTATTTGAATTGCAAGAAAATAAATAAAAAATAGAATCTCTCTCTCTCTCTCTCTCTCTCTCTCTCTCTCTCTCTCTCTAGGATAGAGACTAAAGTGGGATTGGTTGTCTTGAACCTAGCCATCTTAGGTGGTCCTGTGGGGTTGGATTGGGTCTAAATAGGTGGACCACCAAATCTGTCTTTATGGAAAAAAGACAATACAGTAGGATCAACGAAATTTAGATTCGGCTAGAAAGCATATGAAGGAGGCCTGCATGCATACGGCTGGGTTTAGGTTGGAGAGCAAATGGCTTGTTGGCCCTGAGGGAAGGCCAGGCCAGGCCAGACCCTGTTCTTTTCAGGCACAGGTGTGGTACTTATCAGGCTGGGCCCATGTTGGGCTAGCTGCACCAGTGTGTTTGTCCTCAGCTGGGCCCAGGCTAGGGTCGGTCAGGCTTGATAACGCACAAGTTTTGGTTCCAAGGCCAGCCCATTTTGGTCCAGGTACCAGAAGGGGTTTCCTAACCAGTGCCATGAACATCACCTATATTTTGAATTTATCTTGGTAAAGTCACAGAACAATAAACTTGTGATAAATTTAAAATTTTGTCCCATTTCAATTTTCTTTTCTTTATATGTTTTATAAAATTTTAATTTACCAAGATTTTATTCATAGTTTCTTTGATTTTGTTTTTCGGTTTAAAACCCCGATACCAAGATTTCTCACCACGTTTCTAACATATGAAGCGCTTTCATTCTCACTTTTCAACATGACCCTAGCATGAGTGTATCCCTGATGCAGGAATTTTCATGTTGAATTGGACGAATATATAATTAGACCTTCAGCAGTAGAGATTTGGAAACTCCAATAATGCATTGGCCTATGGAGTGAGTAGGACAAGCAAGTTGTCCTACTTGAGCATGTTGAAAATCTAGTCACATAACTAAATGCCTTTTTGACATTTTCAAGTTCATTAACTAAGAAATTGATATGCCATTCAATCCGATCCATCGATTTTCTTAGATTGGATTGTTCCATCATGAACAGGAATGTGTGAACAATATCATGCCACCAATGTTCAGATCTACACAGTGATCGGTCAGATTAACTGAGCACAGCACAGTTTGCTGAGCCAATATTGCAAAGTTGTGAGCCACTGAAGAAGCACATGGGGACTTAACGTGCCATGTGATTGGTATAGTTGCGAATCGGCCGAAATGGTATCACATTGGCAGAAAATCGATATGAAACTGACTGAACCAGTTTATTTTCAAAATAAATCTAAAAAATGGTCGAAAATATTTTTTAATAATAATATTATTTTATTGTTATTTTAATATTTTTGTAACACGCGTCTTTTTGTCGTTGAAAGTTGGCCGATTCAGCCCCTTATCAGAATCGCCCAATTCTCTGAATCGATTTGAAAACCGATTCAGGGTCTGAGACGATTCTTACAACATTGGTTGGGCATGGCTTATGCCTTTGTCAGAACTACTGATGGCCACTTCTGAAATTTATGCAGCTGCAGTGTGCCAACCCAAGCTTCTGATGTTGGCTCAGCATGGGTTCCTAGTAAGCTTTTTTCAGTCTGCAAATTAACTACTGGTGCAAGTGGCCACCTATCTGGTGCAGCATTGCTGTCAAGATTTAAGACCACTTCAGATTGGATGAGAGGTGTGTAGCAGTACTTAAAATGTTTGACAATGCATAATGTATGTAGTAGATCTCAAATCTCATAAGATTGTCATATAAAGAAAGAACTTTCCAAGCTTCATGTTGTCTTTGGAAAAGGACTATGCTTCAGTTCATGAACCTACTTCTATCACTGTTACAGCATTCAATTGGTTATCATGTATGACTTGCATCCTCTACCACATACAAAGAACAGATGCTTCAAGCAGTTCAGCTCATGTACTTTCTGCTCAATGTTTTAGCTCACCTGGGCTTTTATCCTAGATGAATAATTTATAATTTCTGTGGTTCTTATTCAAATAAAATTCCACATTTTTTCTAATTTAAAGGAGCTTATCCTTTCAGCTTTTCATATGATAAAGGTGAATAATTAACAAGTTAATCACCACCAAGCACATATTTTCTTGTTATCCTCCAAAAAAATTCAAGTGTTTGGATACATGTGAACGGGACCTGCCATGGGAAAGAAAAATCTCTTTCCCACAGCCTCATCTATCGTTTTGGAATCACACATATCCAGATTTCAGTTTCTTACAAAAATCACATGCTCATCCATGCTGGAGTAGGAAAAAAACAACTTATCATTCAAGAGAAAATAGGAATTTTAATGAAAAATAGGGGCCCTTTATGTATAACCATGTGAATTCTAATGATAGTTTTCGGTCACCCTTATCCTGAATAACTTCAGGCTGCAGGCATTTTCTGTAATTATTTAAATATTCACATATTTAATTGTCATTTCCACACCTGGTCTAGCATAAACAGAATCCAGATAAAGAAGAGCACACAAAAAAACAAATCACACAAACGTACTACACCGGGGATACGTGGTTCCATTAGTATATGATCTACATCCACGGCAAATTCTCAATTCAGTTTTCTGAATTGAGATTTTGGTCTCTTTTCTTATTTATAATCTTATCATCAGTACAGCCATACTTGATAAAAGGTATACAAGAAGGTCTCATTAATTCCTCCTTCATATTAGGAATAGGTTAAGCCTCACATACAGCAAGACTGGTTTCCTTAGTTGCCACCTTATCCTCACCTATGGTAAGTTTGGTTGCCTCAGCTGCCAACTTAGATCATAGTCACAAATATAGGTATCAGCTGCATTTCGGCTAGGCTATTTTTCGTGATATTATAGGTTGGTGATAAATATCAGAAAAATCTTGAGACTTAAAAGATATTAAAAATAAGAAAATATCATGTTTAGATAAAAATACATAAATAATAAAATAAATAAATAAAAAAATGTAAAAGAAAGAAGAAAACATTTAAAATGTAAAAAATAAATAAAAACAGTAAAACTAATTGATAATATATCAGAATATCACGATATTCTTGTGATAATATCTCGACATATATTCTTGTTTGCTGAATTTACAGCGATAATATCGCGATATTTTGAAAATATCTCAGATATATGTGACTATGACTTGGATCGAGCTTCCCTTATAGCAAGGCTACTTTCCTTAGCTGCCACCTTAGATTGAGTTGTTTCCATTCTCTTATCCTTATCTTGAGTGCTGCTGACCTTCGAATCCTGCCTTTGATGCAGTTTGGACCTTAAATATCTAACAAGCATAAACATAGGCATGCACTTCATCCTCATAGCATGTTAGGCTAGCAATATTAATGACTTAATTACACGGGTCGAATGAGATAGCTGGATGGTTAAGGTCGCACTATCATAACCAAGAGGTCTCAAGTTCAAATCTTACATGGGTTATCCCCAAAATTTTGAAAAGATTCTCAACGAAATTTATGTGCTTGCAAAAATTTCAACAGTTCCCCAATTGGATTCAAACTCAAGATCCTTGTTAAGATGGTGTGACTTGAACCTGCCGTTATCTCATTTGACCTAATTAAGGACACTCCTTGCACAATGAGAGAGAGAGAGAGAGAGAGAGAGAGAGAGAGAGAGAGAGAGAGAGAGAGAGAGAGATGGTTTCACCAAGCCGTACATCAAACATTTCAAGCACCGATATGTCATGAATTTGTAGTTTGACTATGATAAAAATGGAATAAAGCATGATGCCCCACGAAGCAGCAGTGCTGGGATGGTTGATGACATTGTCATCTCTGCTTCAGTTTGTCTAAGTACTTTTCCCCTTATTGTTTTGAATGCGTGAGTATGATTGGCTAGATAAGATTGCCTGTCAACTAAGAATGATGGGGACTCTGATCCGGGCAGGTTATATGTGGAGAACACGCAACACCCTCTCGACTCTGGTACATTGATAGTATGGTCATTGGTGATGTGCAGTTGGCCAACTGCTGATTCTGAAAGTGAAACGGATCCCATCATTTGAAATAGGATGGGTTTCATCATACATTCAATCTTAGCCATCCAGCAGAACCATTTAGCAATTGATTGGATGGCTAGGATTCATATTTCAAATGATGGGGTCCGTATTCTTCTGAAAGTTGGACGTTAATGAAACCATCATTTCAAATTTGAATGGTGGGTTCCGAAATATCCAAGTTTCGATTCAAGGTAAACAAACACTGAATCTCAGATCCTGGGGTTTTTGTGCATCGGGTAAGGCACATGATTTAGTGGGAGTGCAGATTAACTGGTGGCAGGGGCGTAGCTAGGATTCATGTGAGGTGTGTGTGTGTGTGTGTGTGTGGGGGGGGGGGGGGGGGGGGGGGGGGGGAAACTGGGGTTCGGGGGCGCTTGGGCAGTGCCCCCCCAACTTTTTTTTTTGAGATAAAATAAAAAATGGCTACAATTATTAATAAAAATCGATTTCATATGGACAAATCAAACTATTTGCTGCAGTCAGGGCTGGGCTAGGACTGGGCTACAGCCCAGTCCTGCCCCCCCCCCCCCCCCCTCCCAAGCTCCGCCTATGACTGGTGGGCTCCCTAAGGGCTCGGGTATTGGTGATCCCACCCAGGGTTTGCCTCGCACGGGCGCAGGCCCATTAAGTGACCCGGTTCTCGGCGAGGGTTCCTTGTAATAAAAAAAACAAAAACAAAATCATTGGTCAAGAGTGCTTCATTATTTATAAAGGTCAGGACCACACCAGTTGTCTATGTTTGTTCAAAGGTAACTGCTAGAGTTGAGAATCGAGGGCAATTTGTTGAACCTTATGAAAAGGGAAGCAGTGCCTTCTGTTTGCACTTTTCACCCTCTCTTTTTCCTTTCCCCATTTTTACCTTTTGTTTTTGACATTTATTTTTAAACTGCCATGTGGGCTAGTGATATTGTTAGACCAACAACTCATTCATCTTGCCAGTTCAGCTGTGCCCAAAAGATGTTCCTTTCATCACTTGTACAATAGTGCTAGCACATGGGCATTGAGCATCTCCTTCAGCAGTGCAAGGGATCATGGGAACACAGATGTGTACATATTCTAAAGCACTGTCTGCCCAAAAATAAAGCTGCCCCAACAAAATAATTCAAAGGTGACCTTAAACAAGAAATCTTACTTTTCATAAGCATGTTGTGTTCCTCTCAATTACTAGTAAAAAAAAAAAGGGGCAAATTTTTTTTTTTGCCACAACAGTGGAAAAGATAAGAATCCCCAATACACCTATCATAGACAACCGGAATTGACAATTTCTGTACTTTGAAAGTGTAATGAGAAACAACTTGAGTGGATGCTCACTCATTAAAAAAGAATTATGCTTTGGTAAACTCTTTCAGGTGGCAAAATTGCAAATCTAGAGTATTTTTTTAGGATCAAGCTTCGCCACATTATTGAAGAAAATGTCGCCCATGGATGGTCTATCATTTAAGTTTGATTCATTATTTTTAAAAAAGTACTAGGAACAATTGGAGGGCAGGCTGGCCTTAACTCTGCTACTTAAATAAACCAGTTGGATTGACCAAAGTTCCAACCCAAATCCAAAAGAAAACAAGTAAAATAATCCACTTTGATCTAGCTACCCTTATTAGGAAAGCAGGCTACTAATGATTCTCAGACCAAATTTGGTTCTGACCCATATCCAAGTTCTAACTCAATTGCAAAATGGTTCGGGTAAATACCCAGGAATTGGAAGCCTACTGAAATTATTGTCAGGCACAGTGTGAGCTAATCTGGCTCACTTCTACATACAGAAACCATTGGTAGAAGCCTTGGATCCGGATTGATGAATCCAGACCATTCTCAGGATGACCGGTTCAATCATGTGAGCTTCCAATTCAGATCCAGAAGTGGTTGAGATGTCATGCTAATCAAGACTGATCATGCATTGGTCCTAAATCCAGCTATTTTGATGACATCTTATTTTTACATACTTTAAATAGTAAAGGACCAATTGGGGAGCATGTTCTTAACACAATGCACATGGATAGAAATGGGGTACATCCATATTTTATGGTAACAAATAACAGTGCTCCCCACCAACCTCAATATCCTATTGATCTCTTGAAAGCTTTTCTATTATGTTCATGGTTTGTATTTGAAAAATAATCTCATCTCAACCATTTTCTCATTAATCAATCACATTAGCTTCCCGAAAATGATCTGTCATCCAGCCATTAGAGTTAAGAATTTGACAGGTCCATGAATTCAAAAAATGATGAGCATGTCTGTGAGAGTACGGTTTCTTACTAAAGTATTTCCTTTTTTAACAAGGCAAACACTGCCTTAAATATTTTATTTATATTTTTATCTAGATGAGATGTTCAGTGGAAAATGCTGGATGCTACCCATGTTGAATAAGCCAAGCTATCCCTAGAAGTTAGCACTCTTAATTTGCAGATATTTCCATTTCCAGACATATTTTTTTTATTTATTTTCTGAATCTAGCTATTGCCAGACCAAAGATGCATAACTATTAAGAAGCTCCATTACAGCCATAAAAGGCTTCAATCCTTGAAGGCAAGAACATGCTATCCATTCCTTTAGCAGCTAGTAAGCACCCTATAACCACATGGTCATTGGAAATAGCAAAAAGCCTACAATATTCAAGAGGCACTCACTATTTTTCTGACAAGCATCCTACCCCGTATACGAGTTCGTCTTGGGCACCCAAGTGGTTCACTTTGGCTTTTAAAATCAACACACCAAATGGTAAGCTAGGTTGGCTTGCCAGGCTTAGTGTGGATTAATATTCAGTTTGAGTACAAAGTTTCATATTTGTTCAAGTTTTGTGTAGGTCAGAACCTACAGATGTGATCTAGATGGTTTCTTTAGCATGAGATGGACTTTAAAGATGCAACTGTGACATAGGCAGACTTTTGCCTTAAAAAATCAATGGCTCACAATACTCAGTCTTGGTGGACCAAAAAATCATATTTTTACATTAGAAATATACGATCTGATCCTCAGCAAATTAAACAAACCATGCCAAATGCATTTATGTGGACTGATTTAGTTGATGAAACTTGAACCTATGATTTTTAGTTCTTTACTTTTGTACCTTCACTAGTACATAGTATTTATCATCTCTCTCTCTCTTTATATATATATATATATATATATATATATATATATATATATATATATATATATATATATATATATATATATATATATATATATATATATATATATATATATAATCGGTAGGTGTGCCTGACTCTTTTTTGTGCCTTTATTTTTTCTAAAATCTGACCCTACAGATGTGATAGACATGCTTCGTTTTGTGGGAATCGACTTTTGGATCATCTCATTCCAACACCAAGTTAGGATTTTACAAGATTAAAAAATCAATGGTCTACAATTTTAAAACTATTCAATACTTAAAAATCATTTTTCTCTAAAAAAACATGATCCAAGTGTGATTTTCTAGCAAATTTATCATGCATAATACATTTGTATGATCAGATTTTTGAAAAACAACGTGAAAACCTCTATCTAAGCTCGGTAGGCACAAAAAGCATCTGGCACCTACCCATTTTTCTATATATATGGCATATTTGATTTACTAGAAATTGACACTTGATCATGCATTTTTGATGAAAAAATGGTATTTGAAGCCTAAACAATTTATGAAAATTGTAAGCCATTGATTTTTGAAACCTTATAAAAACCTATCCATGCATCAGAATCAAACGCTCCAAGACACGATTCCCATAAAAACAAGCATATAGATCACAAATGGATGGTCAAAATTTTGAAAAAACACCAAAAATCCATTTGTATGTTTCATTTAGCACTGTGCCCATTTTGTAGGTTTTTATTATATATATATATATATATATATATATATATATATATGAGAGAGAGAGAGAGAGAGAGAGAGAGAGAGAGAGAGAGAGAGCTACGTCTGATTCCAACACCAAGTTAGGTTTTTATAAGATTCAAAAGCCAATGGTCTACAATTTAAAAAAATACTCAATGTTTAAAAAATTATTTTTCTCAAAAAAAAAATGATCCAAGTGTGATTTCCTAGTATATCCATTTTGCAAAATACATATGCAGATTTTTGAAAAACAACCTGAAAACCCCTATCCAAGCTCGGCAGATATAAAAAATTGTCAGGCACCTATCCCTTACATTATATATATGGGGTAGGTGCCTGATGCTTTTTTGTGCCTACTGCGTGCCTATTGAACTTGGATAGGGGTTTTCAGGTTCTTTGTAAAAAATCTGACCCCATAGATGTGTTTTGCATGATCGATTTGCTAGAAAATCATACTTGCATCATGGTTTTTTGAGAAAAAATGTTTTTTTAAGCATTGAATATTTTTTAAAATTGTAGACCATTGATTTTTTAATCTTATAAAAAACTAACTTGGTATTGGAATCGGATGATCCAAAAGTTGATTCCCATAAAATCATGCATGTAGGTCACATCTGTATGGTCAGATTTTAGAAAAAATAGAAATAATCTTTCTAAAGCTCGGTAGGCATTCAGTAGGCACAAAAAACTGTCGAGCACCTACCATCACTATAGTAGGCCATAACAGTGGATGAGATAAGTAGTCCAATGTTAGTGGTTGCGAGCCCACTGCTGATTGCGCATGAGATCAGAAGCAAGTGCATGTTTAATGCTCTTTACAATTTAGCCCGCCGCTAAAAGGGCATTTTCTGCCCAGGGCTTTAGCAGGGGTCAAGACTGGTACAAAAAAAAAAAACAAATTGGACGAGCCTTGTGTTACACCTAATCGTGTGTGTATATATATATATATATATATATATATATATATATATATATATATATATATCAGGGTTTACTATGGCCAATGAACTTGGGCTAAAGTCTAGAAAGACAACTGTACTATGCTTGGCAGCATAAATATTAATTACTATCACCATGTTCTAGAGAGATGAAAGGCAATAGCCATACTTGCAGCACCCAATAAATAGTCAGCACAGTTTTCAGTCTATTTATACAATTCAGGTGACATTTACTGCTCAATTTACAGCTTCCCATGTTCGTCAAGCCAAAGGTTCTGTTTTCTCTTCCAAATCTGTGGGCAACTATGAGCCGGTAATGCAAGTGATCTAGCTCCAGCTAAGGGTGTCCTAGTGGTCTGACCTGACTAAAAGGGATACAATTACAAAAGGGGCTTCTAGTTACATGTTGGGTTTTACTGAATTATAGTCAATTCAACCTATTAGTTATTCCTTGGTTTCTTGTCTTATTTTTAGTCATAAAAAAGAAAAAGAATTGCCTAATGAGATAAAGATTTTACTCATTGTGGATTCCTGCTTTTAATTTTTTAAACCTCCAAACAGATTTCTGCTGCATATATATCCCATGAAGCCCAATGAACAAGTACTGTGAAATATAAAAATTTTGACCTAGAGGTTTAGTTGGGCACATATTTTGTTAGGAAAATACTGGCCCCATAAGGGTGATCTAGTTTGAAAAAATATTTTCTTGTGCCAATTAGAAAAAACAACAATTTCTTGTCTTAATGAGTCAGTCTAGTTTGGAAAAGCAAGAGAGAATCTTGGTCCCACTAAGGCAGTGCATCTTAATAATGGATGGCATTCACCATGCAGGTTATTTGTTCACAATGACAGTCTCCACAATTCCATCCTGAAGATGGGCAGTGCTGCGGGACCAAAAGGAGCATAAAGTCTAGGCTGTTTTGCAATCTTAAAATTTATATTCCAACTAGAAAGCTACCATTGTAGTTTTGAAATAATAGCCTTACAATACATTGGCATCTACAGTCATGTACTTGAATGATAACCGAAAAAAAAAACACCAAAAGGAAAATATTCACCACAGCAGCCCAAGTGTTGGAAATTTAGATAATGGGTTACCCAGAATAATT
Source organism: Nuphar pumila (assembly GCF_984573655.1). Classification (NCBI taxonomy): domain Eukaryota; kingdom Viridiplantae; phylum Streptophyta; class Magnoliopsida; order Nymphaeales; family Nymphaeaceae; genus Nuphar; species Nuphar pumila. The sequence continues at coordinate 116,853,674 of NC_143255.1, read as the reverse complement.
CAAAAATAAAAATAGTTCTAAATTATCAACTTAAATAATTGCAAACCCTAATACTGGAGAATAATTTACTTGATTGCATATTTTCAATAGTTTTTTTGAGCAACAGAGAATCATTTCTTATAATATAAAGAGTAGAAACAATGGTGATGAGAAGCCGCCACAAATTTGAACTTAAAAAGAAAAAGAAAAATGATATATGAAATCTAAAATGCTCAACATAAAATAACTGTAAATCAATCTCACAAAGGATGATAAATGGTTTATTTTACTTAAAAGACTGTCATCAAATAAGAGGAACTGCATTATTGTGGCATCACAGAAATTCTTATTCTGAACATTACCCTTTCCAAGAAGGTGCTTCTTTGAGTGGCGCTTTTGTTATTCTATGAAACAAACTGCACCATATGCTCCTCTTTTATTCCTTTCCTCAACATGAGAAAGAAAGTAAAAGATTGAAAAAAAAACAATGGGACCCATATTAGAGTAAAATGTGTGTGTATTTGGGGCGGGGGGGTAGGCATCTGCAAACACCATAAGAAAATTAAACAAACAATGGTAGGTGGTAGAACATGGATACCTTTACCTCATGCTGGACTTTGCTGGCATGAAATAAGAAAGCAGCTACTGTGCTTTCATGATCAAATCATAAGTGCCAATTCTCTCCTTCATATAAAATTCATTTCCAAGGAACATATGAATCTGAAAGAATCTGCAATCCCCTGATTGATTGTGGGTGCCCATCTTTTTATTGACAGCTTTTCCTCAAACGTGTCTACTATTTGGTATTGAGAAGACAGAAAATAAGATGAAAAGAAAGTTTCCTTAATAGTTGAAGAATGACTATGAATTGGTTAGGCAGAATTTTAATGCTAACACTGACTATGAATTGGTTAGGCAGAATTTTAATGCTAACACTGACTATGAATTGGTTAGGCAGAATTTTAATACTAGCACCTTATGCCAACATGTTGCCCATATATTAAAATGACTTGATTAAAAAAAAACAAAAATCAGTGGATACCTAAATGCTATGCCTCGATTTTCACACACTAAGGGGGGTCTTGATTTGGTAGCATCAACTCATCTAATATGGGATAATCTAGGAAATTGTATTTTCTTTTACAATGCAGTTATCCCAAACTCCTGTCCTCTTAGTCACCCTCCCAAGATATAAGTTCCCTTCACCAAATGATTATTCAATTTAATTAGACCATCCAATAGAATGGACTCCAAAACATCTGAATATGCATATATGTACAATGTATGTTTGAAGAGCATGCGTAAAGGGTCAGTAGTACATTGACTTTGGCTGGGTTTACATCATGATAGCAACCCGTTGATGTTGATTCTGGCTTGGGGCTAATGGTAGGTCCGGTTGACGTGTGCCACTTGACCTAATACGTGGATGGTCTGGGTCAAGGTTAGCTTTTAAGTGTTTGTTCATTTGGTATGAGATATTCAGAGCAGCTGTTCAGACTTTGTCCCAGTTTCTTGACTTTTTTTTATTCATAAAAATCTGCCTTGGTGTTATTTGTCAATAACTTTGCACACACCACACACACACACACGTGTGTGTGTGGTTTGGAGGTCATCTCGGTCCTGAACACAATTCAGGTTGAGGTTTGGTCCTAGTCATGAAGTACCAGCTTTCTCAGAGGATAAGTCTGGACTATATGGATCCCATCATTTGACATAGGTTGGGTTACATCCTACATTCAGCCCTAGACGTCCAATCAACGGTTGAAATTGGTCCGCATTTTTGCTTGGATGTAGACTGATCCTAGCCACCCAGAACATGTCAGGATGGATCAATGGATGGGATCCTTTTCTGGAATGTGTTCTGCTTAAAGAGAAAAGGTGAAAAGGGGGGGGGGGGGGGGGAGCTCTCATATGAACTCAACTTGGTCCAAGCAACCTAGTCATGGGCCAAGTCATCTGTAGGTGACTTATTTGTGTGTGAGCTCGGAATGAATTATTATTCGGGCTTGAGCTGCAATGGAATTAAGTATCCCTGTATCATGTGACCTAAAACTCAACTGCTTTTAAATTTCAAAAACTAAAAAGGAGCTCAAAAAGTCTTTCATTGGAACAGGTTTTTGGACAGCATGACGCACAGTGCATCAAACCATTGTGGGTTAAGAACGAAATGGATCATTCTCTAAAACTCCTCAGGTTCTCAGTCTTCTGTTGCATATTTTCTTAAACCGGAAAACAAGTGAATACATTAAATTTGAGAGATCCAGCTTTTATATATATATATATATATATATATATATATATATATATATATAGAGAGAGAGAGAGAGAGAGAGAGAGAGAGCAGGATGTATCGTCAGACACCCAAAGAATCCGACGTTAAATCGGATTAATTTATGCTTTAACAGTTTTTAGCTGCGGTCAAGACCGCCGCTAAATCCAAAAAAGCATTTTGTGGTCGCGCGTTATTTGATGTCCGTTCGTCAGAAAAGCAAAAAATTTTGTGCAAGGCATTTGAAAGACAATAAAATTAATGATTCTCTTATTTGCTCGTCTCTCTCTCTGTGTGTGTGTGAGAGAGAGAGAGAGGTTTCTCCTAGAGCGGATCCTGAATGGGCGTTTACAACCACAAAACCCACCCCTCTGTGGGTTCCACTTGTACTGAGCTACAGTACAGTGGGGTGGGTTTTGTGGTTGTACAGGATCCGCTCTTGGTTTCTACACCATGTTAGTATGGCAAGAAACAGGCCCAAATCCTGTTGGGTCCTTCATAATCAGAATCTGGATCCAAATTTTGTACCTTAGACCCACAACCCACCCTCTGTCCAAATGAGATCTGATGATGCAAAGTTTAACGGGATAAGAAATATGTGTGACAATACTGGATCTGGTAAAAGAAAGATCAAAATCAAGGTTTTACATACAAAATGTGCAAATGGATTTGATTAGAAATGAATCCAATCTGAACCGAAAATAATCCAAATGGGTAAATCCAAATATGATCTGAATACCCTTTGGAAACTCACTTTAAGAATCCATATCCAGAAATAAAGTGCAGGATTCTGATTGGAGATCTAACCAAAGCCAATGCATTCGCACCCATACATGTTGACTCAATTCCAAAAAATTGGCCTACGAGATGGAATCCTTATGCTTGTTGAAATTAAATGGAAAACTTTTTGGTACACTTGAGTTGTACCAGGATGGTTGTAAGACCCAGCCTGGCCAAGACGGGTGGGCTCGAACCCAGCCAGGCCGGTCAGGCTGGGAGGATATATAAAAATTAAAAGAATAAATATGAGAATAAAAAATGGATAGAGATAATTTTTTTAAAAAAAAATAAAAAGGAGCATTTCCTCATTTTGCGGAACCGCCCCTCCATTTAAGGAAGAGGGAGCTTGGAGTCCTCCCCTTTCCCCACTTCGTGAGGGTGAGGAAGTGGGGAGATCTTCACGGCTGTGAGGGTTCTATATAAGAACCCTCACAACCTCTCTCTGCCCCACCTCTTTTCAAGAAAGAGTAAAAAAAAGGAGGGAATGGAGAGAATAAGAGGATCTAGAGAGAGAGATGCAACGTCCGATCGAAAGAAGCGGCGACAAGTAACCCTTTTACTATTTTTTTTTGGTGTTAGGTGAGAGAGCGGCAGCTATGGCTGCCGGCATGTCTACTTAGATGAGGCGGTCTGCCAGTATACTTTTAGAAAGAGAGAAAATCGACAACTAGGTGGTGGTTGATGGCAACCTCTATCCGAGAGGGAGGAGGCCGAGGGAGGGGTCATGCCCCTTCGCATCGATCGCCGACTGCAGGTTGGTATAGCAGAGTCTCGACTGCACCCGCGGGTCTGCAGATCGAGTCAATAGGCTGACTCGATCTGGGTGCAAACCAGACCGAGATGAGTCATTTTGCTCGGTCTGGGCGCGAACCCAGACCGAGTCAGGTTTATTGGGGACCAAGACCGGGTCGGTCTGGGTGAGACCCAGACTGAACTAGTTCGAGGAAAAAGGGGGGCGGAGTTCTTAGCCATATGCCGATCGACTCGGTCTGGGTTGAACTAGACCTATTTGGCATGATCGAACTGGAACTCAGACCAGGTTAGGCCAGACTGAGGACCAACTTGGTTCAGGTTCATTCAAACCGAGCCTGGTCAAGGAATTAAAAAAAATGTGTTGAGAGGAGAACCAAGAGAGGCCAAGTAGGGCCTTGTCTCGATTCCTTGTGATGGATTTGGGTTGAACTGGACCAAACTAGGTCTGAGTCCAGTTCAATCCAGTTGAGCTTACATTGGTCTAAGTTGGATCAGACCCAGACTGAACTAGGTTTGGATCTAGTCTGTGACTAGGTGGGTCAGTTCTGGATCTAGGTTAGAACTATATTGAATCTAGTCAAATCTATCACTAATTAGAACTAAAATGGATTCAGTCCAGTCTGTCCTTGACTGAAACTGAACTAAACCAGTATGTCTCTAACTAGAATATAATTGAACCAGCCCAGTCTGTTTTCAATTGGAATAGATTGGGTCCAGTCCAGTTACACCAAACTGGGGTATGGATCTGCAGTGCTTAGTGAGCGGATCCGATATGGGATTTAGAGAGATTAGTTGGGTTTGAACTCAAACCTAGTTGGATCCAAACTAGGTTCAGTAAACCTAATGCACTAAACTCAATCTGAGCCCGAACTAACCTAGGATGAGTCAGGTCAGATCATAGTGAGTTGAAATGACCAAATTACCCTTGTATGTATGACCCGATAACTAATTAGTAAAATGGTCATAACTTAGTACTCCAAACTCAGAATTAAGTGAAGTTTGATGTATTTAATTCGTGACACAGAGAAGAATTTGTTTGTCCTATGATTTTGACCAAAAAATGAGTGCAGAAATTGAGGTCAGACAGACCACCTATAAAGGGGTATTTTGGTAATTTTGATTAGTATAGAGAATGTTTGTTTATTAATATAAACATAATTGTGTGATGATTAGATGCTACTATTATTGCTATGAGAAACTTGACTCCAGACTACAACTCAATATTTGCATTCGAAGTAAGAGAAATCATAAGCATTTTTAGTTAATAATACATTGTATGCTAAAGTATTTTGTGAATTAGACTACATGAGATCATATTTATTTGAGATTATAGTTGAATTCTAATGAGTTTAAAATTATATATTAAAAATATACCTTTCTTGTGAATATAAGAAATGGATTGAATTCTTGTGAATTAGCCTTGGTGCCATAAATGATTTCATGTATTTGTGATTTTTCAGTATAAGTTGACGTATTGAATTATTGTATTTTAGATAAAATGCACACTTGAAACTGTGAAGAACTTAGAAATACATGCAAGAGAACATATTCTTTAGAACTATATTTTGAGTCACATACTAGTTACAATTGTGTTACTGTACCTTAGCATGCTAAACTTAGACCCATAAATTGTCGGGATGTGACAGGTGAAAATGGCTACCTGATGGTAGTTAATGTGAGAGCCACCACTGTCGAGACCCTCAAAATTTATTATTGCAGAGAGACTGCATCTCTTCATGCTTAGAAAATTGGTGAATATTAGAGTCTTAGAATTATCCCTTAATGAGAATGTCCCTTGAGAGCACTTGTCGAGATATGAATATGCACTCGAGAAGAGTTCTTGTGAGAATGCATGTGATGCATATTATGTATGTCATAAAAAAATATGTTTTCTCTTAGAGATTTAGGACTCTAGAATAATATTAGAAAGTAGCATGAGCCATGAACCTTAGAGCAGGTATATCTTACCGATCTACACAGTAGTGGACAAAGAGAGTGTGGTTCATAACCTGTCCAACACTGTAGAATTGAAATATTTTACACGGGTTGCTATGCCCATATTTGGCTATTATCGGTATAGCCGAAGTAGATAGTGGTTAGTATTAAGAAAATGTTAACTTGTGATAATTGAGTAAGAAACTAAAGATATTTAAAAGACACAAACATGTGTGTGTTGCGTGATAAAAAAACTAAAATAAGACTAGGGGCTTAGAGACCATTACAGTTGTAAATTTGAGTTTAATTTGCTTATAATTTATTCATTGCTGAGTTTTAGACTCACCTCCTTTAATAATTATAACGGTAAGTTCTAGGTGACTTCATGAGACAAAGTTTGGATATTGGATGTTGCCATCTTTCTTCATTACATAGGTAGCTTCTTCTTTGGGCAAAATAATTATCTTATTTTCTTTTTATTTATTAAACTTAAGAGGATATGTCTCATTTGAATGATATAGCCTTAGTGCCTTGATTTGATTATGTGAGATTTTTTTTATTGATATTAACTGATGATTGTTTATTTTAAAAAAAATGTATCATATTTCTATGTGTTACTTTGATATTTTTCTTTGAGAAATAATACCCATGAACCCGAGCTCTAGAGGTCACAGATCAAAGTGTTATAATGGTTATATTTTGTCACATTTCACCATCAGATTGGCAGCAACCGTTAGTATCACATCAACCAGTATGAATTTTGTCACCCTGATAGTTTTCAATCAATCTGATGCCAAAATAATGCAAGTCAAAGAGTGACTTGTTCGAGAACAACCTGGGTCGAAGGGCATTCATGAGACTAAACATTCTATGACCAATTACCCAATGTAATAAGACCAAATATGAACATAGGGCATCACACCTTTTTATGGTATGGACTTTGCCAGTTTGATATGAGTATATAGGGCTGCCTATACACGAGTGTACAGAATCCGGCTCTAGTAAAGCGAACCCAGTCAGCCAATAAAGTGTAACCTCCAACCTAGTTATCACACTCAAGCTCCTTGAAAAATGTAAGCTTTTTAATTAGAAAGCTGTAAAGTATTTCTTGAACCATGGAACTAATGCCATAAAATTTGAAAAGAATATTTTGTTATATATCTGATTTTTTAATAAGAAAACCCTTGCCAAAAAAGCCTGCCCCTATGTGAGGTAAATAGTGGTGGGGGGTCACCAACATCCAAGTCCTTACGGAGCTGACCAGTTAGAAAGTAGGGTATCAATGGGTCGGGTTTGCCCGGACACGACCTGAAACAAACCATATAGGGTCCGGGTATGATGATAAATAAGAAGACCCGATTAAGTTTTGAGTCCAAACCCAAAGGCTCGATTAATACATGTGCTGGGTATAGTTTGTGAAATTTTATACCAGACCCGGGCTCGACCCGAGTTCTGATATAAGACCCACAATTTTTTTATATAAAAATGATAAAAAATATTATTTTACTGAGTATGGTCTGATTCATGTAGTTCTTATCGGGCCTGGGTATGGTTTATCTTATGGTGGGTCCGATTAGACCCAGATCTGAACCCGATACCATACCAAAAAATTGGGGCTAGGTCTGGTTCCACAAACCCTAGACGTTGCGAGAACAAAGGGGTCAGCACTTTCTCCCCAGGCTAGTCGCCACACCGGCGAAAATATCTGATTATATATCATTTTTCAAGTAATAAATTTAAAACCATTAATATATGGAAATATAATTAAGGGTTCAACGTTTTGAAAAGCCTGCAAATGAAGTAAAGTAATATTATCATAATCAATCTCATTATTAGTATTATTGTATTATTTGTGAGTCCACTGCTTTAGGCCATTTCCATTTAAGCACACCCACCAGCTAAAAAAAACTATAATAAACAATCTCAAAGACTTGTACCGTACAACCAAACCCATAAACCAATCATAATCAATTCAATTTCCTAATTATCAAAGCCAGAGGCAATAAGAAAGTCAAATACCAAAACCATTATCTATTCCTACAATTTCGGCTTTATCATTCCATATATAATAATAGCGTGTGAAATGGATCAGGCATGAACTTGTGCATCCCCACATAAATCGAGCTCCAGATCCAACACAACATAACCCAACTTTTACGGAATATAGGCACCTATCTCACATGGACACGGTAAAAAAGACACAGGATACAACATTCTTGTGCCGATATACACAGGGTTAAGTTAATGGAGCTGTCTAATGACATAGAAACGAACCCAAAAAGTGCATCAAGTCCAATCTTGGTCTCAAGTCTAGGTCAGGGTTCGAGTGGCATAGCGCCAACCTTGTATCCAGATCCAGCCCAGTGCCAGAGTAATCCTCACAATCAAGACGAGTTCAAGCCAAAATATGGTAATTTAACACCACGATTACCACGTATTCATGAGCATACTTATCTTTTATCTCTCCACCTTGCAAACACTAAAGATTTACGGATATGCATGGTAGGCTTGAGATATTTTTTAATGCTTATTGACAATTGCTATTATTTCCATCTACCTAGCTCCAATTTTTAAATGGAAAATGATCAGGTGCAATAGCATTGCACATTTCAAATGTACTGCCGAGAGTACCCACATCTGTTGCTAACAGGTTGTACGGGTGATTGAACCTGATTCAGCATGTTGGTAACTTTTAATATATATATATATATATATATATATATATATATATATATATATATATAGAGAGAGAGAGAGAGAGAGAGAGAGAGAGAGAGAGAGAGAGAGAGAGAGAGAGAGAGAGAAGCTGCTAACTTTTTTAGCTAACCGTTACAAGGGTTTATCCATGTATTACTTAAATCTAACCATACAAATGTCTTTGGCATGAAAGATTTAGTAACAAACAACACTTAGATTATATTGATGAAAAATATGATATTTTAAGGGTTTAATATTTAAGAAAATCTTAGATCATCAATTTTTTAAACCTTATAAAGACCTATAAGGTGTATCACAATTGGATGATCCAAGAGTTGATTCCTATAAAATCAAGCATATAGAACACATTTGTACAATCAGAAAAAACCTTTGAAAGCCCGATTAGCACAATAATTAGCTGCTATCACCTCCTTTCTTTCTCTCTCTCTCTATTGGTTAATCTAGCATATAACTAGTTGTGTTTAAGAATTCACCATATTAAATTATTAAAATATTCTTAAAAAAATGTTATTTTTGAAAATATATTGTTACTTTTTTATGTTGAAAAAGTAAATTTAATGGATTCATGCAGTTACTTTTCCTAAAAAGGTACTTTTTTTAAGAGATTAAAAAGGTATATATTGTTACTTTTTTATGTTAAAAAAGTAAATTTATGCAATTACTTTTCTTAAAAAGGTATTTAACTTTTCAATTTTTTTTCAAATTCAAAAGACTTATAATTACCAAAAAAATACCTATGCATTTTTAAAAGTATTATTTTTTAATAATATTTTAATCATTTTTCCGTAAAGTTTAATCTATCCATTATTAAACATAATTAGTTTAATGTTAAAATTAACTATATATATATATATATATATATATATATATATATATAAAGAAAAAGAAGGAGAGATATGGTTGATGTGGACGGCAGAATAACAGACCGGAAAACCTACAGGCCACTTTATCAAATTCAGTGCCCGATCAACCGCTGACATCAGCTGAGGATAGACAGATAGGACTGCGGGAGGGGAGGGCGACTGTAGCGGACGTGGCATGATATGGGCACTGGATGACGTGGCACAGTAACTCGTGGGTGGTATGATTTATTTTGCAATCAAATATCTCTCTCCCCCTCTTGTTTTCTCTCTCATCTTTTTTTTTCTTTTATTTTTTCTAAAACAATCTTTTTAGGGTCCAATAATTTCACGTCTCTTTCTGTGCATGGGGAGGCGTGTGGACGATAATTGTTTTGAAAAGATTTTGGGTCGGGGGGGATAAAGAAGGGTTTCTTTTCCTTTTTGAAGATTCCTCCCATAACCAATTACTTCCATGCATTCGATCTTTGCCCCCCCTACTCTTGGGCAGTTTGGCCTAGACTGGAAAAAGTTATCACTATACCATCTCCCCCCCCTCCCCCCCCAACCACTACTAAAATGACCATCCCAACCTGCTTCTTTGATTTCATCTACCATCTTGGTTTACAATGTTTGTATATGGGTCGGATCCAAATCCAAACTTTATATCTTATCAGGGTTGGATGCAGTCGGGTATAGGCGCATTTGTGGATACACTTGATCCGAACTAGGTAGGTATATTGTTACTTGGATACATAAACCAGGTCTGTTCAACAACAGTGGACGAATTGTTCATCCACAGTTACGCCTTCTCTCTCTCTCTCTATCTATCTCTCTCTCTCTCTCTCTCTCTCTATATATATATATATATATATATATATAGAGAGAGAGAGAGAGAGAGAGAGAGAGAGAGAGAGAGAGAGATAGAGAGAGAGAGAGAGGCCCATACCAGTGGACGAGCGAGTCATCCACTGGTATCGAATGCTTCTTTGTTGCTGTTCCCGTGCCGATCAGCCGATGTTGGCCATGATCGCTGCTAATGACCTTTTATCTTGCAAAATTGACGAATGAGCATTGTTCAATGAGATGGTTGTCCACCATTACGATCATCTCTCTCTCTCTCTCTCTCTCTCTATATATATATATATATATATATATATATATATATAAAATCCAGAGTTTGCATTTATAATTCAACCAAAATGTTGGCTTTGTAATTCAATGATATGCATAGGATATTTTCTCATAAGGAGGTGTTTTTTTTTTTGATGAAAATAAGAAGGCGAATTAATGGATCTTTTTGGAATAAAAAGTTTAATTTTCCATTTAGTCTGGTGCACATTGTAATTTGGTCAAAAAAGTGGGCCCCGATCATCACGATCTTCTTAATCATAAATCACTTTCATCTCATCTACTTGACTTGGTGAAACAGGAAAGCCCCTTTTTTATGTGCTCTTTTCTATAAGAGAGACAAAGGTGTCCTACAAGCATTGCTGAGCACCCAAAGTTGTTGGTTGCTTGCCCTCCATTAGGGTTGCCTCAAGGGTTGTTTTCCATCACCATTAAGATTTAAATGAATAAAAACTTCCATATCCAACTTCGTTGGTAAGTAGTAGCAGTAAATAAATCTTACTGTCAAGGTGGGGATAATCAGTGTCAACATGCGATGGAAAAACAAAATTTAGAATCAAGGCGTGAAAATTATTAGTGCTAAAGGGCACAAGGATGCAGTCATCTTTATGAAGATTTTTCACTATGACTAGTACGTAAGGTAATCATAGGCTGCGAGAGTAAAAAATGGAGCATCCTTGTGACAGATTTTTTATTTTACTAAATTTTTTTTTTTACAGTTTCAAGTGTGTGCTGCTTATCTCGGGTACATATCTTGTCCTCTCTACTGTACCATACTATTTATCTAGAAATCACTGGCACAATTTTTATCAAGCCAATCTGAACCCATAGGTGCATTCTGCACGGGTTTTTTAGGGATTGCATATCGAATTGTATCATTTTAATGTATAAGCATGTTCTCCTGGGTCATAAAAGTTTAATGCATTGTGAGCCATTCATTTTTTGAACACATGGAAAGCATGCTTAACTGGCACAATTGCATGATTCAAAATATGTTTTCCCATGTATAAGCTTTATATTGACAAAAAATCAAAAAACAGTTTTTTCTACTAGATTGTACATACTGATGATAGTAGCAAATATTTTCCCACTTGTTTTCTTATAATTTAAAGGTAGTTCTTTACAAGGAATCAATATATATATATATATATATATATATATATATATATATATATATATATATATATATATATATATATATATATATAGAGAGAGAGAGAGAGAGAGAGAGAGAGAGAGCAATGGGTAGGTGCTAAATGAAATATGCTAAATGATACGTGCTATATTGGTTTTTCAGGTTTTGTTAGTTTTATTTTTAAATTCTGACCATAGTACTTGATTTTATAGGCACCAGCTCTTTAAGTGTTCCATTTCTGACACATAGTTGGGTTTTTATAAGGTTCAAAAAATCAATGGTCTAAAATCTTTGTAAAATTTTAAGGCTCCAAATATTATTTTTTTCATCAAAAACACATGATACAGGTGTGGATTCCTCCTAAATCGATCATGCCCAACACATTTATGGGGTTAGAACTGCCAAAAAAATTCCGAAAGAGCAGAAAAGCTCATTTAGCACAAATAATATATATAATACAAAACATAAGCATATGTAATTGCATACATTCATGTCTATAATGATAATGACACGCACTCATGCTTGCTTATTTCTTGGAAGCAGCGGTCAGATCAACTGTTTCATTTCTTCAAGAAATGCAAGATCACGTCTTGCAGCGGTTAGAGAAAGCAAAAGAATATAATATAAAAAAGTACTATTGAGTTATCTTGAATATTTTATGTGCCTGGTCTAATCTAGTGATGTCACCCTCTTCTCTTACTTTGCTCGAGTGCAACCTTCATGAAAATAGAATTGATTGATTGGTGTAAATATAAATGAACCAAAAACTTTCTTTGGTGCCCATATATATATATATATATATATATATATATATATATATATATATATATATATATATATATATATATATGAAACATCAATACACCAAGAACAATCATGATCATCATCATAAATACAGTAAGTTTCTTTTTTTTTATGTTAGCAAGTTTTTCTTTAAAAAAAATTCTAAATAAATTTTCCAACTATTCTCCAAGCTTAAGGCGGTCCATTCCCACAAGCTAATCATACCCTACCGGTTCTTTTTTAGAAAATTCTTCTCTTCTCTTCTCTTCTCTTCCCTTCTTCTTTTGTTGTTTTGTTCTCTTATTTAGATGGTTGTAGTGAGTCATGCTTACATCTCTCTTCAGCTTTGAGGCCGTTTCAACCTTCCTCTTTTGTGTTTTTATCAATGTTATCAATATATATCGGGAGAAAATCGATACGATTCAAATTCAAGATATTTTTTAATAAATGTAAAAAAAAAACTTAAAATTACTTTTTAATATTATTTTAATAGTTTTTTTCATGTAATTGACACTTAATAATTTTAATTATTTTTTTGGCCGATTCAGAATGATTCACTTGAGTATCGGTATCAGTCGATTCATCGAAAACGGGGTTACTTAGTGGGCTCACCTCACTACGAGATAATGATTTTGATGACCCTCTCTCTCTCTCTCTCTCTATCTCTTAAATTTGTTTTTATTCTTAAGCTCATACAAGCCACATGCTTCCAACCGTACTGTTTGAGAGGAATGGAATGAGTTCATTAGTCGCTTTTCCAACCAATATGAGCTTTGAAAAGAAGAGTAATATAGAAAATTGAAAGTAACAAGTGATATTGGGTCATCATTACGGGTGTCAATTACCGGTCCGGTTTACCCGAACCTGACTTGGATCAAACCCTATAGGGTCCAGGTATGGTGACAAATAAGAAGACCAGATTAAGACATGGGTCTAGAGCCGAAGGTCCGATTAATACATAGACCGGGGTATAATTAATTTGTAAAATTTTATATCAAACCCGGGACTGACTCTAGTTCTTATTAAGAACCATAATTTTTTAATGTAAAAATGATAAAAAATATTATTTTACTGGATATGATCCATGTCTGATTCATGTTGTTTTTATCGGATTAATTCAAGTATGATTTCTCTTATAGTAGACTCCATTAGACCCGGAAATACCGTACCCAAAAATCTAGTCCAAGTCTGATTCCACCTGGGTGTGAACCAAACCCCACCCGTAGTCATTCTAAGGGTGTGTTTCTACTTGATGGTTGGTTTCCGTGGAAAGATGCAAAAACCGAGGCCATTTTATGCACATGTCTGCGTCACATGTGCATCATTTAACCGTAGAATCAGGCGGCAGACTAGAAACATCAAATGATTTTTTATTTATTTATTTTTTAAAGATAACTAGAGGAAAATGACCTCATCACCACCAATTTCACTGGTGTAAAATTGCTGGTGTCAGTGGAAAGAGAGATTTCCCTTTATTATAACTAAATGTAAAGTGATTTTTTAAAAAGAGGAGCAACATTTTATTAAAACAAAGATGACATGCATGATACATAAATAGGTGCTTGCTCTGGGTTGCCCAAGTGGTTAGAGCGTCCTTGAAAAGGTGGTGAAACCTTATCTAGACTAGGATCGATTTCTCCTGGGATCAAACTGGTGGCTTGCCTGGTGAATGCCCTTGGCGAGCTAAGGCACTCACCCGAGGTTTACTACCTAGGAGGAGATGACAATTTAAGTGACTTCTATTCCTAGGCAAGTTTCTCATTAAAAAAAAAGATACATAAATAAGGGATAGGAAATCACCAGCACAAATTTACATCCATTCCTATTGTGGATCCACCCACTCAATTCTAGAAACCCTTACTCTCAAATTATTGAAACATGTTTTTTTTTTTTCTGTAGGCCAAGGGAAAGTGCCCTCCTCACCAACAACTGCAACATTAGCTGGCCACTGGTTGGTAAAGTCCTTGAGGTCCCCCTATTCACCTGAGTGTTGGATCATGCGAAGTAGAAGTGATCAATCAGGTGATCCACAAATCGGTGAGCAAAGAGTTTTTTTTCAGCAGGAAACCGAAAGGGCTAACCTTCAAGAGAAATATTCTCAAGAGTTTTTGTATTTCTCACAGTATCTTGAGTTTTCCTCATCTCTTGAGTAGTTACCCTGTAGAAACAACCCACCAAAAAATGTGGCCCACCCTTGATAGTGGGTTTATGCTATTTTACCTTAAACCAACTTTAAACCTTGGTAAAAAAACTTTTTCTAAAACAAATGTGCAGTAAAAAGCTAAGTTTGATAAAGGACAATTAAACAGTAAAACTCATCCCACACAGTTAGTGAAGTTGATCAGGATCTATAAGCCTAACAATCTACCACTTGGCCTAGTGGGCCGAATCATAATACAATGACTTATTCCTACTATCTAGGACTTCTCTAAATGTATCAAACTCTAGTTATATAAGGTTTAGCCATCTCAACTAGATCATATTATCTTAGACATATCTAAAACCCATAAACAATACATGTTAAATTTTTTTTTTTTCAGATATGCCGTTTGTCAAGGACTCAACTATCATATCAAAAGTTGATAGATAACTAATTGTAATTTCATTCTTTTCAATCATGCCATAAATATAATGATATTTTATCATTATATGCCTACTCTTGGAGCTATTTGATCTAAACGTCATCAGGCTAACAACAACTTGATTATCACAATAAATTTACATTGGGCCACCGACTATAGCAAACTTAAATCCTTAATGAAGTAGTTTATCCAGACAACAAATGTAATAAAAATATTGTAGCCACATACTTTCCTTCCTATGTATCCCGGGCTGCACAACTTTGTTTCTTGCAAGACAAAAAAATTGCTCCTCCACCAAAACGAAAAATATAACAGAAAGTAGATTTGTAGTTGTCCTTATTGTAACACCCTGCCAGATCTTGAGATATTTTTTTTTGAAATACAACATAAGACTTTTTTGAACCAATTCAAAACTATCCCCAAACTCGAGTGTGTCATAATATTAGAATCAAACCATAACAATTCAAATACCATAAAATAATTTTATTTATATCATAAATAAAAATTCAGAGTTTGTACACAAAACACTAAAAAAGAACAGAATAGTACAATTCAGTCCAACAAAACAATCTCCATGTGTATCGATATTCGTCTGCCTACTCTCACGGTGCTGAAAAGTGAAAAGAAACAAAACGCGAGACACATCATGTCTCATCACAATTCCCTAGACCCTTATTAGGTTTCAACAATCAAACAACACAACAAATAACAATTACGGTATAATCTACACAACCCTTACACTATTCTATAATGATGTGAGCATACAAATCATACACATACAATGCACACATACTTTGATGCATATATAAACAAACTATTCATGCACATTCTCATGTGTATATTAAGCATACGATGCACACATATATTTATGTGTACATAAGACATACAATTCACACATACTCTTATGTGCACATACAATTCAAACATATAATTTTATGTGTTTGTATTCATGCATACAATTATGCAAACAGGTCATTCGAGCATACACTTACTCTCACATGCGAATTCACACATAAAGTTAAACATTTATTTCATTTAAGAATGCAATTATGCTCACACATACTTTATGCATACAATTATTCAAGTATCATATTTAAACATACAAACATACTCGTAAACAATTTAAATGCATACAACTATGCAGTTATGTCATGACTTACTTTATATCTGAGTAATTTTTCTTTGTTTTAATTAGCTTTCCTTTTCTATTCATGATATGCTTGCAAACATCAAAACTTAAATTCCATCATGTTACCCCGGGGCACTACGCTCGACCCACTATGGGTACTCATGCATCTCTAGGGATGTTCATTCACATAATTTATATTTTCTATATTTTAATCTCTAAGAAAACAAGACACTAGCACTAGAGTTTGGGATATGTTATCATGTCGTCTCTCAAACTGGAACATCATAGGCACACTATTATTGACATACAACTACAACTCAAACTCTGCCATGGGTATCAGAGCACAAAGTCTCCTAAAACCAATGTGATAGGGAAATGGTTCACATTTGACCCAACAAGAATGCTATAGTCCATGTTTGACGAGACAACAATTCTCACGTGGTTGGTGTAAGTGCATGTTCATATTTGACAAACTTGCTCGACCTCAATAGTACAATCCAATGTCATCTCATCTTTAAGAGTGGCGCGTAGTGCAACTTTCTTAATTTTCAAAAACTTTTTTCAATGCATGTTATTTTACACAGTAAACATATATACTAGGCAATATCCTGTTAACAGTAGCACTCGGGTCAATACCCATAAATTTTATGTTATTCAATCATGCATATCATGCATCATATATGCAAAAAATTTAACATACAAGCAACAAGTTGGGTCAACACCTATAAATTCAAGTCATTTATTCATGCACTTCATGAATCACATTATATTTGACACACATGCATATTTTAACTTGAATGAGATAAATTATAATACATAAATACTTGGATCAATACCCATCAAATTCATGTTATTCTATTATACAATATTGCATAGATAATATTTGCCATACTTGTAAGATCTAAAACATAGATCATAGTTTCAATATAGGAAATAAATATTTGGATCAATACCCAATACGAAACATGTCTTCTGAACATGCATCACATTTGTAACCCACTATTTGACATATTCGCAAATGTCAAACATATAGATATGTCATCCACCCATATATATATATATACGATATATCATAAACATACACTTTTTAATGTGTGCAAATAACTCTATGCATCTAATTTTTAATACATTCATTTATACATTTTGTCTCATTTCATACATCATCCCACACATTTCATTTATTTATACGCATGTCGGTGGCATAAACACACATCACATTACATAAGTATTTATACATATCCCTCAACTGCAAATGCAAAAAATACAACATAACATTCATACGTGCACAAAGAAAAACAATAGAAAAGTACAGTCCAATATAATATAATAGTTTTTTTTTTTGCATCGACATCCATCCACCTGCTCTCGTGAAGCTTAAAAGTAAAAAGAAATGAAGCGTGAGACACATCATATCTCAGCACAATTCCGCTGAGCCTTATTATGTCTCAACAATCAAACAACATAACAAATATCAATTACAGTATAATCTATGTAACCCTTACAACATCCTATGATGATGTGAGCATATAATGCACACATACTTTGATGCCTATACATAATCAAACCATTTACTTATGTTCTTGTGCGTATATCAAACATATAATGCACACATTCATTTATGTGTACATAAGACATATAGTTTATGTATATTCATATGCGCACATATATAATTATGCGCATAGGTCATTCGGGCGTACACTTATGTGAACATGAAAATTCATATATAGAATTAAACATCCATTTCATTTATGCATGCAATCATGCTCACACATACCTCATGCATACAATTATTTATGTATCATATTTAAACATACAAAATACTCGTAAATAATTTAAATGCATGCAACTATGCAGTCATGCCATGACTTACCTCATGCATAGTAATTTTTCTTTATTTTAATTAACTTTCTTTTGCAATTCAAGCTATGCTTGCAAACATCGAAACTTAAATTTTATTCTGTTATCCTGAGGTACCACGCTCGACCAACTACGGGTACTCAAGCCTTCTTGGGAGTGTTCATTCACATAATTTGTATTTTTCACATTTTAATCTCAAAAGAATAAGAGAATAACACCATAATTTAAGATACATTATCATGTCGTTTCTCAAACTGGAACGTTGTAGGTGTACTACTATTGACATATAACTGTAGCTCCAACTTTTTCACGTGTATCACAACGCAAAGTCTTCTTAAACCATTGTGGTAGGAAAAATATTCACATTTGACTCGGCGAGACTGCCATAATTTGGGTTTGACGAGACCACAATTCCCATGAGGTTGGTGCAGATGCAAGTTCACATTTGACATACTTGCTCGACTTCAATAATACGAGCCAATATCACTCAATGTTTCAGAGAGATGCATAACTTTCTTAGCTTTTGAGAACTTTTTCTCAATGCATATAATTTCACACAGTGATGTTGATTTAACAAATTCAATAATATGAATTTAAAAGTACTTACAATTTTGTTGTTTATTAAAATAAATGATTCAATAAATGCATAGTTAGTTAAGCTTTTATTTATTTATATGTTTTAAAATTTAGTTGTGTATAGCTTTTTTGAATAATTCAAAGCTTTTTTGGATTGTTTTTATTTATTTTTTGATAATAGCTGCAAATAGTTATTAACATGTAGACATGCTTTTGCCAAATAATTGTAACTTATTATTTTATCGATTATCGGTTAATCGATTTTTATCTTGATTAATCATGATTTACAAAAGAATATAATCCTCGAAGAATTGCCGAGGATGAGTTTGGCTACTATGTTCACCAAGACACTGTAGAAAAATATTGAAGTGCAAAAGTCACCCCAAAAAAAGAAAAGTGTATCACGCACGCAAGGCCCACAAAAGTCATAGCAAAGCTACCAATTTAAAGAAAACTAGGGATGGCAGTGGACCGGGGCAGGGGCGGAGGACAAGGTCTCCACCCCCGCCCCGCCCCCGCCCCGTTTCAAAATCTGAATCTCCAATCCTCACACGGGGATGGATTTTAATCTCCACCCCCACCTCCATCCCAGTTTCATGTCCTCCATCCTTGGTCCAAATAGGGGCGAGGCGGGGCTCCATTTTTTCCTTGGTCTATAGTCATCCCTTGAAGGATTGGGGGCGGGGATTGAGATGGGGATGGGGGAAAGCATAAGTCCATCCCTGCACGGGGATAGATTTTAACCTTCATCTCCGCCTCCATCCCCGTTTCATGCCCTTCATCCTCAATCTAAACGGAGCGAGGCGGGGCCCATTGTCCCGGGGTCCACTGCCATCCCTGAAGAAAACCTTAGGTCTTTTTCCCCCTTGGAGGTACAACCAGTTTGGCTTAAAAATAATCTATGAATTTAAAACACGATGTTGCATCAACCGGTACAGCATAAGATGGGTTTCATCCTACTTCAGCTAGATGGCTGGGATGGACATGGAAGGGATCTTTTTTGCTCTTCAACTAAGTGCCTCTTAGTGAAAAGCATAGCTAGGGTTGCACATGAGTCGGGTTCGAGCCAAGGTTGGGCTTGCTCAGCTTGACCTGTTAAAAGATTTTGGGTGTCCAAGCTTGGCTCGAGCTCAAGCCAAGCTTGGATACCTACTTGGGTCGAGCTTGAGCTGGACTACTTTAAAGTAAAAGACTCGCCACCTCCTGTTGAGAGGGCCAGCACCTAACCATTAAGGTAAGAACTGTTTTGTTGTTCTTTTGCTTAATAAAATTTAAATATAACTATTCCTATTCTATTTTTTTTTAACCCACTCCCACGTGCAAAAACAACGGAGTCATGTGAGAACCATTAAAACACATGCCTCAGCTATTCACAGAAAGCCTCGAACTTTTGAGTTATTGCATTGAATGTCTACTCTTTTTTCTTAATTCACTTCTAATACCCATCTTAAATTTTAAACGGTTGTCTTTTATCGATAAAAGCAGTCATATTGTGTTCTTTTGTTGAGGAAATCAATCAACGAAGCGATGGTCAACTAGGCTCGGTTGGTCGACTATAGTTAGGGGTAAAAAAACTCACAGGGTTGACCCGGTGACTCGATTGACTTGGCCAGGATCACCCAATCACCAGGTCAAAAACTTGGTTGGAATCTAGTCTTGTATAAAATTTCACAAACTATACTCAGGTTAATGTATTAATCAGACCTTCGGGTCCAGATCTGAGTCTTATTATTTATCACCATACCCAGACAGCTACATGAACCAGACCTAAACCATACCTGATAAAACCATATTTTTATCATTTTTACATTGAAAAATTGTGGGTTTTAATCGAAACTCCGGTCGAGTCCAGCTGGTTTGGGACAAAATTTCACAAACCATACTCCGGTCAATGTCTTAATCGGACCATTGACTCCAAACCTGGGTCTTAATAATATTTATCACCATACCCGGACCCTATAAGGTTTGATTCGGGTCGGGTCCGAGTAAACCCTACCCGTTGACACCCTTAATTCTCACCGCTGAGATGTCCAATTTGGTCACTAGATTTAGAAATGAAAAAGCACTGAAGGGAGTCAAATGCAATAAGAGAAAACTGGAGCGTCTTTTCATAAATAGCTAATAAGTTAGTGGGAGGTAACGAAGGAAAAGAGTGGGACGAGTACGCTGGCGTCAAGCCTAGGTCATGGGCGTCAGGCCCACGTCGCTGCAGTAGCAGAGTGGGGCCTTGAAATTTGAGAAAAAGAAAGAATTCCTCTCTCTTCCTCGGGAGTCTAATATATAAAAAGTGTACTCAGGAGAGTGCAGTCCGGGGATGTTGCGCCTCGCGAGACAGGCGAGTGTGGGCTTCGGTGGCGATCCCGAGCTGATTCAAAACCTCCTGCTGCATCACTACCAATAAACAAATACCTCTCTCTCTCTCTCTCTCTCTCTCTCTCTCTATATATATATATATATATATATAATGTGATTTTTTTGGTTTCAAAGCCAAGAAATTGAAAAATCAAAAACCTAACTATGAATTTTGGCCTCAAAAGAGTTTGACACAGTGGAATTGAGCCTAAGCAGCTAGGTAGGCGGTCTAAGTTCAAATCTCATTAGAGTCTTTTCTTTCTCAGCATGTAGCTTGATGAGTTTTTGGGGGTAAGGGGTACGCCCACATAGTTTTACTGTCAGGACAACGACCATAAGAACCACAGACAAAGCCAGGACCACTAAGTATTTAAGTATTTGATTATTACAAAAAAAAAATTATATATATATATATATATATATATATATATATATATATATATATATATATATATATATATATATATATATATATATATATATATATATATATATATGAAATTTTCAATTAAGTGGTAGTACAAAAATTGCAAAGTAGTTCTAAAAGGCAAAAAACCGTAGTCAAATATTAAAGTTTTTTTTTTGAGAAAAAAAAATTAAGAAGACAAAGAAAGAAAGAAAAGATATCAAGCTAAGAAAAGATACGGCCGGTTTGCACTTTGCACCATATTGTGCAAATTGAACTCGAGCAAATCTAAACGATTGTAGATAAGGAAGACAAAAAAAAAATTGAAACATTAGAAAGAAAGGAGTTGACAAGAGAAGAAAATGTGATGCTTTTATTCTGTTTGGCTTCATCATGATAATAAAAATACACTGTCGACAACACTCTCAAAGAACAAAAAGGATGAAAGAGAGAAGACAAGCAGAATCCTGAGCACAAAATGTACAGATCATACACTGGCAGTTGGGACATCAGAAAAATAAAAATAAAAAAAAGCTTCAATGGAAAACGAAATCTCATCCCGTCCTCAATTTTTTTCTTCGGTTCTTGCTCTCCCTTTCCCTCCCCCCCCCCCCCCCCACAAGGAATGAGAAAGAAAAGACAAATAACAAAAATAATATCAATTCGGATATCCAACGGCCATTGTTCCATCCCTCCATTCTTCAAAAGGGAGCCCTCCAATATTCCCCGTCCAAACTCGCCCACCGAGCCTTTGAGATCCCGAGCCGCGAAACCCGTTCGTTGGAATCTATTTTCCGAGGGGGATTCTCGTTTCCTTTTTCCCGTGTCTGTTTCTTCTGATAAGCTGTCCATCTTCCGATTCACTCTCTGCCCTCGATCTTCCAAATATCTTCTTATTAAAATAAATAAATAAAATATTTTTTTTCTTTTTTTTGAATCCATGAACAGGACGTCCTAAGACTCGAAGAAGAAGAACGACTCGAGGGGGGTTATTCTTTAGCCCGATCGTGAAGGATTTCGGCCTCAGAAAATAAGTACATATGGTACACTTCAAATCAAAGAAGAAGAAAAATAAGAAGATGAAAGGAAAGATAAAGAAAAGAAAAGAAAAGAAATGACAAGAGAATGAGAAGAAGAAGAAGAAGAAGAAGAAGAAGAAGAAGAAGAGGAGAGTGGTGGTAGGTCATTGAACCATGGCGATGAAAGAACCAGTGTTGCTGGTGGAAGCAGGAGCGCCCTGCCTTGTTGTGTACTGCGCCTCGTAAGTGGCCGAGATCCGCCTCCTCGGCTGCTGCCTCTCCTCCTCGTCGTCTTCGTCATCGTCCTCCTCCTCTTCGTCGTCGTCGCTGTCGGGGTCATCCATCTTGGCGTAGCCGTCCATGACCGCCCGGCGGTACTGCTGCCGCTGCTCCATCAACTCCTTCACAATGTCTTCTGGCTTCAATTCAAAACCAATAATCAATCAACTCAGACCAAACAAAAGCTAAAGACTCAACTTTGGATTGATAACTCGAAGAATTCCCCTCTCGAACCAAGCTGAAAGGATCGAGATGGAAAAGGGTAGGTACGTCAAATCATAATAATCACAATGGTCATGATTTTTTTTTATTCCAAAGCTAAAAGTGTCTCCTTATCATTAGCACAAGATGACAGAAACTGTTTGACGAAATGACTGAATGAACCTCTCTCTTAACGAAAAATCCGACGATTGAGAGCCCATTTTCGTCACTTCGTCTCTTTTGAGTTTTTGCCTATCCCGAAGAGAGAGAGAGAGAGAGTATCTGCGCCACAATCATTTTTACCTTCTTGCCCCCCACGCCGTTGCCTTCTTCCACCACGCTAGAGTAAAAGCCCGCCCCGTTGTTGCCCTTCTGGACCTGCATTGCCGACCCGCCTTTGGCCCCGCGCCCCTTCTCCCCGTCGCTGCCTTCCATATCCGGCGGTGCCGCCGATATCGGCGAGGGCATGATCGCCAGGAAGTCTCCGCTGGCGTGCTGCTCCGGCAGGCTCGTCTCGTGGGGGGACTCCAGGTCAGGCTTGCTCGAGGAGTTGCCGCCACTGTGGACCCTCTTGCGGTAGAGCGCGTCCAGTTGGTGGAAGTAGGGGCACGTCTTCGAGTCCTCCGGACGCTTCTTGTTGCTCTCCTTCACCTTCTTGAAGTACTTGTTGATGTTTTCCCACTTCTCCTTGCACCTCTTGGCGCTCCGCTTGTACCCCAGCTTCCCCATCTCGGCCGATATCTCCTCCCACAGCGGGCCCTTTGGCCCGGCTTCCTGGTACCTCGATTCGAGACCGCTGCGGAGATTGATCAGCGTGAGAACCTCCGCCTTCGGCCACCGGGAGCTCGTAGGATCGAAGCTCGTCACCGCCGGCTCCTGCTCGTGAACTACGATATCGGTGGTAGACGTGTGCATTGGCCTCGTTTCTACCGGCTGTGGTGGAGGCTGCTGCTGCTGAACGGGCGGAATTGTAGTCTGAGGAGTAGCGGAAATAGGCGGGGCAGGCGGCTGCGGAGGTGGTGGTTGTGGGGGAGGAGGGAGGTGGATGGTTTGGCCCGTGAACTTCTGAAGGAACTCGATCATGGCGGCATCCCTCGATGCCGACATTGCACGTTCCTGAGCCAGAATGTCCAGCTCCCTGCTCAGCCTAGCCATCTCTTGGCGCTTCCATGCTTCCTCCCTTATCATCCTGTCTTCTTCCCTCTTCTCTATGGTCTCTAGAAACCTTTGTTGCAGCGCCACCTGCTTCTCCACCACCTGCTTCATCAGCCCCTCGAAGAAATTCATCATTTTTTGGGTGCTTGACTCGGAAGATCTCTTGCGCTTACGATAGCTTTGATCCTGGCTGCCATCCGACGAATCTCCAGACGTGGAGGACCCACCGGAGGATAGGGTGATGCCGCCGCTTAGATCGGCCGAAATCCTGGGCATGTTTTGTAGTGCAGGAACAGTGGAACGGGTCGGTTGGCTGGAAGCGATAGGGGTCGCAGCGGTGGTGCTGCTGGGCTGAGGCTGCACCCTCGTGGTACTCACCATGGCGCCACTTCCCCCAATCGGGGTGCTGTGAATTGTGCTTACCGTTGCCGGTGCCGGCCCCGTTACATTGATGGTGGCTACTGGGGTTGTGGCAGTGGCGGAGGTGGCGTTGGCGCTGCTGGTGGTGCCATGGAGCGCTTCCAATTGTGTGAAAAACCTGTAGGCCTTCCCATCTTGCCGGCCGACCCTCCCTTCCTTGGTCCTCTTGTAGTACTTGTGGACGTTCTCGAATTTCTCTTTGCATTTCTTGCCGCTTCTGTTGTACCCCAATTCGGCTAGCTTCCTGTGATTCACAAGCCAGAAGTAGGCATGAGGGAGGGAGCAAATGGCATAATTGCTTCGTGCCTATAGATAGCCTATTGACAAAGAACCAATCCAGGACAAGGAATATTTTATTTCAATTTGGGTGCTCTCTCTCTCTCTCTCTCTCTGGAGAGAAGACTGAAGGCGGGACAATGATAATTGTGATTGGTGGTGGATAGAGATGATGATGAGATGATGAGGGTGATAGAAATGAGATAGTTGAGAATAGCATCTCTGTAGCAGCTGCTAACAGCAACAACAGAGTCCCCTATGATCCGTGGTACGGCACAATTGAATCGTTACCAGTCTTTTTCTTTATTTTCCCCCTTTTTTCGGTATATCGGAACATGTACTGAAACCCCAACAGCACGGTTTTCCGTGAAGCTTCTTCGCTAGCTACCTGGATCTGTGAATCCCTCGGAGCCTAAGTTCAACAGAGAGAGAGAGAGAGAGAGAGAGAGAGAGAGAGAGAGAGAGAGAGAGAGAGAGAGAGAGAGAGAGAGAGAGAGAGAGAGAGAGAGAGAGTCTAGCACCAAAGTTTCTGTGCTCGTTGAATTGGTTGTAGGTCTACTGTGCACAGACTGTTGTGTCAATTAAGGGGGATTGATGGGTCATGACCGCCTTTAGAGAAGGCAGAAGGGAAGATGGGAGGGGGGAGGAGGAATTCTATGGTGGTGAGGGGATGCATACCTTGATACGTCTTCCCACAGAGGACCCTTGAGTGTCGCATCACGGAAGGCGCCGTCCATCTCGGACCTGATCTTCAAGAGGGCGAGTGTCTCCTGCCGCGGCCACCGGTTTCCGGTGGCTCCCCGCTCGGCCTCCTCCCCAGCCAGCACCTCATCGTCCGGTAACCCGCCTGCGGCCACCGGCAACAACTCGTCAAAATTGGCGGATCTGGCGGGCGGCCGCGAGCTGATGGGCGACGCAGCCTCCGGCAGAGCGTCTCCGGACTTCTGCTGCTGCTGCTGGTCCAAGTGCAGGTGCTGAGGGGCCGATAGGTCGTGGCCACCGGAAATTCCGATCATGTGGCCCCGTCCTCCGCCGGACCCTCCCACATACGGCGTCACTTCCGGCGTCACTCCATATGGAGACCCTCCTTGCTGCATATTTCGCCCTCCCCTCTTTTTACCTATCTTGTCCACTATCCTTTTACAGGGAAACTCAACGCCTCTCTTTAATTACTCCTTCCCTCACGAAGAGAGCGAGAGAGTTTAGAAAAGAAATCTGCACAAGGTGGGGGTGAAAAAAAACAAGATGGGGCGGGCGAGGGGACAACTGGAAAGCTGAAAGGATGCCCAAAGAAATCGAGAGGTGAGAAGGGGAACGGGGGTAAGCAAAATTTAAAAATAATAATAATAAAATATAAAAAAAAAACAGAAAAAAGGTGTAGAAAATTAGAGAGAGAGAGAGAGAGAGAGAGAGAGAGGGTGGTGGTGGTGATGATGACCCCCAAACTTGAGATGCTGCGTTGTCAGCGAGCTTATACTTTGCAGTTAATAATAGTTAAAGCGGAAGGCAGCAGCACAAACCCCGACTGATATTATACGCATGCCCGAAACCGAAACGCCTGCCCATCCCTACCTCCCTTCTCAATGTATCGAATATACTTACAGGAGCGGTGGCGTAAACCCCGCGCCTTCACAAGGTAAAAAAAAAAAAAACCTGGAAAGAACCCTACAAATTTTTTACTACTCGATCATTTTAGACAGAAAGGGAGGGTAAAACGGGAAACGCGGATGTGGGGTTGAAGAAGGCAGACAGGAATACACTGAACAGCTGTAGCGTGGGCCCCATCACTGAAGGGTGAGGAGCTCTCAACGTGCGTGCCTGAGGAGTGTAGCGGATCCCACAGCACCACCATTCTCTCATACCAACTGCCGTGGTTTTCCGGCTGCTTTCCGGCTGCCCTTCGTCGGGAAACGGCAGCTAGTCATTTCGGCGGGTCCCCGTCCCCTTCTCCTCTTCCCCGGTTGGTCAAGAATAATGGAGTCCAATCCACCTCCTTCCTCTCTCTATGATTTGTAGTTTTCATCTCAGAAACCGAAGTAACCCATATAATTTTTTACCGCGGCTAAATGACTAATATTGCCCTTTAAGAATGGTTGACCTCCACGATGAATGCCTTTTTCTGTTTTTCGTTTTTCCCCGTTCATCGATGAGACGAATTGCAGGGAAAAGTGACGAGGGCACTTAGGTCATTGTGAGATCTCGTTCGCTTTTTTTTTCTCATCTTTTTTATATTCCGTTGTCTTGGATCTCACGCGGTAACTATCTTTCTTTTTGTTCCTTTTTTTTTTTTTGTTTTTTACTCGACTGTGTTTTTTGTGGGGCCTTTTTTTTTTTTTTCTAAACTCTGCGTTCATAATCACTCCCTACCACTTGTCGCCTGATTAAGAGTTATCCTTATCGCCACGTCACCTCCCTGTTGCGTTCTATCCCTCCCCCTTTTCTTTCTCTCACCGCCAACCCCTTTTTTTTCACCTCTCTCTCTCTCTCTCTCTCTGAGTTGGACAGTCACATGGATGCACTGGCCACTGTTAGAATGACGGCAGCTGCACTCAGCTCGGCTCGGCTCAGCTCAGCTTGGCTAAGATTGTGGCTTAACAAGCTTACAATATGACCAAAATACCCTTCGTTAGCTCTGGTCTTGGTTCGATCCAAGTTACTTGATTATTTTAGTGGTAAGGGAGGGTGTTTTTGTTATTTGATGGGTAGTTGGAGTATGGGTCTGAAGGATGGGGTTGTCATTTTTTTTGGGGGGGGGGGAGGTCGTTCTCGGTACAGCCCTGGCGAGATTCCTCTTGGTCGGCCGGGCTACGGAAACATCGGTTCTGGGAGAAGGGACGGAAACCGATCCGATGCCCATAAACAGAAAGTGTGCGACTGAAAATGACGGATCGACCTCGCCCCACCCTCGGGTCGCTTCTGGACTAGGAAGCGTCTTCGAGAAAGGGAAAAATATTTAAAGATGGCAAAAGAGTTCATTAGCGCGACCGGCAATAAAAACAAACTGAGATCGTAGTTTTCTGTAATTTAACTTTTATATATTTCAAGTCGTTTTCTTTTTCTTTTTTTACTGCCCGGTAGGAACCTCAAAAGGTGGTGGGGGAGATGTAATTTTGTGATTGTGCCATCCATCCTGTGTATCTTCCTGGCCTCCTCTCGCGGAGAGAGAGAGAGAGAGAGAGAGAGAGAGAGCCCCTTTGTTTGTTGGCAGGGGATTAGAAAATGACAGTCTCTCTCTCTCTCTTACTTCATCCTCCCATTGGGAGTTGGCAATGCGTGCACATTAACACAACCATCGACCCACACTTCTACGTTACAGAAAACAACGGGAATCGAATTAAAGAAAACAAAAAGAGAGAGAGAGAGAGAGAGAGAGAGAGAGAGAGAGAGAGAGAGAGAGAGATTGCCCTTCTTCAAACCTAAGAAAATAAACACGAGTAAAATTTAACTTTTGGCAATGTTTCACACTTTTACAGTTTCACGGTACATTCAAAGAGATAAAAATAAAAAACACCGCTGTCTTCGAGCCTAAGAGTAGTGGCAGAATGTGTGTGTGTGGTACATGCTCTTGCTTCAGTGGTCAGGCCACCAAATATTGGATCTAACCTTATTACAGATATATTTGGCATAGTTTATAGGTTTAATCATCTTCACTATACCATAAGATTCAGTCTTCCAAATAGTGAAAAATCAATTGCATACAGTTTTTGAAGATGGTTTAAAAAGGCCATAAACATCACGTCGGAGTCAACTATAACATTAAAAGAGTAAATAGAGCATGCTAAATATGATCTAAGTGTTAGCTTTTGCTTTTATAGATTAGATCTATGTACATCGAGATTGTGCCACCATTGATTATATATATACCTATTCATGGGGAATGAAAACCTACCCACAAGAAAACCTACCAAACCTACTAAGAAACATTTTATCAGATTTTCGGTATTTTTTTGAAATTCTGACCTTACAGATGTGATCATTGCTTGTTTTTATAGGAATCAGTTCTTGGAGCATTTGATTCCATTCATGGATGGGTTTTTATAAGGTTTCAAAAATCAACGGTCTACAATTTTCATAAAATTTTGAGGCTCCAAATACAATTTATTTCATCCAAAATGCATGAACCAAGTGTCAATTTCTAGAAAATCAATCATGCTGAACACATCTATTAAAAAAAGCACCGAAAATCTGATAAAATGTTTCTTAGTGGGTAGGTTTTTATTTCCCCCTATTCGTGTATTTTCAAGTAAATTAGATTGCATCAATGGGTTTATCACAATCCATTTAGTGGAAATCATGTTTTCCATCAAACAATTTGGGTGTGAACATCACCCTTTTCGTAGTCATGTGTGCAGTCTAAACTATTTGCTTTTATTATCTTTTAAATTCTATTTTAATATTAACATTTTTTGTTCAAAGTGCATTCTAAAGTAAAAAAGAGCTACGATAAATCCATGTATGTGGTTAGATTTATTCAGTAACATATGAGTAATATGTTGCTCATTGATTTATATAAAGTTTCTACTCTGCACATCTGCACCTATATACTTCCATCCATGCGCAGAGAGAGAGAGAGAGAGAGAGAGAGAGAGAGAGAGAGAGAGAGAGAGAGAGAGAGAGAGAGAGGCCGAATTTTACATTAATCTCTAGTGGGGTTAAACTTTCAACTATCCCAACATGTTCTAAAGGATGGCCTACAGGCCCCTCTCTTTTGTGAATAACCAACATAAGTTCAGCATCGTTATCGGTAAATTTACCCCTGGATATTTCCAAATCATTACGACAGAAGCCAATGATCTCCCTATGATGAAGGTGACATGTTAATACTTGGACATTTAGGACAGCTTTATATGGAGACTAATTTATTTCTATTCAGATTAAAAAACTGACAAAATCAAATAGCTCTATCTTATTAATAATGATTTCAAATGCCAAAACTTTTAGTGGCTCAGAATATTCAAAATGAGAAGGAAAAAATCCTCATGCAATCATAGTCAACAAATATCTTCAAACGCATTATGGACCCAATGTTTGTACAGAAAAGATATGCATACAGAAGAGTGCTTTAGATCATGAAAAGAACTTAATATATTTCACAATGTTCTTTGTTTCTCATTGATCCTCGCTAATCTAGAGGCAGAGACACCTTCTTGCAACACCCTTGATCCTTGTTTTTATTTATTTTTAATAGCATCCATCATTATCTATATGAATTTCTGCAATTGATGAGCATGCATTGGTGGTTTTAGATGAAATTATAGTCTAAAAAACATTTAGTTATAGTGAATTACACTTTGACAAATTAATATTTGTTGGAGAAACTTAGACGTGCTTTTCAATTAATCTGTTCCCACTCTTCTAAAATTTGAAATTATCATTTGAAAATAAGCTATTTTACATTCCGCTTTTGATCTTTCACTGTTTTTGTACTGCAGAGTTACTCTATTCATGAGCAATAGATAACTGTGAACAAGAAGCAGAAGGCGATTCAACCCTATGACTCAACAGCTATCACCTTACAGTCATTGGGAGTGAAATCTGGGATATAACTACCATTCATATGTGTGATGCAGTAAACGATCTTTTGAAAAATGTCCAGTAAAATGAGAGTTACTAATTTGATTAATGCATGCATTGATCAATAATATCCTATAATTGGTCCTTCAACCATTTAGGGATTTAATGGTAATGTTAATTTGTTTAAAGGTTGCATACATATTCTAGGGCTGAAATGCAAGTCATACATGGTCCAGTTAAATGGACAAAACCAATTAAGGGCAATGATCCAGTGATGTAGCAAAAGATATATTCTGTTTACTAGCATAGAATGTATTTGGTCCATTTTTTATTTCATATCTACTCTTAGATATTGATAGGAATTTCATGTGTTCCATATATGTTTGTCCTGAGCTTGGATGTACGCTAATGCACCGGTACTTGTAATGGTTATTTTAACTTAAATTTGGCTCAACTAATTCGGGGTTCAAGGGTACTGATTTAACCCTTTGAAAATACCAGGAAGTCTTTAATTTCCATTAGGAATCAACCATACAAGAGAGTATTATTATCTATAATCATTTGAATTATATGTATTAGTACTATTCAAAGAAATGATTTAGTAGAAAGCAATAGTATTAAGGTGAACAGACATTTGTAAGGAATTTCACTCTGGTTGAATTGCTTAGCTCCACACCTTGGCTCCTTAGCCCCGTCCCGAGGGAGAGCTTCATGAGACCAATTCTATCAAGAAGTCGCTAGACTGACACTGACTATTCTTGCATCGAGAAAGAGCCCCCTCAATAACTTCTGCTATTATTCTTCTTTGCTGCTTGATTACTTATTTTATTAAGATAATTGAATCAATTCTCGGCCCTAATCAGGTAAGTCTGCTTTTCTGCTTGATTGCGGTAGTCATTCCTCTCTGTCAACACTTGACCACTCTATTGCTATTGTCACCTCCCAAATATTGAATGGCTCTTTTTTTTTTTGAAAACACTAGGTCAATTCGAATATATATATATATATATATATATATATATATATATATATATATATATATATATATATATATATATATATATATATATAATGGTCCAATGCCTATATATTAAAAAGGGTTAGCATCATTAGATAGCTAGCTAGCCAAGCCAAACATTTTACTATTATGCACAATTCACGGTTTATATTTGATAAAAGCTAATTAAAGAAAAATTACTTAGTAGAAAAATAACTACATTAACCTATATATCCATGATGAATGGTTGATATTTGATCTAAATATTATTTGACCGTCACTTTAACAAACAAGTCCACTTAATTGGGCAGATGTTGCAATGATACAATTTAGCATGACTCCTTGCAAGCAACTATCCAAAGGCTTTATTGCTTAACCTTAACATCATGGAAACAAGTCAAGAAGATTGAGAATCTTATAGTCCTAGGCAAAGTGGCTTCGGGCTCCTGAGCCCTTGAGGCTGGAGTATTTAAACGAAAGCCTTAATATCGCATTTTTTTTCAAAATATAGTCCTAGGAAAATTGTTGTGTATATCATTTATTGAACTTAAATATCATCAAACCATTTAAGGGCAATTGTTTAGAGAAACTAAGGGCTCCTTTAGTGTGAGAACATCATATTTGCAATATCTCATTATGCAAATCTAGTGGTGAGGTAAGATTACACATCATAAGTGCTACAATTAACACAATTCGTATCACTAATATCACTAAACACCCTAGATATAACGGAATTAGGAAGGCTATCCTAAGTCATTTCATTGTAGAACTCATCTCAAGTGATCGGGCGTGTACCAAAAGTCTTTAGGGTTTAATAACAACAATTAACGTGATAAAGAAATTGGTGTTAATTTTGGCAAATTTGAATTTTATTTGATCACTGTTTGTGAATGGTCATGGAGCTGATCAAAAGGAGGATTTTGCTTCTAGTTGACTTGTCATATGCTATATGTTACACCAAGAGAGCAAAGTATTCAAAAGAACTAGGTTTTCAATGGTAAATTACTGTTTAATCATAATTAGGGCTGGGAATGCATCACTTGCGTGCTATCTACCCAACATATCACTTTGGTTAGCAGCTAGTAAACCCCAAGAATGTACGCAACAAGTCAAGGAACTACTCATATGTACTAGAAGGTTCTCAATCACAAATATATCCAACTAGCCCAGATCCAATCTGGTATGTCAAACTTGATTTGGACCCACTCAATAATTTAATCAAGCCTGATTTTCCCTACCCAATCTTATCCAAATTCCTTTATTAAATTCCATACCCAAGTTCAAATCCAATTCAGGTCAATAGGCCCAACTAGAACCCGAACTATTTGCTTCCCTTTCGTGAAATAAAAGTGATTATCATGCATATGACTGATTGGATCCCAAGCCCAAGCATTCAAGATGCATGTAGCCTAGGGATGGCAGTGGACCGGGGGAAAGCAGGGCCCCACCCTGCCTCGCACCATTTGGACCGGGGATGGAGAGCATGAAACGGGGATGGAGGCGGGGATGAAGGTTAAATTCATCCCCGTGCGGGGATGGACTGGCACTTTCCCCCGCCCCCGCCCCATCCCTCTCCCGATAGCACACCTTAACCCCGATAAACCCTAACGCAAACCCCCTTTCCCCATTTCTGTTCACCTCCCCTCTCACGCAACCCAATTTTCCCCCTTCTACCTCCCCGCGTAAGCTCCTCCTTCCTTCCCCGTTTGCATATCGGCCGGAGCCATGACCACCACAACCTCCTCCTCTGTTTCCTATTTCCCCTTTCTTCCTCCCCATCGCACGCAGCCGCCCGAGTCTTTTTCTCCCCCTCTTTTCCTTTCCTTGACCAAAGACCAGACGGAATCAGGTCGTCGCCGGCAGACGTCATCTCTTCCTCACCTTCTTTTTCTTCTTCATCCTCCTTTTCTTTCCTCATTCGGGTAACGTTCGGAAACCCCGTGGGTGTCGCCGCCGTCCTCCTCTTGTTCGTCGGAAGCCAACCACTGCTTCCACTTACGTCGGGAACCTCGACTATCGCCAGGTAACCTTCTTCCTCTCTCCCTCCTCTTCTCTGCAACCCCCATTTTTTGGTTGTCGGGGGTGCTGAGAGCCATCATTACCCCTTCTTCCAACGCCAGCCATCAAGGGCGCACCTCCCTACTTCTGGGAGTCACGCGGGTGTCCAGGCTCTGTCGGGAACATAGCCACCGCCCGAGGGTGACTCTCTTTCTCTCTGGGCATTTCCCCTTCCCTTTGTTGTTCCAGCTAGGCGGGGATGTGGCGGGGGTGGGGATTGAGCGGGGACGGGGTGGGGATGTAGCGGTGGTGAGGAGGGGGACGAGGAGGGGGGGCGGTGACGAGGCGAGGGTGGGGACGGGGATTAATATTTTGAGACGGGGCGGGGGTGGAGGTCCAAAGTCTCCCCCAGGGATGAAGGTTAATTTTCTGAGATGGGGCGGGGGTGGAGACCTTGTCCCCCGCCCCGGTCCACTGCCATCCCTAATGTAGCCCTAGCCTCTTTCCATCTCTCCCACCCATCCCTCTCCCTCACAAAAAATGACTCTGGTTTCAGATTCAGATCCAACTAAGAACACATGACATAATTCCAGATCCAAATATGATCTGACCCCCTCCGATACTGGATCCACACAAAATGGGTCAAGTATGCTTTCTTGGGTAATAGATA
Organism: Nuphar pumila; assembly: GCF_984573655.1. Lineage (NCBI taxonomy): Eukaryota > Viridiplantae > Streptophyta > Magnoliopsida > Nymphaeales > Nymphaeaceae > Nuphar > Nuphar pumila. The sequence continues at coordinate 116,819,921 of NC_143255.1, read as the reverse complement.
AAACAGGTTGGTTCTAAAGTTCTATAACCCTGTCCTGTATCTATTTAATTATCCGATCCACACCCAAATCTGACTAGACCGGATATTGGACCCGCTTATGAAAAGGACCTCATTTTATGGATGGTATCTGCATGAAATAGCTTTACTCGGGTGAGATATCGGATCCGTATCTGACCAGCTTGCACCGCACTGTTCCCGCATCTGCAGGGTTCAATGGCATTAACGTCATTCTCCCATGAAGTCGGGAACTTTTTGGTAAATTAGCAAAATGACACGAGACGAAGCCGAGCCGGTCACCGGCGCGTTACTGCCCAAGCAGCTGTTCATTCTCCACTACACGTGCGGAAGCGTGTGAAAAGAAAGCATCTTTGAGGGTGACAACGGGGCCTGAGAGGGAGACACGTGTTGAGAGGATGTCCGTTCAGGGCCCACCTGCTTTAGGTTGGGAGATGGGGAGGGTATAAAGGCTAAAGGGCCCCCCACCTCATTTTTGTCATAAACACCGTATTTTTGGTGCACTGACTTTTCTTCTTCCCCTTTCAAATTTTAGTGCTCCACCAAAAAATTCTGCCCAAAAATTGCAATTCCCTCAATAAATGAATAAAATTCCCACCTTCTCTTCCTTTCGCTCATGCCCAACTTGCTTTTCTTAACAAAATTACTAAAAGAAAAAGGATGGGAAAATAAAAAAGAAGAAGAAAAAAAAAAGTTATAGGGTTACACCCTTTAGTGGGAGACCTCTAAGCACTCCCAAACAGAAATTTGTGGGTGTCCCTTAAACATGGTATGAGAGGCAGTTATGGTCATATTACAGTTTTTTATTTTTTATCATTTTGGTTAAATACTAAAAGAATCAGTTAGCTATATCTAATATAGGATTTGAGAATTGCAATAGCCTTGTAATGCAAAGGAGTAGTCTCTCTCTCTCTCTCTCTCTCTCTCTCTCTCTCTCTGCATAATGCCATTAAGGTCTCTCCAATGGAATCTTTTGGTCAGGCTGTAGCGTCTGAAAATCGTTTTGGAGATGTTTAGTAATTTGCTCACCATCAACACTAATGCAAAAAAAAAAAAAAAGGGTTACTGGTGCTGAAATTGACATTTTTTTCTTTTCTTGAAAATCAGAGGTTTTCACTTTACAAGTGAAAATACAATGGATATATGCATATATACCGGTCACTAAAATATAAGAACTAGAAATATGAGAAGTAGTGTGTAAACTGGGCTTTTCCAATGTTTTTTTTTTGCAAATCCAACCATGTAGCACGGTGAATTTGATGGGAATAAACTGTTGGATAGTGCATTTTCAATGAAAACATATGATCTTTGGATGCTTAAATATTTATGAACATTGTGAGCCATTGATTTTAAAAGCATCAAAAAATCTTGTTTATGCATCATAATTGAGTGATTCAAGAGCTGATCCTTATAAAATCAAGCATGTAGATCACATCTTTATGGTTAGATTCAAGAGAGAACTAAAAATCTATGAAAATTGCGGTTCACACAGTAATTCTCATATATATATATATATCATTGAGAATGGCATATGAGGGCATGTACATGAAGTTTTCATGGTACAATAACATCTTTGAAAATACCGCACGTATACCTATCTCAGCCTGATCCCGGATGAATTAAATAGCATTGGGAAAGAATGAGCAGACAGTGCGGAGGCCGGAGGAAGTGGTTGTAACCGTCATGCCAAGCACATAAAGCATGATGTGAATTGTGGATTTTGCCATGACAATATTACATAATATTAGATCCCCCCCCCCCTCTCTCCTTTCTCTTTCATGGAAAAAGTGAGGAATTAAGAGAATGAACTGCCAAATTGACACAAATTTATGGTTGTTATGAGGAGGGCATTTCTAAAAAAAGTATTTATAGTTGTGATGGGGGCAAGCGAAAATACAGGTGAACGTTGCCATGGAAGTTTGCCTCTCTTCATTTTCATGTTGTCTTGTTTTTTTGAGGTATAGGGCGCCCCACCTTCAAGATTTTGGAGCCGTACATCATGAACTTGGTTGATGATGAGTTTGGTTAAACCTCTGAAACCCATATCCTGGATTTGGTCCAAGTTCATGCAAGGCAGCACAGGTTGGCCCACTGAACTTGGCTGTGGTGAAATGTTTTTAAATAGATATTGCCAAAAACCAAAAAAAGAAAAAAAATTTGTGGTATAGGTTAACTATAGTATTAAGTAGTAGGGCCATGGCGTACAGTGACCTCCATACGAAAGAATTATTGAACTCAATTACTCTTGAATTATTGGACTGGGATCTTGAGTGATTAGCAGTTATGTCTGTATTCGAACAGTAAAAAAAACTCAGCTTAATTAACATAAACTAGTCTCATGGTTCTATCATTACTTGTAAGACAAGTAAATGGTATATAAATACACCTAAATTTTAGCTTAAAAGTTATTGCTTAGAAGGGTGGTATTGGTTTTAATAGTTCTTTTAGTAGATAAAAAATAAGAAAGAAGAAAGAAAGGCAGTATCCTCCTTACTTGAGAAAATATACAAGGGGTGAGTGGAAGAGGTGAGAAAGACGCATGTGATTGTGGTTGACACACGTCTTTTGGTTTGACAAGTCATAAGCCTCATCATGGTAACCATTTGATAAAAATGGAAATGTTGGTTTGACCTAATTTCATAACTATGGAGTAAATTTAGACAAGGACATTGGCAAAGTGCACTGAAACCAAATTGTGAGTTGGAAACTCCCTGATGTAACCAATTGCAAACAACTCATCACACCGTTTCATATGCTTGGCTCAATCTCCATAAAGTTCTTGTTATTTCTCAATTCTTGGTTTTTTATAAGAAAGCTGGGGTTAGGCGGACCCCACCAGGTACAAAAGATATGATCACCTGGTGCAAATTCAAAATTGAAGGAAATCACTCCTGTTTGTGGTTTGTCCTTCCAAAAACCTATTAACGTATGAGGGAGCCATCTTAGCCAACTTGTTTTTTTTTTTGACAGAGAAAGCTGGGGTTAGGCAGACGGTTATACAACTATACAATTGGGATTCGAACTTGCAACGTCTCAACACAAGGTGACGTGCACTAACTACTCCTGCCAGACCACCCGCCCCCTCCCCCCCCCCCCCCCCCCCCCTGGTTGGTCCATCTTAGCCAACTTATAGGAGGTGTAATTCCACAATCTAGATAAGTATCTGCATTACACCCTCTTAAAAGACCAGATAGAATTGAAAAAAAGGTTGCAATGCAAGGTCGAGCAAAAAGTGTTCCTCCTACCGAGGTGGTATCCTGGTAAGCGGGGTTCTGTGTCAAGCTGAAGGTCAAGGATCGAATCCCTCTGCCACATGGGGTGGCTGTGGTTCTGGTACTGGTCCGCCTAACCCCAGCTTGCCTTTCAAAAAAAAAAAAAAACTGTTCCTCCAGCAACATATATATTGATTAAAGAAATCTTTTTTTTTTGACAGAGAAAGCTGGGGTTAGGCAATTATACAACCATATACCATTGGGATTCCAACTTGCAACGTCCCAACACAAGGTGAGTGCACTAACTGCTCCTGCAAGACAAGAGGAGCTCCCCATTGGTATGATTAAAGAAATCTTATCCAAACCTGATAGCTCTAATATTATCTGCTCCGAATGAGGAATGTGCACAAAATTTGATTGCCAAGCTTGTAGTTCATCTTTGAGAGTAGAACCCGAGGAAGTGGTCCAACCTATTAGCAGAAATCGTGTAGAGGAATCACGAAGAGCACACCCAACCTGCCAGTGGTATTAGTGACAACCATCCATGGTTAGATGGGGTCCATCGATTAGCAAATAGCCACCTCTGAAAAAATGACCTTGATCAGTGGCTTAAGATGGAGAGGATCCTCTCACAGACTGCATTTAATGCATCAATCTGAAACCTCAAAGAGGAAGGCCAACACTTATAAAAAAGAATATTGTTCTGATAATCCCATATGAACCTAATGACAATTTGGTAGAAAATTAAGCAAACTTCAAACTAAGTGCTTTTGATGAAACTTAAACCGGGTCCACTGTTTGAAATGAGTAAGAAAAATCTGAGGATTATGCCACTGTCTGGCAAAAAGTTGAGCTATTTAAAACCAAATAGGGGCAATCATGATACAATTTGTAAAGACACAATTTGTAAAGAGTTGATCTTGTGATTCTTCCTGAGATTGAAATACGTAGCATCGGTTTGCTAAGGCAATTCCAAATATCTGGAGACGTTGTTGAGTTAAAAGCCTGTTGCTTAAGGCCAATCTGAGAGTAAGCGCCGCATATCGGACTATGTTAAACTCGGTTCACTATGTGATTTTTTTTTTCAAGTATTCTAATCGAATCACTTTCGAATCAGAAGATTTTTCATTCAAAAAAATACATAAAGAATTGGAAAAGTAAGGAAAAAACAGAATTTGATCGATTCTGTCCTACATCAAATTGACCGATTTTGGTCGATTCAGATTATTCAAACCAAAATCGGTCAATTTCAGTGGGGAGGTCGAATTGACCCGTTTCTAATCGGATCCGATCTGAATTGATTGATTCAGGCTGGTTCAGACCGATTTGACAACATTGATTATTCTAGCACCTTTCACATATCCTGAGTAATGTGTGAGTATCTATATCGGCCCTGAATCGTTGGGTCACATATTCAGCTGAATATCGTTCTATCTGCCAGAAAATAATAATAAAAATATTGTGTGTCAACCATAACGTGACGCACCCTAATTGAAGAACTTAGTTCACCGAGGTAGTGGATGCGAGTAGAATGAAATTCTACCACTATAAAACAAACAACTGGGGATAACATGCGGCCTGATTCTGTGGATTGGTTTCTCCAAAAAGTATAAAGTACAAAAACACTCGTAGTATCTGACAGAACAAGGCAACCATCATATCTTTTTTGTCCATTTTTCAATCCGTTTTGCCAACGCAATATGTGTTGTATTGGTAGAGGTAAGGAAGTACACGATCTGAAATCCACCGTAATTTACAGAAGATCCTATTTTTTGCATGAAAAATTGCTGAAATAGTCTGGTATCATAAATTAGACATCATAGTGACAAATATTGGCGTTTCTAACTTCTCCATTTGTCTGCATGAAGAGTTCCTATATAGACATCTTTCATGCATACAGTTGGTTTCAGAAGGCGTCCCTATCTTGTGAGGGCAGATCAGGTGCAATCTGATTGCACACTTCTAGCTTGCTGCTGCACCTGATCACCAACCATGTGCTGTTGGGCCCAGTGGCGGAGCCAGAAGTTTTTCGTTGGGTGAGCAGACTTCGGGTCTCGGGAACAATGCTATGGTCTTGAAGGACGATCCATTTATTCAGACCAGTGGCGGAGCCAGAAATTTTTCATTAGAGGAACAGTCATTCGTGGAGAGATAAACTTAAATATGCCTTTGAATTAAAATAACAATTGTTACAAACACAAACAACTAAATTTATGAACATAATAAGATAAAACCTTAAATTGTACTTTAAACTAAAATAAAGATTGTTCACTTAAGAAATACAAACAACTAAAATTCATGAAAATTTTACAACGGGCATCTTCTATTTTTCATATTTTGAAAACAATTCATAATTGCATCATCACTTATGGTATCAAATGTCTCCTCTATGCAAGTAACCAAAGCATCATTGATCCATTCATCTCCCATTCTATTACGTAGATGACTTTTGATATTGTTCATAACTGAAAATGCTCTTTCAACACTTGTTGTTGCAACTGACAAAGTTAATGCCAACTTAATCAATAGATATACATGAGAAAATACAATGTGCTTTTGAGTTGCTATCATCATCTATGCTAGCTCTGCTAAAGATTTTAAACTTGAAAACTGATCACTGTTTCACATTTCTGCAATATATATATCCAATTAATTTTCAAGTCTAATTATGTTTACTATAGAAAAGTCTTTAGGGTAAAGCTCAGCAAGACGAATCAAATTATCTTTATCAAAAGCAGAAAAAGAATTCTTTGGACTCAAGCATGCCATTGAAAGGAGGAGCTCTGTATTTGCATCAGTGAAACGATCATTCAACTCTTGAAGTTGCAAATCAATAATAGCATAAAACACATCAATACGATAATGATGCAATGTGGTGATCTTTTCAACCTTACGTCTTGGTCGTCCTTGAGGTGTATATGAGTTTACTAGATCAGGAATCAGAATATCAAATCTCTTACAAAATATATACACTTTGTTTATGAGAGAGTCTCATCTGTTGTCTCTCAGACCTTGAAGACACTATTTTGATGTAGTGACTAAACTCATAGCATTCACAATGTCTTGATATTTTCGCTAAAGTGCTTGTGAAAGGTCATCACTTATTTCCAAAACTTTATACATCAAATGTAAGCAAAAAACAAATTCAAAATCTTGAAACTGATGATATAAAATAATTGCATCTGAACTTTTTCTTGAATATGTATCTTCAGCAATGAAATCTAACACTTGAATAACAAAAGAATACATACTGAGTAAATTAACCAAAGCATCGTAATGAGAACCCCACCGAGTATCACTAGGTCGTTTGAAACTTATTTTTTGATTTAATCCTCGTCATGTTTCAAGTTCACCCAATGCAAGTGCTTCAACAATTCACATAAATTCCGCTTCTCGAATAAGCTCAGATATCTTGCATGAAGTGGAGAAAAAAGTTGACAACCTGCCTAATATATTGAAAAACACATCAAACAATGATTTTTTTTAGCAACACCAACTAGTGCCAATTGAAGTTGATGTGCAAAACAATGAATATAATATGCAGATGCATTTTCATGTAATATAAGATTTTTTAATCCATTAAACTCCCCTCTCATATTACTTGCTCTATCATAACCTTGTCCACGCAAACTTGATATGCTTAATTTATTCTTACAAAATGCTTCTTCAACTGCTTGTTTGACTGACATAGAACTTGTTTCAAGAACATACATAAGAGTAAGAAATCACTCAACCACTCGACCTTTTTCATTAACAAACCGTAAAACAATAGCCATTTGTTCTTTAGTTGATACATCACAAAAATCATCAAGTAAAATACAAAAAAAAAATCTTCAAGTTCCATAATAATAGCATTTGTGGTTTGTATAGAAGCAACCTTGACAATATCCCTTTGTATATCAGGAGATATCAATTTGTTATTTTCTGGAGTACTTTTCAATACAACTTTATTTATGTCATCATTGTTCTTTGCAAATATCTTCAATAATTCAATAAAATTTCCTCTATTAAGAGATTCTTCAACTTCATCATGCCCTCGAAATGACAATCCTTGACTTAACAAGTATTTGATTGCATTAACAGTTGCCTAAAGGCGAAGTCTATATTCATCTTTTTGTCGAACACTTTGTTTATAAAGTATAACATCAATATGTTGTTTTTGTTGCATCAAATTTTGACACTTTATTTGTGCTGAATTATGAAAACTGCTAGAGCTTCCAACATGTTTATCAAACCTCTTCTTGTCTTTCCAGTTATCAAATCCTTCAGATACGAATGCCTTTGCACTAATCTTCTCTGTGCTTTTTGGTCTGAAAAGATAACACTACAAACAATATGCTTTATGCTTACTTGTATTATGCTCTAACCAATCCTTATACTCATCATACCAACTGAAATGAACCTTCATTTTTGGTGGTTTAGTTGAAATGTACAATCTTGAGGTTGACAAGGACCTTGGATAATATATGCTCTACGAACATTATCTTGAATATTAGGATGATAACTAAAAATAGAAGGACGAAGTGCAGGGTCGGCAGGTAACTCTGATTCATCAATTTTTGTTTTGCTTATTTTCTGACTTGGTTCTCCTTCTCGAGTTACAAAAGATTTATCAAAGATTGGCCTTTTCATTATAAACTTATCAATTCCAATGCAATAAAAAAAAATTGACAATGTTCTATGAGCCAAATCTCACTGTAAAAAAGGTTTGAGCAAAATGAAAATGACAATCTTCTATGAGGCTAGGTATCAAAATATGTTTTGTAACTAAGCAATGAGTATCAACAACATGATATGAACTGAATTTAAAGCTCTCAATCATCAAGTGAAAGTAAAATTCTAGAAAAGGTGGCAGCTGGTACCATAAAATTCTCCAAAGTCCAAATCCGATGTGATCTCTGAATATTTCTCTTACATGAAATAATCAGTTCACCTCATCTGAAGTAATGCCAAGTAAGTCCAAACCCGATTTTCAGTTCGCAAGTTCTAGCAAGTAATGCCAAATCATTAAAAAGATAAAAAAATTATCCAAGTTCTGCACGTTTCAAGAAAATCACATAAGAGAAGCATTCAGCTCGTGACTACAAGGGCTTTGCTCCTGCCGACGATCAAAATGACAGGGGGTGGAGCCCCTTGTCTTGTCAGAAAGATCAAAGGGGTAGGGGGCAAAGCCCCTTGTCGACAGGCTCGAGGACAGAGGTGAGCCCCTCTGTCCTGCCAGAAAGAAAAAAGGGGCAAGCACGAGGATAGGGGCGGAGCCCCCCCCCCCCCCCTGCCGGAGAGACCAAAGGAGCAAGGGAGGCTTAGCAGAGGTGGTCAAGACCTCTGCTAGTTCCCCCCCCCCCCCCCCCACACACACACACACTCACTCACTGACTGGCCTCAAATCGGTGGATAGGGCCCGACAGAGGCAGTCAGACCTTGTCGGCCCTTCGGCAACCACAGAAGGAAAAGGGGGAGGCTCCGATAGAGGCCACCGGCCCTTTGCTGGACCTCCAACGGTCATGGGGGAAGGGGAAGGCTCCGGCAGAGGACATCGACCCTCTGTCAGGTCCTCCGGCAATCTTGATTGAACGAGAAAAGAAAAACAGAAGTCGGGGTTTACCTACGGGAGGTGTCGGTGCTCATCGCGGCAGGGTTGGCACGGGGGATCGACTCGTTGAAAATTGCAGAGGAGGAAACAGAGAGGACGAGAGGAAGCCGGTGACGCGGGGGTTGTCAAAAGCCGCAATGAAACAGAGAGAGACGAGAGTTGCAAGGAGAGAGAACGAGAGGGGAGGGAGCAGGCGCAGAGCTCCTCCCCTTCCCTCTGATAATAAAGAACCCCTCGGGGGTTTGAATATGGAAACCCCGAAGGGTTTCCTTTCACGAAGTAACGCAATGGCCGACGATGGCCGTTACGAGAAGTGAGGAGGAAGGGGGAGGGCGGCGCAATGAAAGGTGTTCTGAGCCCTTCCTCGCGACCCTACTCACTTAACCCGATTTAGTTTTCGGATCCGGGTTGGGTTCGAACCTGACCTGGATCCGATAAGATTTTTTTTACAGTTGGGCACCGAGTCGACTCAGTTTCTAATTCTGGGGTGGGCGACCCCCACCCGTGCCCACCCCTGGCTCCGCCACTGGTTGGGCCCCACAGCTGAAAGGCTGTATCCAAAGATGGTGGGTGGTCAAGTGCAGCAGTAAACTAAAAGTGTGCAATCACATTGCACCTGATCCTTCCCTCCTATCGTGCCCGCTAGAACAGGTCCAAGTCTATAATTAATCATTGATTCAACTTATCATGCTCACCACAGTACAGGAAAAAACTAGGGAAATCAAACAGCATCAGATCACTCAAGAAGTTATACTACTGTTATAACATGATCGTTGCTGAAGCTCTTTTTTGAAAAGGGAAGGCTCTATACTCTTCAATTGTTTAAAAGTTTCAAGCCTGATTACGGGCCAGTGAAAATCTCAACCACCACCACGAATACTTGAACTTGATCGACAAAATTTGTATGTCAAGAATGGCTCGTTAAAGAAAAATGACAGGATTCAACCACCATGCAGTCCTTGTTTTGTACTGTTGGCAATGGCAGCAAACAGTTAAACCACATTGGGCTCTGTCCATACAATGGGAAATTTCAAGGAGGTTTGTGGTGGTTGCGGAGGACTTCTTTCTTTTAAGAGAAGCTGCCTCGGTTTCTCGAGTGAGAGTTTGGGAATATTAGGCATAAGGGTTTCGAGAGCTCTTGTATTCAGCACACCATTAGTATATTTTCATTTATCCTTCTCTGTGGACTTATGCATGAGTGCCAAACCACGTATATCAGGTTCCATCTTGTCTTCTTTACTTTCATGTGATCTTTTTCGTTTTGTTCGTAATTTGCTATTAATTTCTAATAACTAGAGTAGAGTCTCATGATTGAGGTCAAACTCCTGCTAAAAGCAAGAAAACAACTAGTAGAAAGTCAGTTGTAAAGGAAAAAGAAAAAGAGCAGAAATACCATGTTGTTTCTATTTCTGGTTAAGATAAATGAGGACTTAGCATCACCTTGTCTGAGACTCACGTAAGGCAATTAGAATATTATTGATTAATGAAGAACAAGTGAAAGGAGGGCAGCCTGGCCTTGTAAAGAGAAACCCATTTGTGATGGCTATGGAGCACAGAATTTGCTAGCTGGATTCACATCACTAATATTGATATCTAGTTTTGGAAACGAAATGGATATGAGAAGCGATGCATGAAGTGGAAGTGGGGTGGTGAGTGTTGAAAAGTAGTATGAAGTGGAAAGCTAGATACGGTTGTGAAGCGATTATGCAAGTGCATGAAAAATTAAAAGAAAACACAGAGAAAACAATATGAAGCATAAGCGGAATCAAATAAGAAATGACACAATACAAGCATAAAATGATATACAACCAACATGCAAGCTTGCTATAAAAAACTTATTATGTTTTAATATGAAAAAAATGTAAGGAGGAAGTGAGTGAGAAGCGAGAGGCAAACATTAAGAAAGCTACGACTCTTATCCATCCCACTGTCCTTTTCCCCTTTCTTTCTCTTTTCTCTTTCTTTTGAAGGGTAGATTTCTAACAAACTCACAATTCAGACGTTTATTTTCGTTAATTTCATGGTGAGAGAGAATCAGCAGCGAGAATGAAAGATACTAGGGGTGAATCAGATTGGGTTTGCAAGGTGTCTACGGAGGGAGGTACTGTTCGGGTGCACCTCTTCTCCAGCAACTAAAACACCCAGATACTCGAAGCCCCGCATCGAAGACAAGCTCTCAAATCAGATCGTGAATCGGAGATGCTGACTAAGTTGGCATCTAGCAGCCAGTGGCGTAGCTAGGATTCATGTGGGGTGGGGGGGGGGGTGGCAAACAGGGGTGCAGAAAAAAAAAATTTGGTGTGATAGTATGGGGTTCGGGGGCAGCGCCCCCCCACCCCCACCCCCAAATTTTTTTTTGAGATAAAATAAAAAATGGCTACAATTATTAATAAAAATCTATTTCATATGGACAAATCAAACTATTTGCTGCAGTCAGGGCTGGGCTAGGACTGGGCTACAAAAATGGATAAAAATCTATTTCATATGGAATCAGGGCTGGGTTAGGACTGGGCTTTAAAAAAAAAATTAACTGGACCCCCCCCCCCTCTCCGCCTATGCTAGCAGCAACAATATTCTTGTTAGCGAAGAGGGTGCAAAGCTAATATGGTGGACCAGGACCAAAGACAAGCATTTGCAACTATGGCTTTTTCTTCATGAAACTGCCAGGGACATTGAACGTTGTATGGAGGGTTTTCATTGACGTCGACAAACCCGGGATATAAAACTCCTTGCCCTCAAGGGCCTTAAGAAGACTCAACTAAGTCAAGATGAATGCTAGAGACACTAGATGCTTGCAATGGTACGTACAGGCCGGTGTGTTGGTTAATGTTCAAATAACAGGCGTAGTGGATGAGAGCATCCTATGTCAACGTGGATGTTGGTTAAATGCTCAAGAAGTGGATGTAGTGGTTAAGAGTATCCTATGCTCACGTCAAGCTAGAGTCCTCAAAAGATGTAGTTTGTTTTTAGGGGAGTTAAACAACCGAATGTAGTAAGTTTTTGTGAGTGGGTAGTGTAGTAGTTATTGTTCTTATTTTTGTGTTGTTTTTTCTTTTAAATATGTTTTACCTATGTTATCAATGAGTACGGTGAAAAGAGTTAAAGTTATAAAACTCTTGCAATTTTATTTTTGGTTTTGCCACATTCTCTACTTTCGTGTTGTTGTTTCTGTTATATTTTATTGCAGAAATTTCCTATAATTGTGATATCAGAGTCAGGTTGCAATCAAGGTTGGGCGTTACAAATCATAGTGAGAGAACATTGTTAAAGCAAGAAGTTCCTATAGACTCAGAGTTTGAAAAGATAATCACTAAGTGAGATAAGGTTATAAACTGATATGACAAATAACTTCAATACTCTCAACTTATCCCAGTCGTTAGTGCCAATTTTTAATAGCAAGAACTATGAATTTTGGAGTATTAAAATGAAGACATTTTTTTATCTCACAAGACCTTTGGGAGTTGGTTGAGAATGATTGTGCAGACGTCAAAGGAACTAAAGCAGATAAATCGGCAGAAAAAATTGATGTAGAAGAAGCTCAATGAAAGGATGCACTACAAGAAAAATGCATATTAGCGACGGACGTTATCCGTCGTTATATATGTTAGCGACGACTTTTGCGATGGATTAGCGATGGATAGTGTCCGTCGCATAACCCTAATCGCTAAACTGTGGTAGAATTTATCTGTCACCAATCCGTCGCTACTTAGCGATGGATTGGCGACGAATTATATCCATCGTTAATCCGCCACAAAATAGAGACCGATTTGGTTATGCGACAGAATTTAATCTATCACTACTATTTAGCGAGGGATACGTATCTGTCGCTAATTTGGTGATGAACATTAGCGACAGATTTAATTTCATCACAGACCGACGACTGCTTTAAATTGGTGACGGATATTATCTGTCGCTAAGTTATAAAAAAAAATAATTTTTTTTTAAAAAATTTTCTGAAACTCGAGAAAAATTTCTCGTTATACAATCATATAACCTGCTTATAAAAAACAAAAAATATATAAAAAAAAATATGCAGGTGGAACAAATGTAACACAAGTTCTAAGTTAGGCAAACTTTAACAACCAAATACAATCCTTGCCAAGTTATAATTAGTTACAAGTATGTCAAAGAAAATAAACAAATGAATCTAATCCTCGTCAAGATTTTGGGCAGCATCCTCTTCATTTTTTCGATCTACGCCTCTCTCCATGCCTACATCATCTCCTCTACGCTAATCAACTCCAGCATCCTACAAGAGAAAAAAATGTTAGTATTTATAAACAAAATATAATGAAATAAATTATATGCAATGCACCTAATCTAATGCAACAAAGTAAATAGCTGAATGACACAAAGAATAGTAATAAACTAAAGGACATTAACAGAATTCAAATATGTGTTCTAAGACTGAAAAAAAATGTACAATGACTCAATCATGCAGATATCTGTTTTAAGTTTGTCAAAGAATTTCACAGTGATTCGCGCATGCATATATAGTTTATAAGGTTGTCAAATAAATGTGTTATGTATCATAATCATGCATATATGTGTTGCAAGACAGTAAAAAAACTTCCATAGTGATGAAATCATGCTTATATGTGTTCTAAGGCAATCAAAAAACTTTATATGTGATTCAATCATGCCTATCATGTTTTAAAGTAGTCAAAAATTTTTATAGTTATTAAATCATGCATATGTGTGTTATAAGGCATTAAAAAACTTTCATATATGCTAATATCAGACTCATAAGTGTTATAAGGCATTGAAAAACTTGCATATATGCTAATACCAGGCTCATATGTGTTCTAAGGTTGTCATAGTGATGAAAGCATGCTTGTATGTGTTCTAAGGTTATCAAAAAACTTTTATAGTGATTAAATCATGCATATATGTGTTATAAGGTACTAAGAAAAATATATAGTGATGAATTCATGCATATATGTGTTGTAAGGTTGTAAAAAACTTTCATAGTGATTCAATTATGCGTATATGTGTTATAAGGGTGTCAAAAAAATTATATAGTGAATCAATCATGCATATATGTGTTATAAGATGTCAAAAAAATTCATAGTGAGGCAATTATGCATATATGTATTCAATCATGCATATACTAGCTTGAAATCTAACAACATGAAACAAATGACATGAATCTTTATACCTGACATGCGTCAGAGCTCATGTTGAATGCAGACGAAGTTCCCCTGTCCTGAAAAGAGTTGTACAACTCATTACGGACAATGTTGAGAATGACTTCATTTAAAAAGTATTCATTTTGTCCTCAAGATGCTGACATACACCATCCCAAGACATAGCAGGGTCAATTGAACGTTGGAGTTGATGTTGATGAGAGAACTTTGAGAGTCGTGGCTGCAGGAGGCAACAACTGGTGTAATGTTCATGTTACTTCCAAACCCGAACACACGACCCTTTTTGGGTTCGCCAGTTGCAGTCACCCATGCTGCAAGATCAAAAGGCGGATGCTGAGTGAAGTCATCTCCATATCGTTGTATCATTTGTTGCTCGTATGACTCCTATAAAGTAATGATTAGAATATGAATTAATAATTTAGAATTACAATGTTTATGATAACGTAATTCAAAGTAACTTTTATATTACAATGTTTATTAATACAATAAATACATATTGATGTCGCTCTCGCCTTCTCTGATACAAAATCTCTCATGCTCTTACGTTTATGTGTTTCAACAAACACATCCTTGTAAGGCACAATGTCTCATTTTTTCTGCTTCCTGTAATGTTAAATGATAAAAAAATCGATTAATAAGTATGTTGAAATACTTACAAATTTGACTATATATATTGATGAGTTACCATTCTCTTCTGGTGGCTCCCAAAAGTCCTAGATCGACCTGTGTGTAGATGGGCATCAAACATCTTTGCTCGGTTTTGTGTAGCCTTTGCTAAGCGGTTTTGAAATTCATTGCTCACCCACTTGTCGCACATGCCCTCCAAATAATCTTTTCTGATAGTAGAAGGCCCATGACCCTTCCACTGCAGTGGATCATCTATCCCACCAACTATTTTTTTTGTTGCAGTCTTCATATTGTGCAACATGTCGGCAAATCGATTGACAACCACCTTCTATCACACTACCCTATGTCTTTCTCCTCGTTTGCAGTCACAAAGCGATGGGAAGCCAACAAATACTTTTAGAAAGTTACAACACATAAATATGAAACACTTCTTGTTATGATAAACGATTGCATATCATGAATGAGGACATTAATCTGTCTAACACCTCTCTCGGGTACTCTTTCCATTGCGCTATCGGTCTTGGAAGATGATGCATTAATGACTTCATAATTTCTCGTATTACTTCTTGCTGCTCAAACCTCACACTGCACATGAATTGATACACATTAATAATCGATTGTCGATATACACTTTTTATAAGTTAAGTATTGGACAAGTGACAATGAAATACTTACGATCGACTATCAATATACACTATTTGAATTACTCGTCGTGTATCACATTGAGAAGACCCTGCATTCGGCATAGGTGGGTCATGTGTAGGCGAAACAACACATACAGAACAATGAGTTAGAAATTCACACAATGCACATTTAAACTAATCAAGTATATAATTATTTAAATAATATACCTGTCGAAGCAACCCGTGAAGATGAAGGCTGAGAATGGCTACCATTGGGTGCTCGACGACTGTGACCTCCATGAACCATATTCTAATAAATAAAAAATGTCATGCAATACATTCAAACATTGCAATACATTCAAATCATTCACATCAAATATTGCAATACATTAAAACATAAGATATCTTCAAGGACCTACATTAAAACATAAGATATCAAATATTGCAATACTTATCCTTAACTTGCAATACAATTGGATCGGCTATACAACTCTATATCTTCATGGATACATAATCAAATAAAAAAAACTTCATGCAAGACATTCAAATATTGCAATACATTCAAATAATTCTAACACGTTACAATACATTCAATTCAGTAGTTGAAACCTATCGAAGATACATAATCAAATCGAAAATAAGTTTATGCAATATATTCAAATATTACAATACATTTCAATACATTCAAATCATTCAGATCAAATATAGGTATGTATTATAAGATGTATTTCACTAGCTTGAGAATGATTCATCATCACTTGTTTGACTTTCATACTCTTCTTCTTCCTCCTCCTCCTCCTCTTCGTCGTCATCTTCTTCTTCTTCATTTAGCACCCATCCACTTGGTATATCATTTGGTTCACATTCTTCCATGCATGTGTCATTGGACAATGGAGATATGACATGCATACCATGTGCAACATCATGACCATAAGAGAAGTCATACATATCATCTGATTGATAGTAATCACCTTCTTCAACAACATTATCAAACATGTTTTTCTTCACATGCATGACATCAAAATTATGTCTTATCAATAAGGTCGGCCAATATGATAGTTTCCAAAATATAGATTTCTTTGTCCAATTCTGATCCTTCCCAAATCCAATAAAGAGCGTTGGTCTACGGGCATCTGTCAGTCCACATGAAAAGTATCGCAATATTCTTAAAATCTCTATGCCAGACAACCTTGTGGGTGAACTTTCTATTTCAGTTGTGTTTACTCGAAACACAGTCTTTTGTCATTGAAATGAATGATCGCTGGGTAGAAATCGACGGTGATAATCAAACCAGCACGACTTCCTTCTATGCATCAATCTAAACAATTTTGTATCCTCCATGCAGTACGGACATGCCAACCTCCCATGTGTGCTCCAACCAGATAACATCCCATATGCATGGAAGTCACTGATTGTTCATAGAACATTAACCTTCATATTAACATTTTTTTTGGGCATCATACGTGAGAACACCGTCATCTCATAGTATTTTCAGTTCATTAATCAATGGCCTTAAATATACATCAAGATTTTGGCCCGGAGACATCAGACCAGGGATCAATAGAGACAAGAAAAGATTTTGATGCTTCATATATAAGCTTAGAGGAAGGTGGTATGGGGTGACAAATACCGGCCAACACGAGTATGGGGTTGATCTACCCTTAAATGAATTAAATTCATCTGTACATAAACCGAACCTGCCTAAGAGGCGGGTTGGCGGGTCAGGTTGGCGGGTCGTGTTTTGTTTTGCCACCCCTAATTACAATCTCCCTTTTGGAATCAAGAATCAACGTCATGTTATTGTTTTGGCTCAAAATTATTAGCTTTTGAACTAAGCTTATTGGCCAAATAACCCCTATTATTTCCAAAAATTTTTGGGAAATGAATTTTGGAAGGAAAGTTCACTTTATGAAATATCTTTAGTAATATATTGATTATTTTTTAGAAACACAATGGGTTTAAATTGTGTAGAGTTGACTTAGCGGGCAAGGCCCTCTGGATGCTTGTTAATTGAACTTTGGAATTTGGACTTGGATTTGGCTCGATCTGGCTTGACTCAGTCCAACCCAGTCTGGTCTTGATTTTGGTCTTGGTTTGACTGACCATTTTTTTATCATGCTTTTTGGATCATTTGTGAATTTGTGCAAGCTAAATTTAGGAGAGACTTAACTTTCAAAGATTTGCAAAATCTTTCTTTTCCCAATTCATTATGTGAACTTGCATCAAAAAAGGAAATTTTGGAACTTGAAAATTTAGAAAATAGAAAAAGCAAGACAATTAAAAAATTTAAGGATTTTAGAATAGATTTTCATCTTTACATGATTGATAGATATCCATTAACCGTTTTTTAAGCTATGTCCTCACTTGATGTTGCATCTTAGAAGATGTTATTCAAAGTAAAATTAATTCAATTCTTGAAAATAAAACTTGGGTTTTAATAGAATTATTATATAGTTTTAAAACACTTGGTTGTAAATAGATTTTTTTTTTAAAAAACTTAAAGCAAGATTAGTAGCAAAAGGCTTAAAACAAAAATCTAGAGTTGATTATTTTGAGAATATGTCAGATTTTCAAGAATTACGTATATTAGAATTCTTATAGCTTGACCTTCGATTTTTAAACTTGAAATTCATTAAATATATGTTAAACCCATCTTTCTGAATGAAAACCTAGAAAAAGAGATTTACATGGAACAACTTGGAGGTTTTATAATTTCTAGTCAAGATAACAAAGTTTTCAAACTGCTTAAGTCATTATATCGTTTAAAAAATTACATGAAAATTCTAACTAAGTGGTTTTTAGTTATGATTTTAACACTCTTGAATATGAAAAAATAAATTTATATTATAGCTGATCATGAAAACATTGCCATTGACTATTTATATGTAGATGACATGTTAATACTTAGCAATAATATAGAATGCACAAATGATACTAAGAATTTTTTGTCATTTAATTTTGATATGAAAGACATGGAGCTTGCTGATGTAATTCTTAAAATCAAATTAGTTGAAGATTATCATGGTTATGGATTGACTCAATGCCCAAAAAATCATGGACAAAAGCAAATATACAAATGTTAGAGACAAATACATTGTAAATAAATAAAATAAAATAAAAATAAAAATGAAAAGAAAGTTAACTCACCACGGGCATATGTAACCCTTCTAAGATGACTCTGATGAGTAATAAATTTGACATCACCTTCATAGGGCACATGCTCAAAAAAGTTTAGATCCAGCAGAATGGATCCTAGGATAGGTGATGTAGACCTAAACTTGGCAGGTAGGTTCGACAAAGTGAGGATGCTCGAGTTGGGTTAGGCTCTCAATGTGGCATGTCTTCCTTACAGTAGTTTTAAATAGCTGGACTAGAGGGTTGGATCCTTATTTATAGATTTTAAAATGGATTTAGGTTTTAATTAAACAAAATTTGTGTTCAAATATTTAAATATAGCTTCTGATGATATGGAACAAACTTATTGGTTGAAAGTTTTGAAATCTCTTTCTGATTGGTTCTTGCTAGTAGGTTGAATCCTATTGGTTAGAGTTATCTAGTAGGAGCTAAGTAACTTGAAATTGGCCAAGTTCAATTAATATAAGACGAGAGCAATCTCTAAGAGATTAGGAACACTTGTATCTAAGAAAAGAGGGGGAGCTTCTAGGGTTTTCTAAAAAAAATAATAATCTAAAGGCATGGTTGAGGCTTCTAGAAGTTTCCTAGGAACTGGATATAGAAATTTTGGATCTTCATATTTCAAATCTGGTCGTACTTCAGATTTATTATAGCAAGCTAATTTTTTTTACCATAACTCTCTTTTTGAGTGTTAGTTTAAGACATGATTTTATGTGTTGAAAATATAATATCCTCTAATTTAATTCATCTTTTAAGTTTAAAACCAAATTCTATAGTTTTTATGGTAAAAAACGTACATAAAATAGAGCCTACCTAAAAACAAGATTTTGGTCAGGCAAGTCACATTATTTTTGTCATAATTCTTTACTCCAATGTTGAATTGACTTGATTTTTGTCATATTTGAAAGTTAAGACTCTCTAGTTTAATCCATTTTTTGATTAAAACCTTTGAAGATATTGTTTTGAAGGTTAAGAATGAACTTGAACTTAATTTTGACTTAAAAATGACTTTAAACATTGTTTTCAAAGGAACATTTTTTCAAAAAAATATTTGGTCAAAATTGGGTGTCTACAAGTATCTCTCTTTATTGTCGAGCATGTGAAGCTCGGTCATAAATAAAGAAGTAGATACACCAATTTTGAAATATAAAAGATTGACTCTGACACTAGGAGTTTCGACGAAGTCCTGTGAAAGACAATAACATGACGACAGAATATATTGCATAGCTTAAGGCATGTAGGTAGCTTCACATGAGGGTCTCCCTATGATGCCTTCTTATATCAATATAGAGGTCTTGGTTGTACGACCTTGGGTTAAAAACTAAGCTAATATTTTATTTAACACGAGGGCTTTCTCTTAAACTCGGTCTGATGAGTGCAAAGACTCTATTGAGAGAGGCAAATGAAATACAAAATAAGTGTCTTGTCATATAAGATTATATAGAAGATGACTGAAGAGTTTTTTGGAAGATATAAACTTCTTAAAAAGATGAACAAACAAACTTTTATAACAAAGACATCATGATACAATAGAAACACTTTTGGCCTAGACACGCTTGGAGATAAAGGTGACTGCATGCTCATCAAATGGGTATCATATTGCTCTATCAATTCGTAAGACAACCTATAAACCTAATATACATCTATCTATATGATGATCTTAAGATAAAACTGGGTAGGTTTCCTAATGGTAGAATTGGGTTGCTAGTTATGTTAGCTTTAAGAAAAACATGGTAGTAGCATGCAAGATATGTCAACATATGCTTCATGATATAATGCATACAGAGAAATGTGTAAAGGATGAATAAAGATTATGGTCATGCATATATGCATATCAAGCATGAAGCATACATAAAATATATGGAGAGCCCGTATGTATGCAAGATGAATATATAGAATGACATGAATGTTGGTCTAAAGCTTTTAGGAAATTGATATAGATGATCATATACTTTGTTTTTGGTATTTTATTTTTGTATAATTAAAAAAAGACTCAAAACTCTTTGGAAATACTTATATGCTTCTTTTTGGAATCATTACAAAGGAGGAAGCTCAAACAAGAAGAAATTTCTTAGATAAATTAGGGCACAATTGGACTGACGACCACTCAATATGCAATGAGTGTTGGGAAACAAGATAATTATGATGCCAGTGAGGTCGGAGATACAAGCAAGGGCTAAGGGTATCTTAGTGATAAAGATCCTTGTAGGCCATGATTTTGACTTTTTATGATGATGATGGACAGATTCTATAAAACATGATTGACACTTGTGTGTATGCATGTTGGTGACCATTTTACTTGACTCGTAAATGCATGACTGAGAGAATAAATGCTATGTGAATTTGTGACATGTAAATGAGATACCAGAAAATGATTGAGTGCCATGAAGACTTAGATAAGTGATCTTTAAAGAACTCATCAAACCTTGAGATTTAAAAAAAAAAATTATGAAAAATATGTGACGTCTATACTCAAGTATGCCCCAATTATCATGCTTCAATGTACTTTTTTTCAAACTAACTTCAAAACTAGGTCATTTCAATCTTATACCTTCCTTCGAGATTATCCCAAGTTAGAAAAATTAGCTTCACATTAACCATCAGCCTCATTATTGGATTCCAATAGTGATGAAAAGACTAGTTATAGGGACTCAAAGTTAAATATCTATAGTGATAGACTGTCATATTAGGTCTTATAGAGATTATAACTCTATATGCCACCAAATAGGAAAAGTACCTTAGAGATTTTTTATGCCCTTGAAAATATAAAATATTGAAGATAAGTCAAGGTCTAATTAGTTCACCATGTTATGACTTTCTTCAACTAATAACCTTCTAATTTACTTACTTTCACACACTTTCTTTTTTCATTTGTGGCCCCTTTTGACTCATTCTAACTTTTTTATGTGTGTGGTCACTTTGGTTCTTTTCACCACTCGATCATTGCCACTTGAATCTATAACTGAACGATATTCTCTACAGAAACCACTAAGCCTAGGAGTATGACATGCTTTTTTCTCACTTTTTCACATATTTTTCTTATATTTTTCCCTTTTTACCTCTATTTTCGGTTTGACTATTGGTGGAGTTCACTTGGCATATTGATTAGGGGTCTCCTAGGACCAACCAAAGAAAATTGAGAAGCCCAAACAAAAGATAAATTAAGCCTGATCTTAAGCTCATAGAGTTGGTTATCTAAGGAAGTCCTATATAGTCTTACATCATTGACTCAGAATATCTAGCTATGTCTCTCCATAATTTGCTTCTAGAAATCCCTAGTTAGGATATAATGATTTGGGCAACTCTGCTTCATTACCAATTTTTCTTCTTTAGGATAATCTCTCCATTAGGATTCTAATCTCCACAACTTTATTTTGGCCAATCTTACTAAAAAACATTTTTAAAAGATAAGAGAATTTTTTGCCAAATTTTCAAAAAGATCCAATCCAATGGTAAAACTTTTTCAAATACATGACATTGATTGGGGTCGAGTAATTCAACTCTATCAGGATTTATCAATCAACATGAATTCTCAAGTAAGACTTGCTTGATAATGTATGAACTTTCTTATGTATCCAATTTTCCAAATAATACAGACCCACATGGTGAATGAATCACCAGACTATATCATCGACTTGAAATGATCACTAAATCACATGTCAAAACACAATATTGCTCAATTAAGCTACATGCTTTCTCTTGACTCTAACTTAGAAGACAACGCTGACCTACTTGGTGAAATAATAAAAAACTCTTAAGATATAGCAATGATCACTTGATGCATGAGGATGGATGAGACCTATGACATTGAATGCCCACATAAAAAGTGACATAATGTAATGCAGATGAGGGTGCATGAATGACATTACCATGAAAACTTGATGATCCTCTATCGACTCTCCTATAGGTCATGCCCTAGATTGCCTTGAGACTCATTTTGGAAAGACTATTTAAAATCAAAAGCATTATGTTTTTTTAGTTTTTTTGATTTTTTTTAGATTTTCTCATTTTTGGGGATTTTTAGACAAATACAAAAGAAATTGATAAAAAGGGGGGGATTAAAACAAATTCCTGAATTCCTATCCTCAGCCACAAGAAAGTTCTGAAATGGGGGGAAGTTATGGCATCCCTAGACAGAAAAACTGACATATTATTGGGTTTTGAATTTTTTTATTAAATGATAATGTACAAGGTCTAGGTGAGAATTACTTAGTTGAAGTTTTGGGTACTTTTTGGTTGACCGCTTTGACAAATAGCAATTCTTCAACCATATAAAAAGGATTTGCATCAAATGACATAACATAAAACAAAGTATCCATGCCTAAGGTTTAAAATTTTAAATCCAAAGTAGAAAGACACATTGTGTCTCCAAGCTTGTCAAGCAGGGGGAGAAGACCCGAACGAAGGAATGAGATTAAAACCTACTAAAGAAATTACCATGATAGAAACCCAACCTAGTGACACATATTAATTGAGTTCTTAGTTCAATGGAAATAATGAGTCCCTACGGTAATTGGGTGAGCACTAAAAGTATATATGAAGATAGAGAGTATCTTTATGCCTCATTCTGATATAAGTAATTTATGATATAAAAATGACTTTAATGACCCTTAATGAGTTTTGTATGCCAATTTAAATAAAATGGTTTAAACAAATTTTCACTTTTGACACTCACTTATATAAGTGTGAAGGTGTAAGTTGCCTTCTATGGGATTGAAGTTGTCTTTAGAGTACTCATGAAGTGGGATATTGCATAGATTTCTTAATATATAAAGCCTTTATAGATTGATAACATATATGGTTACTTGAAAGAAATATGCTTGTGAATGGTCCTAGGAAGTCCATAATATAGACTAAGTTCAAAGCTTAGTTACTTAGTTTCTAAGACTTTTTGAATCTTATTTATACTAAGTAAAAGTTTAAACTCAAAAAGTACATTCATTTATGCATATAACTTTTATGATCAATTTTAAGCTTTGTTAGAATTTTGACTCATGTGGGAGATTGTTGTTTTGGCTCAACATTATTAGCTTTTGAACTAAGCTTATTGACCAAATAACCCTCTCTTTGCCTAAGTTTTTTGAAAAATGAATCTTTGAGAAAAAGTTCACTTAATGAAATTTCTTTAGTCTCACATTGTTGATCATTTTTTTAGAAACACAATGAGTTTAAAATGTGTAGAGTTGACCTAAAGATCAAGGCCATCTTGGAGCTTGTGACTTGGATATGGATTTGGATTCAGTCCAACTTGCCTCAATTCAGTCCTATCTGATCCATTCTACTCGTTTGAGCATTGACGAGTGCATGCTACCCTTTTGGCCTTAATGGACTCATGAAAACGATACTCTAGACTGTTTTGTTGGGATCTATATAAACCCCAGCTGCCTCTGGTCCATCACCAACTAGCTCTCTCTCTCTCTCTCTCTCTCTCTCTCTCTCTCTCTCTCTCTCTCTCTCCTTTATGAAGCTGCTCAAGGTAGCCAGGTCATGGGGTCAACTTTTTCAGTGCCAAGAGAGTTTGACATTGCATGGAAGGTGTAGACTTGGTTGTATCCAAGAAGCAAGGTTGTATCCAACCCTCCTGCGCTTAGTGGGGCAATTGTCACTTTTAAGAAAGTACCATTGATATGCGCCTTCAAGATTTTCGGTCAATTATTCTCATGTAAAATCTATAATACATTGAATTGCAGCCTTTTTCAGCAAAGCTTGTTGGAAAATTTTCATGTACTAGGTATATTTATAAATTATGCTACACCCCTACTCCCTTCCCATATATATATATATATATATATATATATATATATATATATATATATATATATATATATATATATAGAGAGAGAGAGAGAGAGAGAGAGAGAGCTGGGGTTAGGCAGACCCCTACCAGTTATACAACTATACCATTGGGTTTTGAACCTGCAACGTCCCAACACAAGGTGACGTGCACTAGCTGCTCCCACCAGACAAGCCGAGCCCCCATTAGTGAGAGAAGATTCACTTCTATTCTAAGCAACGGTAATGGTTGGCATTGTAGACAAACATATCTCTGGCTGCGCCAATGGCACATTCCTTCTGGATTCCGTATGAAAATATACTCCCTGTGACTTCTAATTGCCTTCTATGAGTCTGCGCTCTGAGGCATGCAAGATTCTTACAACATGTTCCCTTTTCCTGAGATAGTTGTTCATTATCCAAGAAAACATAGCCTTGTTACTTTTTTTTTTCTTCTGCCCAACTTTCCTTTTGTGGTTTCATCTATTAGTGTTTATTTCTTATCGCACATCATTTTTGGTCACAGGTGGGTGGACAATCTCAAATGAAAATCCAAAACCTGTGATTGTTGATCACAAGGTCAGTCTTGTGACCAATTTCCACAGGGTTCAAGGGGGAAGCATTCTCAAGTGAGACGCACAATCACAACTTGCACTTTCTCATGCTTTTACTAGACTTAATTAAGTATTGTGATTGTGTTTTGCAATTACAGAAAGCTGAGAAAATCTAAGAATCATAGGCAAGTGCATACGTGCCCTTAAATCCCCATTAGTATTATGTTAGGGTGTATTTGCTTTGGTCACAGGTGGGATGAACAATCAAAGCTGAGAATCCAAAAACTGTGATTTTTTGTCATAAGACAATCTTGCGACTAACTTTCACAGGATTCAAGGGAGAAGTATCTTAAAGTGAATCATAATCACAACTTATACTCTCATTTTTCTTAAATTTGAGTGTTGTCATTGTGAGTTGAAATCACAAAAGGCTGAGAAAATCCAAGAATCATTGGCATCGCAATTGTTCTATAGTGTTTGTATCTTATAATTCTGTAGGTATAATTTTCTTTGCTGTGCGCAACAATTGTTGATTGGTTACCATACGGGTTGAAACTAGACTGTGATAAGAGCATAACTAAAGAACATAAACCTGAACGGATGATACTATCCCTGCAACTTTTAGTTATGCATACACTTCTGCATCGCCATGATTCTCATGCAGCTCCACATTATACTATCCCTGCAACTTTTAGTTAAGCAAATTGGCAGGTCTTAGGTTGGTAACACCCTTGAGGTCCCCCTGCCACAGGGGAGTAAACCCTAACCCAGCTTTGTCCATGCTGCAACTGATATCCCAAGTTTTGAACTGTGATCGTCCCATGTCAAGTGATAAATCATGGTCAACTCTAGCCAAGAAGGCAGAGTTCTTGTTTCAATGAATCTTTTTAACCCCACTCCTAAGCAATTTTTAGCATTGAACATGCCTCTTTGAGCCTTTACGAGTAGTTGAATGATAAAATATAAGCAAATGTTTTAAAAAAATATTTGTTACAACAATAATGCTGGAGAACAGGTGGTTCTGAGAGTGCTGAGATGAAGGCACCGGATCAAACCCTGCTGGCGCATGGGTATGTCTGTAGCTTTCAAAGGTGGGTCACTTAAGGCAGGGTGGCCATGGGGCCCCACCCGGGGTTTTCCTCACTTCAGCGTGATTAAAAAAACAACAATAATGCAAACTGTTTTGACAGGATAAGATGGCTAACCAGGATAAGTGTACTTGTAACAAGAGTCAAATAATCATTGCTAGCCAAAGTCATGTCTTATATGAACAGGGTATATTTCGAGATGGACAGGGGCAGAACCAGAAAATTTATGTAGGAGTGGCCGAAAAGCTATGGGCATTAGTATGCTAATAAAAAAACGAAAAACCTAAAACATCAACCTAAATTTGGGCAGGTTAAGGCTTGGCTTGGGCTCACTCAATTACATAAATGAGCCAAGCTCAAGCTGAGACTTAATTAATTAGGCTCATCTACTTAAATAAGCCAAGCCCAAGTTGAGACTTAATTAATTAAGCTCATCTACTTAAATCAGCCAAGCCCAAGCTCTAAGCAATTCTGATGACCCATTTTGATTTGGTTTGGATTAAGGTCTGAGTATAGGTAAAGTATTCACTCACATGAGTTAATGGACTTGGCATGTTCTCCAGCAACTACCAAGGGATCTCAGCAAGTATTATCTCAAAAATGCCATCGGAGATGACTCTAAAATCACGTTGGCATCGTTCTTCTTGTAAACATTGACCAAAGCGTTAAGCAGTTTAGAAGACTTGACATAAAAACTTACATTGACTCTATTGAATCAAAGAGTTCCAAAATCCTATTTAACAACAGAACAGTATTAAATTATTTCATTGAGTCACATAAACCATTAAGAATCGTAGGATACTGATATGAACCAACATTTGATTAAAGAAAGTATTAATGAACAGGCAGCCAGACCATTGAGAATCAAAGGGTATTGTTGTGTGATATAAACCAGCATTTCATTTGAAGAAATCATTGCCAAAACAAGATATGTTTTGACCAAGTGTCAGATTATCAATGTAATACTTATTCTTAATCATTGTAGAGCATATTTCGAAAGCAGAACAAGTGATCTGCCAAATCACTTTTAGAAAAATGATTTGGCATCCTCACTGTTCACAATGTACAAAATGACCATGAGGTCCTTCTGGAATGAAGCAATGGACGGTAAGATGTCAAATCACTTTCTTAAAGTGATTTGACAGATCACCTGATCTGCTTTTGCATATTTCCCATATCAACAATCATTTGAAGTAACATATTTAGCAACCCTTTTCTCTTTCCCCTACAGTATTTTGAAAATATCATTATATTATCAGTATTTCAAGATTTATCAATATTTTTCAAAATTTTCAAATCACTAGAAGCAAAAATATCGTGATATTTTCTCAAGATATTTTTGAGATTTCCAAAAAATATCTTTTTTATGTGTTGTATCTTTTTTTATAAAATATAAAAAAGATGTTTTTTGAATATCTGGAGATATTCCAAAGTATCTTATTTTTTTTTGCCTATAAAAAAGTATATTTTTTGTTTCTTTTGTTATTAAAGACTTATCAAATTGTGGCTTTATATTTTTGCCAAAAAAATACTATAAAATCTATTATTTTTTTATCTTTCTTCTACTATCTTCAGATGAATCTGCATGCCCTTGAGGAAACACCAACCTTAAGTCACTGTATAAGTAAATGCACCTTTCATCCTCACTCTTTATATTATGAGGTACAGATTCTAGTTTGCACCTTTGAATTGACTTCAGAGCTTATTGAAGGGGCAGAGGAGATAAAGGTGAAGAGCATATCTTAAACACTTGCATCTCAATGACGCCTAGTTTTAGGAGACGGAAGAAGGAAGTGAGATAAGCAACTCAACCCACACCTATCCCTTTCCTTCTCAAAATATCATATCTTAAAGTGGGAGTTTTTATTTTTTAAGGGAGGACCCACATGATTTATATGGGTCCAGGCCCCACATAAGGCCTTCATTTTTTTTCAATTCTTGGGGAGGGGTGCCGGGCTGCCCCCCACCTACCCGGAGATGGATTACCAATTTGTACATACACAAGACAGTGCTATCACCTTGTTGAGGAGGATCTACAACAGAGAAGAAGATATTTCATGAGGGTTTTGGCTTATGCAACTCTATGGATGTATAAGGTACAGTAATGAACTTTGCATTCCTTCTGAACTCTGGTGTTCATGGCATTTGCATCAACTCCCCTACATCGTATTGAAGATAACAATGGCACACTATGCTTCTTGCATGTTTTTCTTTTTTCCCTTTTTGGCTTGTTCAAAAGAAAAAACCTCCATTACTGGTCACACATTAGTAGGCTTCAAGTTGGTAAAACACTTGGGCCTGTTTGTTTCATTCCCATGGAGTGGGGATGAAAAATGGCACTTTTCCATGCTTGGGGCCCATGCAGCTGCCAGCATGGATGGTGGGATGAGAATGTTTTCATGGGGGAGGTGAAAATGAAAAATGACATGAAAAAGTAGTGAGAGAGAAAAAGTTACCAGCTCATCACATTCCTATCCCTCCATGCTGCTGTTTGTTTCATTCCAAGGCGAGAAAGGACTGAGCTTTCTTGCCGGCTCAGCCCTTTCTGGCTTCATGGGAATGAGACAAACAGGTTAAGATCTCTCTTGCCAGCAGGAGCGTAAACTCAGGTTCGACCTTGCGGAAGGGAATGCCCCTTAACTCGTGACATTCCGTCAATTCAGTAACGTCTACAAGTAGCTCTTACCATATGACCAGAGCCTTGTGGAAGGGCACCCAGCTTCGGCCTACGGCTCTTGCATGTTAGAACTGACTAGAAGTTAGCTTTCCCCTACGCTTGTACTTTCAGCATTCCATCCACAAGTGTGTCCCAGAGCTACACAGTTATCTTTAAATAAGACACGTGACACCATGGAAAGACCAATGGATCTTTCTCATTCCCACTCAAATTGCCATATCATATGGAATTTGAGTAACAAGTCATGAAAAATCCAACTACTAATTAGCTCCACGAATTAGTTGGAGCTTTGAAATACCAAAAGTTGCCCTACAAAGCAGGTAATGATTTATATAGTGCATCAAATAGTGGACCTGCTTGAAGCAAAAACTGTTCCTGCAAGGCAGCAGGAAGCAAGTAGCTCAAAAAAATAACCACCATGAACAAGACATCCATTAATGATGAAAAGGCAGTCAGAAACAATTAACGATTAAAAGAAAACGATCTTCCTTTAGATGTACCATTAGCACAGGTTTGCACATACATACATACATACATACATGTACTTAGGTATGTATACATTCTTAAAAAAATTTGTATGCACATGCATCTATTTAATTTTTAAGTAATATTTCAATTTCTGGCTTCGACCACAGATGTACGTCCTTGTTGTATCAATCAATTACTTCAAATTGTTTCACTGATTTATCCAAGGCCGGGGAATAATAAAAGGGATAGTTCTGAAAAATACTGATGATGAAAACCAAAATAGTCTGCAAAAACAGTTCTAAAATAAAAATATCCAATTGCTTGGTCATCAAGAAACAAGCATCAAAAAAGATAAACAAAAGGAATAGTTAATTGACAAAAGAGGGAGAATTTACTGGGTATGATCCATCTTCATCTGGCCCTGCGAAGAGAGAAAACTAAAAGTACCCAAGGGCAACAATCAACATGAAAAACAATATATTGTTTTTCATTCAAATACCCAAATAGTATCTGAAAGAGTATTCGATTAAACATATAGACAATCTTCATAATACCATACAACAGAAAACAAAGTCGAACATCTCAATCCACATCCCAACAAATGAGGTGACCTGCATCAAGATTTACATTATAAAGAAACAAGAAATAAAAAGTCAAATATTTCAACAACATTTTCATCCAATCAGCCAGTGAACAGACAATGTTCAACCCAGGTCCAAATGGAGTAATATACAGATTGCAGCATAAGGGGAACAACACACTGTTACATTGCAACACATTGAATTGCTACCTCCTAAATTACTCACGATGTAGGCAGTTTTGACGTGGCTCCAATTGTTCATCCAATCAAGGTTCTAATATTTCCCCTGTTCACAATTATATATTTCTGAATTAAGATACTCCAATTCTGTTACCAAAACAAAGAAAAAAAAAAGACAGACTGCATAACACCAATTAATCTATCCAATTTTCATAGGAAGAAATTAACTTCAAGGCTTGTCGGACATCTGTTGCAATGTTTGATTAGTTATGCATAGGCATTCACTGAAAATTTTGACAAGGTTGACTTCTTCAGAAGGTTTTCAAACATATCAACTTTGAGGTTCTTTTATTGAGGCATAATTTCTGCTCACCCCAACAATAGATATTGGCAATTGCATGAATAAATGATTGTTATCACCCTTTCATTTTAAGTTACCATGATAAAACTAAAAAGTAAACAGATTCGCAAAAGATGAGAAAATCGAATAGTCACACTACAGCACCACAAACCATATGTAAATTAACATAAAAAACTAAAAAGAAAGAAGATTAAAACAGAAGTTGGTACAAAACATAGAGTTTTTAGGAGGGCAGGTTGGTCATTCACCTCTTAACTCCTCCCCCCTCTCTTCCCCATTCAACCCCCCTGATCCCCCCAAAACCCCAAAAAAGGAAAGGGGAAAAGGGAACGCACAAAAGGGAAAAAAAGGAACCGACCTATAGATATTGATAATAACATATATAAATAGCTGGCAAGAATTCATTGCAAGTTACCATTTTGAAAAACATAGAAACAAATTTTAAAATGCAAGAAAAGTGAATCCAATCTTTGTGTCAGATATCGTGAACATAAAAAAGACCAAATTATAGAATACATTGTAATATTCCAACCATGACCATAATTTTGCACCAATAATCACTATAAAAAAAGTGGACGACCACTGAAAACTTCTCTCCAAGAAGAAGAAATGAGTGATTCAGGCCGGCCAATGTCACATGGAAATTTTGATAGTGGTCAATCAAACAAGTCAGAGGTAAACCAACAGGTACCAGAGACCTTTAAATCAGGTCAATTAAGCCAAGTCCTCATCATTCCCCTCAATCAACAGAACTAATGAGTGTCACCGTGCCTATCTTTTCTTTTTATTTAAACGAAGTCATATGTTTTCTTGCCACATTCCTAATCAAATGATACATCTAAAGAAGCATATCTTTCATTTTTCTAGGACAACCAATATGCACTTCTGCAATTTCACTAGATGAACTAATGCATTATCAATGTGAACATTAGATTAATCGATAACATAGAACTTGTGGAAACAGACCTTTCAAGTAGCAAGATAGTACAGCTTCTATTTGAACTGCATATCTCAAAGTGATCAATGCAAGCGTTCATTGATTTCAACTGGCAAGGAAGCTAAGAAGAATAGCTTTGTAGCTACAGTACTACTATTATAATAAACCTCAAGGGCACAATCATACAACCGAATTAAGAGTCATCAGTGTCTAAGGCCTATTTAAACCTCATTTTATGATGGAACACCTTCTAATGGTAAAAGAGAAGAAGGCAAAGAAAATGATTGTCGATCCCAAAATTATCTCCTGTCATTGTCTTCAATTCTCAACTCCATATACAAGATTTCTGAGCTGTATACAATGCCACGCCTACTAAATCCAAAGGACTACCTTGGTAGCCAGTTATAAAAATCTGAATTTAGAGCAAAAGTACAGATCTTGGACCATTTAAAATAGGAGGTTGCTGCCATAGATGGTGGACTTCAAGCATCTATGACACGGTGTACAAGCTTCAAGGTGGGCCACTTCACATGCATAAAGTGTAGAACGAAATCTTCCAGCTGCCAGAATGATTCTTCAGGTAAAAAAGCAAAAATCGGTACTCCACCATATTTACACAACATCAGCAACAACAGATGAAAACTTCCCTTTCTCGCATTGCCCAACTATCAACCTGAGGCTACTGTTAACATTAAGATTCATTTGGCAGCATAGTCTTCGAGGAAACTGAACCAAAGAACAAAACAAAAAGTTAGCAGCAAAACATTGAGCAGTTACTAAGGCACATACAATTTGAAATAGTTAGGAATTCTTAAACAATCATAAGCAAAAAAAAAAAAAAAGTATTTCTTACTACCCACCAATTGCCAATTCTCACTGAGGGGTTTCCCTATGACTTCAATGTCTCGCACTTCACGAAGAGGGAGAGTTCTGGGAAAACAAAGCACCCGTCTTTTCAGCTCATCTCTCCCTTTTGTTCGCGTGTATGTACCCATCGTAGAATTCCCCACTTTTCCAATATCTTTTAGGAAGAACAGAACCGGCTTCTTACATGTTGATTTGTAAGCATCCCTAGTGTCGAAATCGAATTCATTCTTATTACTGAGCCTGTTCCAAGCCATGTACGTCTGCTCGGACCTTTCAAGTTCACGAGGAAGGATGATGTTGGGGTATACTTGAACAACATAACCCAGAGAAACAGCAAACGTCAACCTGAGTCGACGATCATAACAAATCGACCGCTGCAAGAAGCTTAAAGGGCCAACCTTCATTGCCCTTGTGAAGAGCTTGAGGCTGTCGAGCGAATTCAAACCAGGGTAAAAAGGATCTACTGCTTCGATGTGATGAATAGAAATGAATGGTGCAACGGGGTGAGCAGATAAAAGCCCCTGTGCGCTCCCTCTTATATCCCACTGCGCGTACCACAATTTAACCAGATAATTTCCAATCCAAGAAAAAGGAAAAAATTCAAACTGAAATTTTCTGTGAATGAACAAAGAGGAGAATAACAAGAAAACCAATTCGAACTAGATAATAATCAAAGATAGAACCAAAACGTGAAGGGAATTACTTGATGGAATCCATATTCCCGGGTGAGCGGCACGCCGAGTTCGGAGATGCAGGCGTGAAGCCGATCATCGCTCCCGTAGAGCTTCGGATACCTCTCTAAGCATTCATCCTGCATCTTCGAGATGGCTTCCGCCAACGGGTAGCTGATGGCGATCCCACCACCGCCAAAAGCCATCGAGTGGCTGAAGTAGGTGTTCGCTGAATGACTCTCCGACGAGCCGCCGATGTAGAACATCTCCATGTGGTCATACTTTGCCAGAACCTTAACCAAATTATCCGGATTGAAGATCGTGTCGTCGTCCCCGAGCACAAACCACCGGACTCCGGGCAACCCGAGCCGGAAGCTCTCCTTGACGATCCGAGAAATCCTCAGACCAGAGGGGTGGCCCGTCGGATTTGTGTAGCTGAACCTGGAGATGTCCTCGGAGACCTTAATCGGTGGCAAACTCTCCTCAGCAGAGAGCTCCTCTTCCATCCAGACGTGGCCGATCATCTCGCCGGGCCTCCACCACAGCCTCACGAACTCCTTCCTCTTGCTCCACAGCTGCGCGGAGCCGGCGATCCCGAACACGATGTGCCTCAACGATAGCTCCTCCTCCGCCTCCCTGCCGCCATCGCCGCGGCCGCCAACGCCACCAGGGAAGGCGGTCCGCCGGAAAGGCCCGGCGGCGGAGGCATCAGCCCTGTCGCCGGAGCCCTCGTCGGGCTGCCAGGGGAAGAAGCGAGGGCTGCCCTCCCACTGCTTCAGCTGGTTCCAACACCGTCGCCGGTTGCCGCCTCCGGAGAAGACGAGGGAGAGCCAAGCGCTGGTGGCGAGGAGGAGGGCGAGGGAGACGGAGACGGCGGCGCCGGCCCAGCCCTGGCGCCACCGCCGGCTCCTAAACCGACCTATAACCCTAGCCTTCTCGTGGTTCAACATCCTCCCCGGGGCTCATCTCCAGCCCGCCACCTGATCAAGGGGATCTCCCAGAAATTTAGGGCATCGGAGGACCGGCGATCCCTCGACGATAGTTCCGGCGAGGTTGTGCCGGAACTAGGGCTCCCAACAGAGAGAGAGAGAGGAGGAGGTTGGGGTTGAGCCGTTCGGGTTTTTGCTGTCGCCCTTCTATTTTTTGAAAATTCGGAGCGATAATTGCAGCGATCCACGCAAGAGTGCGAGCCGTTGTATCGGCCCTTCTCTCTCTCTCTCTCTACCTGCCTTTCGTACTTTTATCCCTTCCTTTATACTTGTTTTAACTTTCACGCAGCTTTTTATTTTATTTTATTTTGAATAAAGATTCCCCTCCATGCTGCTTAAGCATTCTATGTTATTCCATTTTATAAATAACATAGAATGTTTGTACACTATCCAGCTCGTCTCATTGAGGGATGAGCCTAGTTCAAGCTCAGCTCGATTCAAACCAAGCACGAGCCGAGCCACAAGTTCAATCCACTGGTAGACGAGCTGAGCTCGAACATGCCCTGTTCGGTTCGTTCGGCTCGTTTACCAACACTAACGATAATGTTAAACCCAATAGCCAATACAAATCTAACGTTAAAATCAAGGGTGGTAGAAAAATGAAGATATTTGTTTGAAGGTGATGAATTTGAGGCTTAATCGAATTTAATAAAAGCTATTGTGGATAATGTTAACTTTATAAAAGGTTCGGTGGGTGTTCATAAACGATAACCTAAATTAAAGGAGATTTGTCTAAAAGGTTGGCATGAAACGGTAACCTAAAATTAAAGGAGATTCGTCTACGAAGCTGGCGTGTTAATAACGTGGCAGTGATTCAGATTGGTTACATTTTTATAGGCATCAGTCAGGAATCTTACTTTTTCTTTGGGCCTACTTGGCATTAGTTCTCAAGCCACATGGCTTCATAGTGACAAACTTTAAAAACGGCAAAATATCTTTTTCAAAAAACTCCCAAGAATTTAATTTCTTTTTATAAATCTTGCATTTTTTGGCAAAATCTTGGTAATAAAAAACTTAATTTAAAATATAAAAAATAATTTTTAAAAAAAATATTAATAAAAATTAAAACACATGGTTTTTTCACGGTCCATTCAATAATAAGTACAACCACCACCACCATTTTCCATCAATCCCGGTTCAAAGAAAATTAACTCGTCAAAAAAAAATTTAGGTGATGAGACACCCATGAATAGCCCACAAGCTAGCAACTTTCAACTGGCTACCAATTAGCTTTCAACTAAAGGAAAGTAAAAAGTCAGTATTGATGATCAAATTATGAAAACATTAGGCAACATTTCTGAGTACATGAAAACCATTAGCAATCAATCTTTTTGCATGATGACTAAATCGTGTAATGATATATTAAAAGAAATGTTCAATAATTATAAGATTACTGAAAACACACGCGTGAGTGCATTGGACTTAATGATAGTCCTGAGAATACAATTTTGTTTCAGAACATGTTTTCAGAATGTCAGGTTAATTGGTTGGACTTGAAATTATCTCCCAATGTTTAGGTATGCATTTGCATAAGTCAATACTTATATTGATATTTTGATGTTATCATTTTGTTAAATGTTTAATATTTCTTTTGTGTACGTTAAATATTTTTTCATTGAAATGTTGCATATTTAATATACTTTTTTATTGTAATTATGTTGTTCTTATTTGATTTCTGTCATGTTATACATGTTTATGTTAAATGTTTACAGTGGTGTATCGTATTCCACTACAAGAAAAATATTAATTAGTGACAAAAATTTATGACAGATTTGTTTTGTCGTAAAATTACAACAAATTAGCTAGAAAAAACTAATCGCCAAAATTAAAATTAGCAAGGGATTTTGCGACAAAACAAATTTTGGCGCAAAATTCATTGCTAGTTAGCGATAGATTAACATCAGAATTTTGTTGTCTCAACGTCATCGTGATGGATGAGTGACAAATTTTTTTCGTTGCTAATTAGCTATCGATTCCCCCCCCCGAGCATTTCTCTTCTTCTCCTTTCTCCTTGGCTGAGCCCCATCCACTCCCTGATCCAGGCGGCGTAGGTGACCTTGGAGGAAGATGAGCCCTCCCCATCCACTCCCTGATCCAGGCGGCGTAGGTGACCTTGGAGGAAGATGAGCCCTCCCGGTCTTGAGCTCGTCTTCGAGGAGCGGCTTCGGCGTCAAAACTGCGCCTCCTCCTTCGGATGGGCTCCAGCACGATGGGCAGCAGCAGCTTGGCTTCGTTCACTCGAACCTCAACTACCGCCCTGAGTTTCTGCAGCGTGGAGGTTAGTAGTATTGTTAATTTTTGAATTTTGGGGTTGTTTTTTGTTGGATTAGGGTTTCATTTCTGCGTTGAATGTTCTGTGGTTAGTAGGAACCTGTTTTTTGGGGTTTCAGGTCATTTTCGATGAATCAGAGCTTCATTTCCGTGCCACCAAATATTTTAGGACATCTCAGTGCAGCCTAAGTGATCCATGCAGTCGTCCATCCACCAAGGTATAATGTGCTATTCTGCGATTCAGTTAGGGGTGATTTGATATTTTTTTCATTCTAATATGCTGAATTTGTTCTAAAATACAAAAGACTTGTTCATGTTGTTTCTAGGATTTCGCTCACAGTGAGTGATAATGAGGGGACTTTGTAGGCCCATTGATTTGCTTTGAGTCCAACAGCTTTACCTGAACATTTTGAGACAAACTGGGATTTACCCAGTTAGGTTGGACTTGGTCATGCTCTTCATATCTACACGAAGGGTAAAAGAAGCTGTAATCAGGCCTGACTTAGGCCTGCTGTGACTGAGCCATCTACGGCCCTACAATCAAGGATTGTTCCTTAAATAGTAGGTTTTCTGTGCATACTAAATGTGCTGCATCTGATATTGTGGTTTGCTTGTTATCTCCAGAAATAATTACTTGATTTTTTATTTATTTTACTTCGTTTTTTAACAATATTTGTTTTTAAGATTGTTTTCCTTTTCTCTTAGTGGAGAACAGGGCTTGTTTCCTTATATTGGATGAGCATTTATGTTATCATTAAGAATGTGTTTGACATTTCTTCCTATTTGGCAGATGATTACTGCAATTTCAATTGAAGATGTTCGCTGGGAGGTGAAAATATTGAAATCTCTATCTGGGCATAAACATTTGGTCAAATTCTATGATGCTTCTGAAGATGCCAATAATGTGTACATTATTATGGAGTATGCTCTCTTACCTTGTCTTGAGTTTCCTAAAAGCATATGGTCTTTTCCTTGATTATTTCTTCTGAATCGCTTTCTTAATTTTGTTTTGCATTGGACGTAATTGCTTGTGTTTTTTTTAGCCTTATTTGCAGTTTTTTCTATTCTTCAGATTTATTTTTTATGTGCCATATTCTGTCATTCTCCACCTTAAACTTTGTGGTTTCTCTCAAGTTGTCATCATCATTTTTCTTTATGTATAAATGTTCATTTCTTTGCACATTGACACTAACATTCTGAAACAGAACTTTCTTTTCACCACTAGAGATGAAGGTGCACCAATGAAGATCATCGATTTTGGGCTTTCATACTTCATTAGACCAGGTAATAATTGAGACTTCTTGAGCAATTTGCAATTTTGGGCTCTCACTCTCTCTCTTTATTGGTGACCATGCTATTGATTACAATTTCATTCTATCTAAAAGTACAATCCTTTGTTTTGTGCAGATGAAAGATTGAATGATATTGTTGGCAGTGCATATTATGTTGCTCCTAAAGTCCTTCATAGATCATATAGCATGGAAGCAAATATTTGGAGCATAGGTGTTATAACATACAATTTATTATGTGGTAGCAGACCTTTCTGGGCAAGGACAGAGTCTGGAATATTTCGTTCTGTCCTTAGGGCAGATCCTAACTTTGGTGATGCGCCATGGCCCGCAGTATCTCCTGAAGCAAAAGATTTTGTGAAGAGGCTGCTCAATAAGGACCACCATAAAAAAATGACTACTGCACAAGCTTTGAGTATGTTTACTGCCTTTCTTGAATGTGATACTATGACGAACCTATTCATACTCATTGGAAGCAGCACTCTTAGTTTTGAAGTCTTCTTTAGCTTACGTATTGGTTTATGTTTTCCTTCTCAATTTAGTTACATTCATAATATTTATGTTTGGCATATGTAAGAAATATATCATAGAAATTTGTGCAGGGTAAGTATAGCAGTTATGTTAAGAGTATAAAGTACAAACAATCATGACTTAAGCTCTTATGCTTTAAGACTTAGAAAGAACCAAGAAAACACTGCTGTTGAAGAACAGTAAATAGCTTCATAATTAAATCCAAACGTGAATATATATATATATATATATATATATATATATATATATATATATATATATATATATATATATATGACATGCAAATACATATTATTGCTCCTCTTTTACCTTGAATAATCAAGGAACAAGATTCTTGTCTTTAGATGCTGATTATTTTACAGAAAACCCTGAGTGCTTCAAATACTTAAATCACTGAATTGCCTAGCTTGTCTTTGCTGCCAATGACTATTATCAATTTCTCTTAAGTTGACCTTTTTTTTTCTTAGTTCTTTGTTAAAGAGTCATTTGTGTTACTTTTTGAGAATTCTCTGGAAGTTTATTTGTAACATGAGTCACTCTCATGGAGTCCTTTCTCTTGGACTTATTTAGTCTGAGCAAGCCATAGAGCTTTTATTGTTTTTGTTGATTGACACCACACCCTGATTGAGCTGTTCACTATTTCAACAGAGAACAAAATTGTATGAGTATGCAAAGGTTCTTGGCAATTCTCAGTTTGTCTTGCAACCATTTCAGCCATATAAACTTGTCTATGCCCACATGCTGGCTGAGGTGGGAAAGGTTTTGGAATCTTTGAGATTGGTCTTGTCCTCTCACTAACTTTCTTAGTGTTCTTCATCTTCCAGTGTCTTAGTGAACATTGATTAACCAGGTATTGTGAAGCTATACTGAAGTTATTAAAGAATGTTAGTCATACAGCTGATGTTGAAACATGGAAGCTTCTGACATCTTCCTTGGAAGAACGCCTTCAAACCCATCAGCAGGTGCCTTTCTGTTCTTATGTTTCTTATTTGTATTTTGATAATCTCATGTTGACCTCTTTCATCTTTAGGGAGGATATACCTCAAATTTGGCACCTACAAAGCTGGTCGGGAAGGTCCTGACCAGCATCGATATTCATGTTTCAATTTTTTTTATTTTTTTTAAATTGGCGACGGATATATCCATTGCCAATTTCAATCAGTCAATTTTTTGTGACGGAATTTAATCCGTCGTTGGATGTTTTGCGATGGAGTTTAATCCGTCGCTAAATTGGCGACCAAAAAATAGTGATAAATTATATCCGGATATAATCCGTCGCTAATTAGCGACAAATAAATTCTGTCACATTTTAGCAACGAGGATTATGCGATGAACTCTTTTCGTCGATACTCTGTCGCTAAACACGTTAGCGATGAATTTTGCGATGGATTAGGGACGGAAAACATGCGTCACTAATACACATTTTCTTGTAGTGTTCATATATACTTTTTAGATTTTGTACATGTTACAAATGTTAAAACTTCAATAATTTTATTTGTATTTACAGAAGTATAATGAACCCCAATCAAGAACTTATTTACTTACTCACAATGGTGGTGTTGATCATTTTTTTACGTAGTTTGAAGCCATATAAATAAATAATTTCATAATCCTATACATAAGAGTAATTATTTTGTACGTGATTGTGTGTTTGGTCATCGATGCAATTGTTTTGACCTTTTATGAACGAAAAAAGACATACATTGCATTATGCAAAGCTCTTCACATAAGTGAATTATTGTAAGATGCCCATGATGTAGGTCTTGAAGAATAAGTTACAATTTTTTTATTAATAATTGGTCACAATGAGCAAAATAGAGTAGTGCAGCAAAATAGAACACTATGAAAGTATTGTATAGTGCACTTGATGATCCTGACTAAATACCCAAAGGTAAGTAAATAATTATCAATGTGCATAAATCATACACTATGATACTCTCTCACATACTATTATACTTTTTCATTTCATGTATTGTTGTTATATTGCTTAAATATGCATATTTTGGATTTATGATAATGTTGATATTTTAATGAATAAAATGTATGCATTTGTAAACACAAGTTGATTCTCGAACAAATGAAATAAATGTATTTGAGAACACATGTTGGTTTTTTATTGAATGCAATGAATGTATGTATTTAAGAACACGTTGGTTTTTTTATTGAATGGAGTAAATGTATGTACAAGAACACGTGTTGAAGACAGAACGAATGAAATCTAAATGGAATGAATGTGTATTTTTCTATTTAGTTAAACACAAGGAATGAATGTGTATTTTTCTATTTAGTTATATTCAAGCCCAGTCCTGCTTCTCCCATCAAAGGAACTTCGCCCATCATTTCAAGAATCCAAGAAAGAGATGAAGTGTCTGTTGGCACCCACCGTTATCATCGTCGTTGTATGTCTGATGTTTTTGAGAATGAAGCGGAAACGAGAAGACCCGAAGAGTACCCCCGAGAAGGAAGAGCAGCCCGTCTCAACGCCATCATCATCATCGCTGCCAGAAAATGGTGGTTTCGAGTTCGATGTTTTCTTAAGCTTTCGAGGAGAAGACATCAGAAAAGGTTTCATTGGCCACCTTTACAAGGACCTGGAGGCGAGAGGCATACGCACCTTCAAAGATGACCAGAAATTGGAGAAGGGAAAGAATATATCAGAGCTGCTTGGAGCCATAGAGAGATCGGAGATCTTGATTCCCGTCTTCTCCGAGCGATACGCCGAGTCGACGTGGTGCTTGATGGAGATCTCCAAGATGGTCGAGTGCAGAAAAGCAACGAGTAAGAGGTTGATCATCCCGGTGTTCTTCAAAGTTGAGCCATCAGATGTTCGGCGTCAGAGGGGACTATTTGGGAGCTACTTCTCCAAGCACGAGTTGAATGAAAAAGTAGATGTTGTGAAAGGATGGAGAAAAGCATTAAAGGAAGCAGCAGAGATTTCGGGTTTCGATCTCGAGACTCAAAACACATGGGTTCGATCTCTCTCTCTGATTTGGTCTGTCTTATCATTGTTTTTCCAATGAAAAGAAAAGGAGGAATTATCTACAGGTGATCTCACGAACGGGGTCCATTAATCCCTATCTTTACACCCTTATGGCATACAGCTTGTGAAATTTCTTTGTTGCAACTTGCAAGTTGTTTTCATTAAATCTGACACCAGATATGAATTCAGCACGGTCGATCTGATCGAGATCGACAACGGGATCTTTTTCTGAAACAAAAATATAAAATTTTAATCATAAAGTTTTGGTATTTTTAGTCATTGATTTTTGAATCACTGGAAAATCCTACACTGGTCGGATTATAGTGCCAGATTTAATGAAAAAAAAAAACTTGCAACAAAGAGATCTGATGAGTAGATCCTGTTTTGTGACCTACATCAGGGTGGTCGGAACAGAACACTGGTTAACGGATTATCCCTTGATTTAAACTTAATGTCTCTGAGCTGAGCTGTAAAGACTGAACAATACTTGCTGCCATGTCATGTACCCTGTCCTTGTTATGATTTGTGTTTCTTAGTTCATTTATTTTCTTGAAAATTGGCAGGCATGAAGCAAAACTGGTATCCCTCATTGTCAAAAGGGCCCTTAATGAATTAAATCATGTTAAATTTAATATAGCAAAGTAGCCAGTCGGGATAGATTCTCGCGTAGATGATGTGATGAGGCTGCTGAAGACAGAAGAAACACACGATGTCCAGATGGTTGCAATTTGCGGAGAGGGCGGTCTGGGAAAAATAACTATCGCAATGGACATCTCTAACAAACTGTTTGGCAATTTTGAAGGCAATTGCTTCATTTCAGATGTTAGGGAAAAGTCGAAGTCACATAACGGACTAGCCATTCTCCAGTCCCAGCTTCTTACCGACTGTTTAAAAGAAGAAATATCGATCAACAACACTAAAGAAGGAATTAGCATGATCAAGCAGAGAATGAATTCTAAGAGAGTCCTTATTATCCTTGATGATGTAGATCATAGAGAGCAACTAGATGGATTGGCTGGGGAGCATGGCTGGTTTGGTGCGGGAAGTAGGATTATTATTACGACACGTGACAGTTCAATACTACTAAATGGGTGTAAGGTTTATAAGCCTAGAGAAATGGATGATGATCAAGCACTTAAGCTGTTCAGTCTTCATGCATTTGTCAAGAGAGCGAGAAACCACAGTCCTGCGAGTGGTTGCACGCTTATCGGAATGCTGCAAGGGGTGCACAGGTGGGAGAAAGAAGGTCACAATCGCAGGGAGCATGGGCGCACAAGTAACAGCTGAAGTGCGCGAGTGGCCTGCGGTGGATGTCTGCGCTATCGCTCACGTTGGTGTGCACAGGTGCATGCGCAACGAGACAGCTCACAGGGGCACGGAAGGTGCGGAGCACTGTGTCAGGGTTGAGTGGCAAACTAAGTTGGAGCGCGTGCTTGGTTGGTGCCGACGTGAGGAGCGGAGACAGATGTGCAGCGTGTGCGACTGTCTTCGCACTCTGCTTTGGTCGATCTTGTGCACCTCATGTGCGAGGAGGGGAACACTCCAAATACCACGCCTCAGCCGCAGGTGGTCTGCGTTGGATAGGTGCTTGGGACGCGGCACACGGTGGCAGCAAGTTTGCTGGCAACAACACTCATTCTGCTCTGCAGGCACTTCACGAAGCGAGCGGGGCAATAACAGAAGTGCACACACGGTCTAGAGTACGCCGATGTATACGAAGGCATGCGTTGCACTCCCAAAAAGGTGGCGTGTGCAGGCAGCCGTGCAGGAGGCAGGGCGCAGGCTGTTGAAGGGTGGCGTGTGCAGATGGCTGTGCAGGACTGGGCGCTGGCAGGGGGCCAGCGCAGGTTTTGGCAGGGGGTAGCTTTCAGCAGCCCCTGCGGCAGGTGCGTCGCAGGGGCCTTTTGTGGCAAGGCAAGCGCCTATTACCAAGCATCTGGGCATTGACCCCTGCACACTGTGCAGGAGACCTGTTTTGATTCAGAGAGCCGTTGGGGCTCTTCCTTTTTGCTTTGGGTGCCCCAGCCGTGGGGGCCTATTTTGTGAAGGCTATAAGCATCCCCCCTTGCTGAGGGGGTTTGGTTATCGAATAGTGGAATTGTGTTGCACTTGGTGCCTCCTCCCTTCCTCATTCCTTCACGCCCAGTAGGCGCAAGCCCTGGGCCAGACCCATGCAGTGGGTAGCTGGAGGACGTGGTTCTTCCTTCAGCCGACCGGTGGTCGCGTGGCTCTCGACCCCGGATGTCATGGACTCGCACAGCGAGTAGCCAAGGGGCGTGGTTCTCCCCTTGGCAGGTCGGTGGTTGCGTGGTTCTCAACCCCGGATTGCGTGGACTCGCACAACGAGTAGCCAAGGGGCGTGGTTCTCCCCTTGGTAGGCCGGTGGTCGCGTGGCTCTCGACCCCGGATTTCATGGACTCGCACAGCGAGTAGCCAAGGGGTGTGGTTCTCCCCTTGGCAGGTCGGTGGTTGCGTGGTTCTCAACCCCGGATTGTGTGGAGTCTAATAGCGAGTAGCCAAGGGACATGGTTCTTCCCTTGGCCGGCCGGAGGCCGCATGGCTCTCGACTCCGGATCTATCTTCTTCAGCTTCGGCAGCAGCAGGTCACAGCGTCGTGCACCTGCTCCTTCCCGCAGCCCCTTCCCAACACTGCAAGCCCCGCGCAAGCCTCAGTTGTGCGGCGCTCCACCTCACCATCAGCACCGTCCACGCACGTACGCAGGGCGCAGCAGGGAGGACCCCCTACTAGTGCGGCCTCTCGTCGCCCCCTTCCTTCGCGGCAGCACGGCCACCTTCAGCGCGTGGCCGCCCCTGTCGCGCCCGCGTACCTCAACGCCGCGCGCTCCATGTGCGGCCGCCCCTGTCGCACACGCGCGCCTCAGCGCCGCGTGGCTCCCCTCGTGGCCGCCCCTGTCGCACCCGCATACCTCAACGCCACGCGTGGCCGCCTCTGTCGCACCCGCGTGCCTCAATGCCGCGTGGCTCCCCTCGTGGCCGCCCCTGTCGCACCCGCGTACCTCAACGC
The DNA here is from genome assembly GCF_984573655.1 of Nuphar pumila. Lineage (NCBI taxonomy): Eukaryota > Viridiplantae > Streptophyta > Magnoliopsida > Nymphaeales > Nymphaeaceae > Nuphar > Nuphar pumila. The sequence goes on along the minus strand of NC_143255.1, from coordinate 116,776,329 downwards.
CGCGCGCTCTACGTGCGGTCACCCCTGTCGCACCCACGCACCTCAACGCCGCGTGGCTCCCTTCGCGGCCGCCCCAGTTGCACCCGCGCGCCTCAACGCCGCGTGGCTCCCCTCGCGGCCGCCCCTGTCGCATCCGCGCGCCTCAACGCCGCGTGGCTCCACGCGCGGCCGTTCTTGTGCAGCTTATGCGCCGGGCGGCTCCCGCGCGGCCGCCCTTGTCGCCCCCGAGTGCCTCAACGCCGCGTGCCTCCACGCGCAACCATCCCTGTGCACCTTACGCGCCGGGCGCCTCTCGCGTGGCCACCCCTGCCGCACCAGCGTACCGCAACGCCGCACGCTTCACGCGCGGCCGCCGCTGTCACATCTTGCGGGCTGCGCGCGCGCCACCCGCTGTGCCCTTCGCGCGCGGCCTCCCCTGCCGCATCTCACGTGCCTTGCGTTCCTCCAGGCTACGCACAACCTCTTCTCACCCACGGGCCTGACACTGCGCATTGTCATCCGCAGGTCCCCCTGCGCCCTCAGTGCGCGACCTGTGCGTGGGTCACCCGCCGCTCACTAACCTCCCCGTCTTCCGCCACTTCCCCACATCAAGCTCCGACGGTTTTTTTTTTTTTTTGGAGGATTGAATCCTCGGGGCTTACCAAATTTGACTAAGCAACCAGTTGCTCATTTTGTATTTGTGCATGATGCGCTTTTTGTAATAGGCTACATAAGCCTTTGTAAGGGACGACAGGGAGGTTATCAATGATGAATGGAATAAAAAATATTTGAAGTCCCCCATTGAGGTTCCCTTCTTCTTCCCCATTTGGTGCGCAACCTCTTGGGAGAGGTTTAGCCCTGCACTGAGCTGCTTATAGCGTGATTCTCTCCAAGCCGGCAGGAAGCCACATGGTTCTCGCCCCCCTGAGTTTGTTGATCAGTTAGTGCGAAACAATTGCACGTGCTTCGGCTCTCCCTTACTAGGTGAGCCAACCCTAACTGCCTTCTCTCAAGCCAGGCCACCCGTGCGTTGTAAGGATGCGCACTTGGTGCTGACACAACAGCACACACCCGCCTCACCATCTCTACATTCCCAGTGTCTCTGACCCTCCACAGCAAACCTCTGGCGTGCAGTCCAGCCAACAGCTTCCGTAGCTATTGCACCAAGCATTTTTAAGGTCCTAAAAACCCAGGCCTTATCACGAGTGTGGGTGTGGCACCCGTACCCCGCACCTATGTGACACAGCGCAAGGCCAAAGAGATAGGGAGACCAACCTGGTTGGCAAGGGGGACATACTCCAGGTTTTACAATTGAGACCGTGAATTCTTCCCCAACCACCCTGCATGGCTGGTTCCATTCATTATCTAAAAAAAATCTAGTACAAGAAATTCCTCTTTCAAAACTTATGGAGGTTTGTTTTTTATTATACCAAATGACTAGACCATTTAGACTGTTGAAAAAGCATCCCGATGGCCATACATCAAAAGATGGAATGTTCATTGTTGTGTTTTCCCCAAAGAGATCTATGACATCAAAGTTCGGCACAAAGAACTTAAAAATTTAGCCACTTTCTATTAGCAACGATGATGGAATTTTTGCATTGGGCTTTTGGTCATTTCCAAACTATTATTTATTTTTTCTATTCAATGACCCATCACCCTTGTTTAAAAACTATAAACACCTTTTTTTGTCCCTACGTCTAATAACTAGTTGCCCAACCTTGTATCTACCTACCGAAAAAGCCACCAAAGGTTTATATTTCGTGTGAGTGCCTACTGGAAGTCAGGCCATCCAAACCCAAAATAAAAAATCCCTTGCCAACTTTTTCTTTTCTTTTCTGCTCAACAGAATCCTTAACATTTAAACCTACCATTTTTGTCGCCCAAACCTAACGATTCCACCCATAACAAGTCTCATCAAGATTCACTCTGCTATATACTTGCCAAAATCACACTTTCTGGCATCTCTCTCTCTCTCTCTCTCTCTCTCTCTCTCAGCTTCACTAACATGCATAATTCCCTCCAAGTTGATCTCTGTTTTTTTTAAAGAAAAATATATCATATTATCTATGTCACATAAGTGTGGGTGCGGGTAGGGGTGTGGATGCGGCGACCTAGAACTTTAAAAAAACTTGGGTTCGATGGTACGGGGAGAATATATATAATTTTTAACAGTTTTAAGTTAACACTATGTGTATTTGTGTGCATTTATGTATATATACATATATATATATATATAGATAAAAATGAACTTGATTAGGGTTACTTGAATCTACTTTTGGATAAAAATGGACCTTAGTGTGGTTGACTTCACCTAACACAAAAGAAGCTGTGTTCAAGTGTCGCACCCGCCTGGGTGCCAGTGCGATGTGGGTGCAGTTTCCTATTAGAAAATTCCGTGTGACATAACATATTATTGATAGGAAGAATTGGCTTCTACATAAATGACTGATGAGGCATAATTCATTGTAAGTTGTGATACAAAGGTACTGAATAAAAAAAAAAGAACATCCCAAATCTCTGATTAGATGAGACACTACAACAATGAAAAAACAACTTCTACAACTGTTGTACTTAACTGATGAACAACAGCTTCTACAACACACCACTAAAGCAATGGAAAAAATAAATCATTGAAAGAGCAATCCGTATGCAGGAAAATTGAAGTCAAACCTTGAGTAATTGGGTCAACCTTGCAATAAAATTACAGTGAGTTATTGTTCATCAATTGAAAGGGTTCTGACTTAATTTCTGGCCAGTATATAAAGGCTTTCGATAAATTTCCCATGGGCAACCACTAGTTTAGGGTAATAGATGAATTGCGAGTTTAAATGTTAAGGGATTTTGGGTTTAGACAGCCTGATTTCCAACAGCACTCACAATGAGTGTCCATTTCCGATGACCTTTCCAGCAGATGGATGCAAGGGCAACCAGTGGGTAGATGCAACCCTATGTCACCTGGGTACGGGTATAGGCAGTGTTGTAAGTATTGTATGTATTGTTACTATTGAGGTTATCGATACGATCGCAATACGAGTATGTATCATACTCATATCGGGTGTATCATATGATACAACTCTGTATTGACCTGTGTCGTACGATACAGGGCATATCATATGATACAATATCGATGCACTTTAAAAGGGACCAAAACTTACTTTTTGACTTTTGGATTTTAAATACCTTTTGAGGACTAACTCTCTCGTTTGTGCAGAGGTCATTAGAGCGGAACCCACACACTCTAGGAGTCTGAGAGCAATTTGGGGGCCAATCTGTGTGCTAGGGAGAGGACTTTGCAATTTTCCCAAGAGTGCATTTTCATTATTTTTTCACTCAAGAAAGTGATTTAAGGTAAAAAATCTTTGTTCTTAGTTTCATTTATGTATGATTAAAGTTGAAGTAAGGTAAGCTCTTTTTTATGTTTTTAGAAAATATTACTTTATTTTTAGTATTTTTTACCCGTAATCCCATTTTTGTGCCTATAGAACTCAGAATTTATCCCTAATTAAGTGTGTTATTGATCATTGTTTTATATCTTTATAGTGATTAAATTTAGTAATTTGTGCTCTATGAGGTCGATGGAGGGTGGAGGCATTGGAGAATGCCTCTCAAAGGATCTTAGATATGCGTTTGAAAGGAATAGTGAAGTATATTTATTGTGGTTTTGTAATGCATGGAGGATTGTATAGATTTAAATGTCATATTGTGGGGCATATTAACTGTACCATAAAACTATATACACATCACATTTCTACTGATATTCATGCCGAGCTTTTTACTAGTCTTATAGAATATGATAAAAGAAATGAACGAGTATGTGGAACATTCAATGAAGTTTGACACTGAAGATGATTTTTATTATAGGTTCTGAACTCTAGCTTGTATGCCTTTCCCCTTAGCATGGCATTCTGTGACTGAAAATGTAACTTAAACTTTTATAATGAGTTATGAAAACTTTTAGGTTTTAAATGTAATGTTATTTTGTTCAAAGGATAGGCACTGATTGTATTTGTGGTGATTAGATGCATGGCTGCACAACTAAATGTGTGATTGTTTAATGTTTAAGAACAACATATCTATGTTTAGTTAATTTTATTACATAAATAAATTATGTTTTTATTACATCTATGTTAGTTAATCTTATTTCATAAATGCTTCATATGTGATTTTATGGTTGTATTTTGTGCAATTTATTATTATTTCATGTGTTATGATTTGTTTAGAATTTTTGCTATTTTTCTCATTTTTTAAGATTTTTTAGATTTTTTATTAAAAATTTACATTTTTTTACTATATGATATGATACAATACATATCTACTTTGGGCCTGACCGATATGGGATTACGATATGATGCAACCTTGGGTACGGATGGCATGACACGACAATTCTAAAAAATATAGGTACAGGGACCTAAGGTTCAAACCAGTGACTTCTCCTGCCCATAATGACCTCCTTCTTGGCTAGGGCAGATCATGGTTTATCACCTAGCATTGGATGATCACAATTCAAATTCTATAAAGAGGCATCTACATCTCTTGCAGCTGGGTGTACTCCCATGGATAGAGGGGACCTCAAAGGTTTTTACCAACAATAGGACTGCCAATGTGCAATCAGTGATCCTTATTTTTATGGGTGTAACATGATAATTAGGGATGCTGATCGAATTGAGCAGCTCGTGACTCGGGTTAGTTCGGCTCGTTACGAACTCATTTGTGATCTGTTCGTATAGCTCGTGAGCCTAGCCTGAACACACGGCTTGAGCGAGTGTGTATAGCTGGCGAGCCTAGCCTGAACACATGGTGTTCGGTTTGAGAGAGCGCGTATATATATATATATATATATATATATATATATATATATATATATATATATATATATATATATATATATATATATATATAATATATAAATATATAATAAAAACAATATGCAAAAATATGAACTATTAAGTGTAATATAAAAAATCTATATTTTAAGTGTAATATATATATATATATATATATAGAATGTTTGAATACTATCCAGCTCGTCTCATTGAGGGATGAGCCGAGTTCAAGCTCAGTTCGATTCAAAACAAACACGAGCAGACCCACAAGTTCAATCCACAGACGAGAGCTCAAACATGCCCTGTTTGGTTCGTTCAACTCGTTTACCATCACTAACGATAATGTTAAACCCAATAGCCAATACAAATATAACAATAAAATCAAGGGTGGTAGAAAAATGAAGATATTTGTTTCAAGGTGATGAATTTGAGGCTTAATCTAATTTCATAAAAGCTAATGTGGATAATGTTAATTTTATAAAAGGTTTGGTGGGTGTTCAGAAACGATAACCAAAATTAAAGGAGATTTGTCTACAAAGTTGGCATGAAACGGTAACCTAAATTGAAAGAGATTTGTCTACAAAGCTGGCTTGTTAATAACGTGGCAGTGATTCAAATTGAGTTATATTTTTATAATTGGCATGAGTCAGGAATCTTACTTTTTCTTTGGGCCTACTTAGCCTCGGTTCTCAAGTCAGTGACAATCGTTAAAAGTGGCAAAATATCGTTTCTCAAACACTTTCAAGAATTTAATTTTTTTTTATAAATCTCATATTTTCTCGAAAATATCTTGGCAATAAAAAAATAAATTAAAAATATAGAAAATAATTTTTATAAGAAAATGTTATTATAAATTATTTAAAAATAAAAACACACGATTTTTTCTGATAAATAGCCGTTTAAAACATAAATATCCTGTTTAAATCTTGGTATTTATGTTTTTTCATAAATCCCACGATATTTTGAAAATCTCGCAAGAAATTACTGTTTTAAACTTTCAGTAGCCAGATTTTCATAAATCTCGTGTGACTCTGAGTTTGCATAGAGGTACACTCGACGTGGCATTCAACGGCTTCTTGGGCTTTTTTATTGCACGACCATATTTTTCTGATCCTTGGCTCTTGCCTCGTCAGAAGCTTGGTCATTTATCCTGGAGGATCATGAGTCAATTGACTCAATGGAGCTTGCTCGGACGTAGGACCGAGTTGGTGTTCCTTTTGGTTGTTGATGACAGATGATATTCTTTTCTTCGAGACGAGCCAATCTTGTGTTCGGTTAGCTAGGACTTAAAAATAGGCTTGGTAAGCCAAATATGAAGAGTGTTTAACTGGTTCAACGCAGCTCAAGAAGGCTTATTAGTTGGTAAGAAATATATTTTATTTGATAGAACATGGATGACTGAAGTGTTCTTGCTTGCAAGCAATAAATTTAGAGTTCAAACCCTTTTGCTTAAAGCTTTGGGACGATGTACTTGTATTTTTATAAATTAGTAGAGTCCAAATCCTGTCATTTTTAATTAGTACACTCTATTTGGTTCTAATTCGTTTATTTGGAGGAAATTTGTGCTTTATTTGTTTGTTCTCAAAGATATGTCTCTACTTATGCTCAGGAGTGCTTTAGTTTTTCAACTGACGCTCACTTTTGGCACCATTTCATGTTTTGGCCAAGGCTAAAGGCTAAACAAATATGTCAAACATGGCTAATTCACTGCTAAAAATATGTCAAACGTAGCGGTTTTACTATTTTGTCACCTTTGTCAAACCACTTGTCTAAGTCGTCGCTTGAAAAAATTGGGCACCATGTCAGTATCGCCTGAAAAAATGAAGTGTCATATGAGTTGTCGCCTGAAAAAATCAAGTGCCATGTACGTAAGTCGTGTTCTAAAAAATAAAACATCATGATTTCGAACAAAGCAAAAAGGCTCAAACTGTAAAAAAAATAGTAAATGAGGGCATTTCTTGCATCACGCTCATGTCAAGAAATGTCAAGATGGGTGGCTGTCAGCGCCCCTGCATATGATGTGAACACAACATAGTGAAAAATATCCCGAGATTTATGAAAATCTTGTCATAATATCGTGAGAAATTGCCTAAAAGTTTAAAACAGAAATTTCTTGCAAGATTTTCAAAATATCACGAGATTTATGTAAACAGAGAAATACCAAGATTTAAATATGTTTTAAATAGCTCTTTTTCGTGAAAAACTGTGTTTTTATTTTTAAATAATTTTTATTAATATTTTATTATAAACATTATTTTTTTATTACCAAGATTTTGCCAAGAAAAATATGAGATTTATAAAAAAAAATTAAATTCTTGCGAGTTTTTGAAAAATGATATTTTGCCGTTTTTAACGTTTGTCACTATAGAACACAGTAAAATGGTTATGTTTGTTATATTTTCTAGTTTGCAATCAGTTATGGTATTCGTAATAAAAAATAATGTCAACTAAGTCATTGTCCGTGTGAACTGACATGGTAAAAAAAATGCCCATCACAAACGTCGAAGCACTAAAATTATTTCACTTGCTTAACGGATAGCAACAAATGTCAGGTGCTATTTTGAGAATGTTACCAAAAAAAGGTGATATTGTTGTCGCCCATTTAAACAACAAGAACATCATAATTTTATCACTTCAACAAAATATCTTGATTTTTTCCTTTCAACAAAAATACCATGATTGTTATTGGCTATTTCTTTAAAAAAGGATTATTCTGACTTTTACATAGTTTTAATTTATCATATTTTTGTTCTTAAATGTTTATTTACTTATATTCATTGATTTTTTACCATAAAACATGAAAGAAACTCAAAATACCAGATTCTCATGAGAATCTTCTCGAACTTTTGTTACTATGACTTAAAAAAACACATACAATGGAAAAATATATGCAATTAATATTTGATAAAAAAAATAATTGTTATACCCTTGTAAAATGGCATGATTTCGAAAATAACTTACAATGTGCTGAAATCCTCTCCAAACCTATTGATGTTCACACGATAGATATATACGTGAAGCTCGCAAGATCTCAATAAAAAGGATATTCACATGAATATTTCGTGGACCGAATGAAATTCACATAAAGTATTTATGAATATAGCTAACTTGAATCCCAACAAAGGAGATTTGCATATGAAATGCATTGATCTTTTAAGATTCACAAGTCTCATGTGAATCTTTTAGAATTTAAAAGTTCTAACTTGGCAGGTTTGAGCCATACATTTGCGATAGTCCTTACATTTGCAAATATGTCATAAAAAACTCATTTAACTAAAAACTTGCTTAAAGTCAAAGCATACATCTATAAATGTATGTCCCTAACTTCACTTACTTTCTGATTCGAGGTTAGCAGGTTCACGTCACATATTTGTGGACGTCATGACATTCATGCAGATACCTTGTGAATCTTCTTTAACTAAAAAATCGCATAAAGTCTAAATATATGTCTGACATTCATAAATATGTATTATAAATATCCTTACCTTAGCATATTTTCTGATTGCACGTTCACGTTACACATTTGTGGACATCACGATCTTTGCGTAAATACCATGCGAACCTTCTTTAACTAAAAACATGCATAATGTCTAGATTAGGTCAACAAATATATGTCTGACATTCACAAATATGTTTTGCAAATATTCTTACCTTCACATGTTTTCTTATTGCAAATTTGCATCACACATTTGCGGACATCACGACCTTTGCGTAGATACCATGCAAACCTCTTTTAACTAAAAACTTGCATAAAGTTTGAACATACATCCGCAAATGTATAGAGCAAACATTTTGTCAATATTATATGCAAAAGTCTCACATTCGCAAGCATTATATGTGAAACTCCTATTAATGCAAAGAGAATCTCTTTAACATGCAAATGTCTTAAGGTTATTTTATGAATGTCATTACCTTCACATATTTTCTGGTTCAAGTTCGGCATGTTTGTGCCATACATTTGCTATCATCCTTCTAATGTTTTTGCAAATGACTCGCGAACATCCTTTGTATAAGCAAAAGTTCTGACCTTAGTTGCGGACCTAATAAATATTCGCATGTGAAACATGTGAAGTTGTGAGGTTTGTAAATATTCTCATAAACTTTATGTGAATCTCTTCACCATTGCACATAACATTTGTGAACCTTTGTAAGTGCATAAAATTTGACTTTTCGTATGTATAAAAGCTCTCATATGTATAAAAGCTCTCCTTCACATTTGAAGACCTTTTTCACATAACATTAGGGTTTCTTTGAGAGGGTTTTGTGGTCCTCAACCTATTTTCCCTAACAAGTTTTTTCAACGAGTTTTTTCGACGATGTGTCATTGTTCTTGCCTGATCTCCATTGTGTGGCGGCACAACTTCGACAATTTTTTCTGCGTCCAACAAATCATCACTGGCAAGATTTTTTGGTAAGTATAAGTTTTGATCCTTGTAATTGTTGAATCAATTGTTTTGTAAAACAATGTCATGAATCATGTGAAACAATGGCATGATTCTCATGTTATTTTTGTATATTCAATAGTTTATTTTACTTTTGTAATTTAATTTTATGTGAGTCTCATTTTTTTCTTAACTTGGTATATCTTTATTCTCGAATTTGGCTATTTATCTTATATTATAAATATAACGAGAGAACAATGGCATGATTATCAAGTTATATTTGCATTTTCAATAGCTTATTCTATTTTTTTAATTCAATTTCATGTGAGTCCTGTTTACCTCTATCCTCAATTTTAGTTGTCTAGAAATTTGTTTATCTTGCATTATAAAGATAATGAGTATAGAAAGTGTCATGGAGGCACCAACACCTATTGATCAATTATGAAAACATGTAGGATATATGCAAGCTATAAATAGGCCGATTGAAATTGCTCTCAGTACCATAAACCTTGTGTACTATGCTGAAATTTCTCTCACTTGAATATTATTTTTTCAGAAAAATTATGCATTGGTTGATGGTTCATACTATGATGTACGAGAAAAGCTTGATACGTAGATAGGTAGGAAAACTGCTATATAGCTAAGAGCATGAGTTTTTGATGTAATTCACAAAAAATGCAGCATTAATAAGATGAGGCTAAGATTGATATGAACAAATAAAAAACCTAAAAAAACATAGAAATTTGAGGCTTCTATAAAAAAATTTATTGCAGAACAAAAGGTTATTGACTTTGCATCCAGTATCATGTCTCATATCCATGAAGAATCTAAATAGAAGGATGTTAGTAAGAAATTAGTAGGTAAGAAGCCATTACTTTTGATTCCTCGATCACTGCTAGTGGATAGGCTCGGCTGGAAAAACAGGAGATATGGTCACTTGTTGTGGCAATGATGAAATAGAAATGGAGAAGGTGAAGAGGGTACAAGATGAACTTCAACAAATGGAGGAGGCCAAGGCTATGGTGGAGAGAGTGGAGAAGGGAGAAAATCTGCTTCAAGCTAATAAAAAGGTTAATCTAGATGTGGAGAGTGAGAGTGTGAATGGTGAGAGGCTAGAGGAGAAAACTCAGCAAAGGAAAGAGGCTAATGCTGAGGTGGAAAGTGAGATCGTGGGTAGTGAGAGAGCAGAGAAAGATTTTCAGCAAAGGGAGAAGGCTGAGGTGGAGGAGAGGGTGGATGACTCAATTAAGGTGAAGGATGATAGCGATAAGAGCATAGAGAAGAGAGATGGAGAACATCATCTGATGAAGGTCGTAGTTGGTCACAAGCTCTAGTGCTCATGGATAGGTACTTTCAATATTTGTTGATATGTATGCAATAGTAGATCAGTTATTTGTTGATGTATATAATTGTAACTATTATACTACAATAAATCAATTTTAATATTTACTCAATGATTAAATTGTGTTCAACAATTTTAACATTTTTTTGTTTTTGCAAATTTGACCATGCAGATGTGTTCAACATGGTGAATTTGTTAGTAATTGACTATTGGATTTTTTTCAACAAAAAATATGATTTTTAAATATTTGAATATTTATGAAAATTCTGAATTATTGATTTTTTAAGTTTTAAAAATTCTTGCTTGTGCTTCATAATTGGATGATTCAAGCTTGTTCTTATAAAACCAGGCATGTAGATGACATGTATATGGTCATATTTAAGTGACACGAATAAAAAAACCATGAAAATCTCGGTTCACATGGCAATTCTCATATTCTTGTTGACCCCAAATTCAATATACATTATTGACGAAATATTAGCTTTCTAGTTTTAGTTTTTTTATGCTTTATTTTATTTTCATTAATTGTACTGGTAGGTTTTATCCAATTAAGAAAACACAAAAAATACTCTATGTAAAACTATCCAGTTCTGATAATGATTGACAAATTTTCAATGCTAGAGAACACGCGGTGGGCACCATGTATTTATTTTTAAGATAAAGCATGTACTCTTCGCTAATGTAGCCTAACTAGGCTTTGCAAACGGGTAGGATATGGGATGGGTCATGCTTGATCAGACAATGGGTCCGTTATGAAAGAGTGGTTTCACTTGACCTTTCAATGAAGTTTGGCATCCAGTTGAGAGATGAACCACTTTGGCACTGGATCCACTAAAAACAGGTAAATTAATTTCATTGATTTTCAAGGAAAACCATTAGACTCAGTTTCGAACACAGATCCACTTTTGTCCAGATACCGAACATATCAACCATGTTTGTTTCAGATCCAATCTATATTTGCACATTTACTATCTGGATTTGATAATCTAGGTTAGACCTGTGTTAATACTCGTCCCATAGCTTAACGTTTTCAATAAAGGATATTTTCTGACTAATGGAAAAATAATAAATTGAAGAAGAAAAACCATAATATTGCCGAAGCGGGCTCCGATTGTCTGGCATGAACAGTTATTGCACGTCCCTTTGCATTGGGATGTTGTAAGTTCAAAACCCAATGGTACAAAAGTAAAACTGGTGGGGGTTTGCCCTAGCCCGAGCATGCCTATATAAAAGAAAACATAATATCTTAATATAAAATAAAGACCCAAAAAGGTGGGGAATTGTTTGACTTGGATCTAACTCATAGTGCCAAACATACTTTTTCCATATGAAAAGGAATATGTTTTACCAAATTCCAACATATCACATGCAACTGAAGCTTAGATCCTGCACAAACTCATAACCTTTGTGTGATATTTAAGTTGAATTAAAATATAAATCGATATTCAAGAATATGGTTTTAGTATTGGATTCAACTTAACCCAAGCCCATATCCATTTGTTTTTATCCCTATTTTTTTTAATATTTACACTGAGAAACCACCCTCTAGGATCAGAGACCTAGCCACACGGGTTCTGCCTGCCATACTTACGATCATTGTCCTGTCAGCGTAGAACTCCATGGGCTTACCACTTACCCCCATCGAGTCAACTTTGCTTTTATCCCTATCTAAAAGGCAACTTTGAACAAAATAAATATCTATAGGAATTTCACGTTATAAGGACGAAATCACACTATTCATGCATGTAAAAAAAATCTTACATGCATTTGTTATAACAGTAAAAAAAAGTTTTGAATTAGTTTGTGTATTTAAGATCAAGTGCAACTAACTTTTGAATAAAGAAACCGTGATTGTTTTTTATAATAAAGATAAAATAATAATTTAATGAAGAATAAGAAAAAGTTCCTTCATGTCAATCAATTGTTACAAGTGTAAAGTAATAACAATTTTGAATATGAGCGGTGCTAACTCTAGGACAAAGTGTCCCTTAAATGCCATGACCGATTGAATCATGTTTTTTAACAAACATGGGACACGAAGGATGCACAAAACAAAGTCCATCGGGTTTAGCTTTTGCGGGTAAATAGTGTTCCCACCCACCCCTTTCCCATTACAAAATGAACTGGGACGGAGGAACACAGTTAAAAAAAATAAGCACACGCCTCGATGGGGGTGCCCTTCTCTCCCGTCCTCCATCTCTCTCTCACCCCGACACTCTCTCGCTCTCTCCTCTCTCACCCAACACTCTCTCGCTGTCTCACCCCCGGCCTCGACTCCCATCTCGCTTCTCTCACCCTCGACTCTGAACCTCTCTCTTTGGCTCTAGTAGTCCCTCCGGTGAACCTTCCTCTGTCTGGTCCCTTCGGCAATCCTCTCTCTCTGGCAGTCCCTCCGATGAACTTCTCTCTCCTGCAAACCTCTCACTTATATCTCTTTGTGTTGGTTTTGCAACTACACTCCATTTTTTCAATCTAGGATGAGAGATTCGAACTTCTCACAACTTATTGAGTGAATGTATGCTAGGGTTGGTTAGTGTTTGTGCAGGGTTAGGGTTTAGGGTTTGTTTATAAGGCATTTTTTAAGGGTTTTGTTTCCTAATTGTTTGTGATGATAGAGCAGTTGACTTAGGGTTTAGGGTTGAGATCGAAATCATGTTACTCCCTCATTTCCTAAAGAATAGAGATTATAGTAGTAGATCCACTTCATATCCTCATTCCATAGGATCAGTTCTAGAACAGAACATAGTCATATTTTTTGACATAATTTGCACGTGTGCACATGAGGGTTGACTTGTGCATTTTGGCTGATTTTTTGTCAGTGTGATCTCTGTAGTACAGACTCATTGTGTACAAATTTTTGTCAAGAGATTCTTTGTTTTTTATGTACTTTGATTGTGTTAAAGTTGGGTTCAGACTAAATATGTGTTTCTGTATTTTCTCTTTGTTGTCGAGTTCCTAAACTGTTCTATAATTTGTATTTGAGTTCCTAATTGTATTGTAAATAGACCAAGTGTGGCATAATTGTATGAAGTCTTTTTTGAATCTGGTCTGAAGTCCTCTTCACGCTAGTGCATGACATGCATCTTGCAAGGACATATACAATACATTATTAAAATAATGAATCCAAGGCCTAACTCCGGTACATCCATAGTTCCTAAATCAGCTTGACATTCTTCCACATCATGTGTGTTAGCACATCATATAATGATTTGCTATACCATAAAGATCATGAATCAAGAGCATCAAGATAATGATGAACATGTCCATGTCATGTATGCCCAAAATGCATCCATCATGCTCATCACATTTTGTTCCAACCTTGATGATGGTGATATGCATGTCATATGACAGCAAGTGTGTTGAATTCTCTTTTTCATGTGACTGTGTGGGGTGTACGTGGCCATGTGTGTGTGTGTGAGAGAGAGAGTTTATTATTGTGTGCATGTGTGTATGACTGTGAGGTTGTTTTCTGTGTGTGACTAGTTGAATAAAGTATTTTTATAATATTTTAATTTTATTGATCCTTTAATTTAGTTTTGTTATGAAATATGAATATTTATGTCATTTGCTTAATGCATGTCATGTTTCCAATTTTTTTGGTAGAACTTTCTCTTTTATAACTACGATTATAATAGTTTGTAAGAACTATTTTCCATGTAAGGTTATCCAATCTCATGCAGTATACTTTTTTTTAAACTCTAACATCATAAAATATATCTTTTATTTACATGTTTATTAGAATCTAAAATGGTAGATGTTGTAATGAGTGAGGTATAAGAAGTGCATTCAAACCAGACTGAAAAAATACAATGAAGTACACCCTAGGTAGACTTCTTATTTGATTGCATGTTAGAGCAACATGCAGTAAAATGTTCTCAAAAATTGAAAGAGAAGGCCATGAGGTTGGTGGAGAGTCAAATGAAGGAGAAGGTTGGGGCCGAATTTACCTTAGAAAAATGAATAACAAGTTGAAGCGTGTCAAGCCCAACTTGATAGTAATGAACTAAATCTTAAACACATCGGGCTTTGGATGAGACGCTAAACTAAGGATGCCTTTGATAGAGACGATAATATGGATTGAGTGTGTGAGGAAAAATGCAACATGAAAGAATTATCAAAAACCCAAAAAATGATGATATTTTGAATAGACTCATAAAATGTTTGGCTAATCAACAGATGTAAGAAGTTATATGTCCATTCAATCAGAAGTACAACCACCACCACTATTTCCCATCGTTCTCGGTTCAGAGGAACTGAACTCGTCAACAAAATTTTTAGGTGATGAGACACCCATGAATAGCCGATGAGCTAGCAACTTTAAACAAACCACCAATTGGCTTTAAACTAAAGGAAAGCATAAAGTCTGTATTGATGATCAAATCATAAAAATGCTAGGCAGCATTTCTGAGTACGTGAAGACCATTAGCAATCAATCTTCCTGCACGATGACCGAATCGTGTAATGATATATTAAAAGAAATGTTCAATAATGGTGAGATTACTGAAAATACATGCACGAGAGCATTGGACTTAATGATAGTCCCTGAGAACACAATTTTGCTATAGAACATGGATCCAGAATGTCGGGTTGATTGGTTGAACTTGAAATTGTCTGCTAATGTTTAGGCATGCATTTGCATAAGTCAACACTTATGTTGATTTTTTGGTGTTATTATTTTGTTAAATGTTCAATATTTCTTGTGTATGTTAAATATTTTTTCATTGAAATGTTGCATGTTATAACATTGTTACATATTCAGTATACTTGTTTATTGCAATCATGTTGTTCTTATTTGATTTTTGTCGTATTATACATGTTTATTCAATCATGTTAAATGTTCACAGTGGTGCATATTATTCATATATACTTTTTAGATTTTGTGCATGTTACTAATGTTAAAACTTCAATAATTTTATTTGTATTTACAGAAGTATAATGAACCCCAATCAAGAACTTATTTACTTACTCACTATGGTAGTGTTGATCATTTTTCTATATAGTTTAAGGTAATGTAGGGCAATAGCTTCATGATCCTATACATAGGTGTAAGGATTTTGTGCGTGCTTGTGTGTTTGGTCATCGGTGCAATTGTTTTGACCTTTTAAGCATGAAAAAAGACATACATTGCATTATGTGAAGCTCTTCGCATAAGTGAATTATTGTAAGATGCTCGTGATGTAGGTCTTGAAGAACAAGTTGCAATTTTTTTATTAACAATTGGTCACAATGAGCGAAATAGAGCAATGTGAAAGTATTGTACAGTGCACTTGATGATCCTAACCAACCTCTAGTAATACCCAAAGGTAAGTAAATAATTATCATGCACATAAATCTGATACTATGATACTCTCTCACATACTCTTATACTCTCTCACATATTATTGTTATATTGCTTCAATATGCATATTTTGGATTTATGATACCGTTGATATTTTAATGAATGAAATGTATGTATTTAAAAATATAAGTTGAATGAATAAAATAAATGTATTTGGAAACACATGTTGGTTTTTTATTAAATGCAATGAATGCATGTATTTGAGAACACATCTTGGTTTTTTATTGAATGGAGTAAATGTATGTATACGAACATAGGTTGAAGAAAGAATGAATGAAATCTAAATGGAATGAATGTATATTTTCATATTTAGTTAAACAAGGAATAAAAGGTTTTGTTGAACATAATGAAATGAATGGAGAGACTAGAAGTGAAAGGTTTTGCTCCTCCTTATTTGGATCCAGCCACTAGGGGAGCTACATTACTAAATGATAGATTTGAGCTATTTTCAGTTTCATAGCAAAGAAATTTGGTTGTTTGGCATTTTTCTATAGATTACTTGTCTTATCTATAGTCATTTCTACTAGAACTACTTTAAGTATACATGCTTCACTTCATGGTTGTTTCATAAGTTTACCTAAAATTAGAAAAAGGAAGGCATCTAGTCCTATTAGATATAGAGTAGTCAAAAGCCATTTCATTCTATAGCTTGGTGCATTACCCTGTGATTTATTTTCAGACCTAGGGTTACATTTTTTGTATATTAATTTTTTGGGCTTTTTTTTTTCTTTGATTAATAAAAGTTTATATCATGTTGTTTCCGCCACTTTTCTTTTTTGAAATTTTTCCTTTTTTTATTGTTCTTGTCTCCCCTACTCTCTTAAAACTTTGATTAACACGGAATCTCAATTTCAAGTGTTAAATCTATGCCAAACCAATTGGTGGTTGTGCTTATGTGCTGTTAAAGAGTGCAAAAAAATTTGGAATTAATGAAGTAGACAATTTGATATTTTGTCCAACACTTCCTTTTCCTTGCATGTTTGGTTCTCAAGTTCAATATTTTTGAAATTGTAAGTCATGTCCTTATATATATAAACTTGTTAAGCATACTCACTGCAAGCTCGCAAGCTCTTCTGTTATCAATTTTAGTTGAACTCATGTTATGGGCATTTTCATGCTTTTTCAATTGCTAGTTTGTACAAATCCTTTTCCAATTACTTTTTGCAAATCTAATCTAGTGTTTGGTTTCAATGTCATGAATCTGGTGTTTGGGTATACCCTCCAATCTCAGATCTCTGGTATATCAAATGCAGAATTCCAAATAGAAAGGCCACCACAAATTTGAGATTCTTTCTTTGTGATATAAAAGGGAGAGAAAGAAGATTTGAGATATGACTTAGGGGGTTGGACCTCATGTCTTTGAATCTCAGATTAGAGCATATCCCTCCGATCTCAAAACACACTCTTAGGTGGACATATCTACCGGTTTATATCCAGCAAAAGTACCTGAAGCTATGATTTTTTTAAGGGTCTTAATGGGTGACCCTGAGCCAAGTGTGACAAGTACATACCCCCTCCCCCCCCCCCCCCCCCACCACCACCACCACCACCCCATCTCAGTCTCTATTCCTTTGGTTAGACAATTAGTTTTTTTTTCAGTTAGAATAAATTTATTATTTTTTGAAGAATTAAGGTATTGACTTAGACTTTTTTTGAATGATATAAATGTTTAATTTGGGGTTTAGTTTTTTTTGTGTTCTTTTTCTTAAGAATTATATGATAATAGCCTGAATGTTTTGATTTTAAGGGTTTTATTTGCTTTTTCTAGCATGATGTACGATGCTTGTTAAGGTTTTTGTTTTTTTGGTTTTTCTAAATAGCATAAATGTTTAATTAAAGTTTTAAGGTTTTTATATATTTTTTAATTAGTAATTAGGTATGTAATGAATACTTTATTTTAGTTAGAATATTAGAGATTTTTTTTATTGAACATAAATCTATGAACTTTTCAGAGATTAGGGTATTGGTTAGCATTTTTTCCAAATGATGCAAACATTTATTTACATTTTTTGGCTTTTTTGTGATATTTTTATATATATATATCAATAAACAAGATTCTATTAATGAATGCTTGATTTTTTTAGAATTTAATTTTTTATTTAGTTTATTAAATTGCATGAATATTTAATTAAGCATTTTGTTCTTTTTTATTCCAATCAATATTAAACATGATGTTTTGAATAATTGCTTGATTTTGATTAGAATTTTAAAAGGTTTTACATATCTAAGAACCATATTGTTAAAATCCACGGTTTTGATTTTTTTTTACTTAGTATATATATATATATATATATATTGTGAAGATTAAAGTATTGGGACAAGGTCAATGCATGTCTCACAAGGTACAACTTATCTTTCACCAATTGAGATGATATGACGTAGGTCGGTAGAGGCCTCTCAAGTCTTGACTACCAAGTGGGATCATGCCCTTGGAGGTCGCAGCCATTTTTGACTCATAGGGATTTGTATAATATTTCTCATTTTAAATAGATGGCAGCTCAAATTTATTAATGGCATGGTGATCCAAATTGGGTTAGAAAATATGGAGTAAATGAAAGGATCAAAACATGTCGAGGATTTTGTTGGAAGAAGGGAGCACATGCCCATTAAATGGTAAGAAGAAAATGGTTTGTTTAAGGCTTTTGGATTGACCCAATTTATTGATGGGAAGATGGTCCAAATTGGGTTAGAAAATGGTCACA
The DNA here is from genome assembly GCF_984573655.1 of Nuphar pumila. NCBI lineage: Eukaryota > Viridiplantae > Streptophyta > Magnoliopsida > Nymphaeales > Nymphaeaceae > Nuphar > Nuphar pumila. The sequence continues at coordinate 116,757,760 of NC_143255.1, read as the reverse complement.
TTTTTTGGGCTTTTTTTCTTTTTTTTTTCAATGATATAAATGTTTAATTAGGGGATTATTTTTTTTGGTGCACTTTTTCTTGAGAATTATATAATAATAGCATGAATGTTTTGATTTTAAGAGTTTTATTTGCTTTTTTTAGCATGATGTATGATGGTTGTTAGGTTTTTTTTTTAGTTTTTCAAAATAGCATAAATGTTTAAATAAGGTTTTAAGGTTTTTATATATTTTTTAATTAGCAATTAGGTATGTAATGAGTACTTTATTTTAGTTAGAATATTAGAGATTTTGTTTTTTCTATTGAACATAAATCCATGAAATTTTCAGAGATTAAGGTATTGGTTAGCATTTTTTCAAATGATGCAAATGTTTATTTACAATTTTTTTGGTTTTTTGTGATATTTTTTTATATATATCATTAAATAAGATTCTATTAATGAATGCTTGATTTTTTTAGAATTTAATTTTTTATTTAGTTTCTTCAATGGCATGAATATTTAATTAAGCATTTTTGTCTTTCTTATTTCTATCAATAATAAACATGATGTTTTGAATAATTGCTTCATTTTGATTAGAATTTTAAGGGTTTTATATTTTTTTAATAAATATATCTATGAATCATATTGTTAGAATTCATGATTTTAAGGTTTTTTTACTGGGTATTTGTATATACTTGGTTTAGATTTTTGGCTCTGTCCCTATCTCTCTCCATATATATATATATATATATATATATATATATATATATATATATATATATATATATATATATATATATATATTGTGAAAATAAAAGTATTGGGACAAGGTCAATACGTGCCTAACAAGGTACAACTTATCTTTCACCAATTGAGACGATATGACGTAGGTCGGTAGAGGCTTTTCAAGTCTTGACTACCATGTCGTGCCAAGCCCTTGGAGGTCCTTACCATTTTTGACTCGCAAGGATTTCTATAATATTTCTCATTTTAAATAGCTGGCAACTCAAATTTACTAATGGCATGATGGTCCAAATTGGGTTAGAAAATATGGAGTAAATGAAAGGATTATAACATGTCAGGATTATAACATAAGATTCTATTAATGAATGCTTGATTTTTTTAGAATTTAATTTTTTATTTAGTTTATTAAATGGCATGATTATTTAACTAAGCATTTTTTCTTTATTATTCCAATCAATATTAAACATGATGTTTTGAATAATTGCTTCATTTTGATTAGAATTTTAAGGGTTTTATATTTTTTTAATTAACATATCTATAAAACATATTGTTAGAAATCACTATTTTAAGTTTTTTTTATTGTGTATTTGTATATACTTAGTTTAGATTCTTGGCTCTGCCCCTCTTTCTCTCCACATATATATATATATATATATATATATATATATATATATATATATATATATATATATATATATATTGTGAAAATAAAAGTATTGGGACTAGGTCAATGCGTGCCTGACAAGGTGCAACTTATCTTTCACCAATTGAGACGATATGAAGTAAGTCGGTAGAGGCTTTTCAAGTCTTGACTACCAAGTCGTGCCAAGCCCTTGGAGGTCCTTACCATTTTTGACTCGTAGAGATTTCTATAATATTTCTCATTTTAAATAGCTGGCAACTCAAATTTATTATTGGCACGATGGTCCAAATTGGGTTAGAAAATATGGAGTAAATGAAAGGATTATAACATGTCAAGATTTTGTTTGAAGATGGTGCACATGCCCATTAAATGATAAGAAGAAAATGGTCTATTTAAAGCGTTTGGATTGATCCAATTTATTAATGGCATGATGGTCCAAATTGGGATAGAAAATTGTTCTATTTTTTGTATATTAATTTTTTAGGCTTTTTTTTTGTTTTTTGAATGATATAAATGTTTAATTAAGGTTTTGATTTTTTTGGTGGTTTTTTTTCTTGAGAATTATATGATAATAGCATGAATGTTTTGATTTTAAGGGTTTTATTTGATTTTTTTAGCATTATGTATTATGCTTGTTAGGGTTTTTGTTTTTTTAGTTTTTCTAAATAGCATAAATGTTTAATTAAGGTTTTTATATATTTTTTAATTAGCAATTGGGTATGTAATGAATACTTTATTTTAGTTAGAATATTATAGATTTTGTTTTTTTAATGAACATAAATCCATGAAATTTTCAGAGATTAGGGTATTGGTTAGCATTTTTCCAAATGATGCAAATGTTTATTTATAATTTTTTGGTTTTTTGTGATATTTTTTTATATATGTCATTAAACAAGATTCTATTAATGAATGTTTATTTTTTTAGATTTTAATTTTTATTTAGTTTCTTAAATGGCATGAATATTTAATTAAGCTTTTTTGTCTTTTTTATTCCAATAAATATTAAACATGATGTTTTGAATAATTGTTTGATTTTGATTGGAATTTTAAAGGTTTTATATTTTTTTAATTAACATATCTATGAATCATATTGTTAAAATCCACAATTTTAAGTTTTTTTTTGTGTATTTGCGTATACTTAGTTTAGATTCTTTCCTCTGCCCATATATATATATATATATATATATATATATATATATATATATATATATATATATATATATATATATATATTGTGAAAATGAATGTATTGTGACAAGGTCAATGTGTGCCCGACAAGGTACAACCAATTGAGACGATATGCTGTAGGTTGATAGAGGCCTCTCAAGTCTTGACTACCAAGTGGGGTCATGCCCTTGGAGGTCCCTACAATTTTTGACTCGTAGGGATTTGTATAATATTTCTCATTTTAAATAGTTGGCAGCTCAAATTTATCAATAGAATGATGGTCCAAATTGTGTTAGAAAATATGGAGAAAGTGAAAGGCTCAGAACATGTCAAGAATTTTGTTGGAAGAGGGTACACATTCCCATTAAATGGCAAGAAGAAAATGGCCTGTCTAAGGCTTTTGGATTGACCCAATTTATTAATGGCATGATGGTCCAAATTGGGTAAGAAAATGGTCACATTTTTTGTATATTAATTTTTGGGGATTTTTTTATTTGTTTTTTTGAATGATATAAATGTTTAATTAGGGGTTTAATTTTTTTTGTGTTCTTTTTCTTGAGAATTATATGATAATAGCATGAATGTTTTGATTTTAAAGGTTTTATTTGCTTTTTTTAGCATGATGTATGTACGATGCTTGTTAGGGTTTTTATTTTTTTAGTTTTTCAAAATGGCATAAATGTTTAATTAAGGTTTAATTGAAGTATTTCAGAAGGCAGGGTTAGGAGAGCTGGACTAACCTCAGAAATTAAAACCTCATCTTTTCTAAGAAATTTTAGTAAATGACAACCTTATTGCTAACCTTATCATTTACAAAAAAATGCGACACAGATATTTTATATAAGAATAAAATGTGATAAATAATAAAATAAATGACCCTCAACCCTGATAATGGTCTTTGTCATTTTTAAAATGTTACGTGGAAAGAATTCTTGCTCCACCATGCCCTTGATTGCTACATTTTTAGTATATGTATATACAACACTTTCTTAATATTTTTTAATTTTAAATAATCAGAAAAGTATTTGGGATAAGATAACATATTTAATGTATTTTGATAAGATTAATAACAAAATGAAAATGATTAAAATCCATCATATTTATCAACAATGAATATTACCTTTAACTACAACTTTAATTTATTTCCAAGTCTCTCTCTCTCTCTCTCTCTCTCTCTCTCTCTCTCTCTCTCTACCTCTATATATATATATATATATATTTGGAGTCATATGGTGGGTAGGGTGGGCACGTGCCCACCTTGACCAGAACAAATTCTCAAACAATAATGGGTCAGGGTGGGCAACAGTATTGTGCACCCCGACCCAAACTACATGTGGGCATTGCCCTGATAGGGGTGGGCACCACTTATGCTCGACCCAAATGGGTCAGGGCATAGTTGGCAAACTCGTCCATGTCAAAACGTTGATTCGGTGAATCGGTCTGAGCAAGCATTCTAACGATTTCTCATATGATGTAAAAACCGAAAGTTGTCAAAAAATAGTGAAAGCTTGGCATAAACCAGTGAAACTCATCTGAGTGGTGAGTTTTTGAAGAATAGTCCAAGTTTTTCCTCTGAAGTAAAACCGAAAGCCTCGGTATTGACTCACTGAGTCTTGCCGAATCACGAGTCTGACCCTAATGATATTTTGCCGAGTCACCTAGTGGGCCAACTAAGGGTTAGGGTGACCCTGAGCCGAGTGTGACAAGTACGTACCCACCCCTCTCGGTCTCTAGTCCTTTGGTTACACAATTAGTTTTTTAAATTTCAGTTAGAATTCATCATATTTGCCAACAATGATTAAAATTCATCATATTTGTCAACAATGAATACTTATCCTTAGTTATAGTTTTATGAATACTTATCATCGTATACTTAGTTTAGAGAGAGAGAGAATAAAAAGGTCAATGCCTGACTGACAAGGTGCACCAATTAAGACGATATGACCTACGTCGGTAGAGGCCACTCAATTCTTGACTACCAAGTGGTGCCAAGCCCTGGGAGGTCCCTACCATTTTTGACTCGTAGGGATTTCTAAAATATTTCACATTTTAAATAGATGGCAACTCAAATTTATTAATCGCATGATGGTCCAAATTGGGTTAGAAAATGGTATCATTTTGAGTATATTAATTTTTTGGGATTTTTTTTTGTTTTTTTGAATGACATAAATGTTTAATTCGGGGTTTAACTTTTTTAGTGTTTTTTTTCTTGAGAATTATATGATAATAGCATGAATGTTTTAATTTTAAGGGTTTTATTTTTTTGTTAGCATGATGTAGGATGCTTGCTAGAGTTTTTGTTTTTTTAGTTTTTCTAAATAACCTAAATTTTTAATTAAGGTTTGAAGGTTTTTATATATTTTTTAATTAGCAATTAGGCATGAAATAAATACTTTATTTTAGTTATAATATTAGATATTTTGTTTTTTTTATGAACATAAATCCATAAAATTTTCAGAGATTAGGGTATTGGTTAGCATTTTTTCAAATGATGCAAATGTTTATGTATAATTTTTTGGTCTTTTGTGATATTTTTTATATATATCATTAAACAAGACTTTATTAATGAATGCTTAATTAATGTCCGCATCGGACATTATTTTGATAAGATTAATCATAAAATGAAAATGATTAAAATCCATCATATTTGTCATCAATGAATACTTATCCTTAGTTATAGTTTTATGAGTTTTATTTGAATATGAGTTTGCATCTCAGATTTGGGAATTTGGTTGGTTATACGTTGCTTTCTGACAGCTCAGCTGATAAGGGATAAATGTTGAAAAGAAAAGACACTGATTTTTTTTTAATTTATTTTCAACTCTCTCTGTCTCTCTGCACACGCGTCGTGCTGTGAAAATGAAAGTTCAATGCGTGTACTTCATTATCTTTCACCTATAATATCGGTTATGTCGGCAGGTCCTTGCCATTTTTTAATCATAGGGATTTTCATTTCTACTGGCTGGCAGCTCAAATTTTATTAATTGCATTGGTTATATATATAGTGATCATCTCAACCCTTATTAATGCTCAATAGGAGCTTTTATTGAGGGAAGAGTGAGGTGGCGTTTTAAGAGGAATCATCGTCATCGGTAGATTTTCAAAATAACATAAATGTTTAATTAAGGTTTTATATATTTTTTAATTAACAATTAAGTATGTAATGAATACTTTATTTTAGTTAGAATTTTAAAGGTTTTGTTTTTTTAATGAACATAAATCCATGAAATTTGCATAGATTAGGCTATTGGTTACCATTTTTCCAAATGATAGCAAATGTTTATTTATAATTTTTTGGTTTTCTGTGATATTTTTTTTTATATATCATTAAACAAGATTCTATTAAAGAATGCTTGATTTTTTTAGAATTTAATTTTTTATTTAGTTTTATAAATGGCATGAATATTTAATTAAGCTTTTTTGTTTTTTTTAATCCAATCAATATTAAACATGATGTTTTGAATAATTGCTTGATTTTGATTAAAATTTTAATGGTTTTATATTTTTTTAATTAACATATATGTTTATCATATTGTTAGAATTCACATTTTTAATTTTTTTTATTGTGTATGTGCATATACTTTATTTAGATTCTTGGCTCTCTCTATATATATTGTGAAAATAAAAGTATTGGGACAAGGTCAATGCGTGTCTGACAAGGTACAACTTATCTTTCACCAATAGGTCGGTAGAGGCCTCTCAAGTCTTGACTATTAAGTGGGGTCAAGCCCTTGGAGGTCCCTGCCATTTTTGATTCGTAGGAATTTGTATAATATTTCTCATTTCAAATAGCTGGCAGCTCATATTTATTAATGGCATGATGGTCCAAATTAGGTTAGAAAATATGGAGAAAATGAAAGTATCAGAGCAAGTGGAAGATATTGTTGGAAGAGGGTGCACATGCCCATTAAATGGTAAGAAGAAGATGGTCTGCTTAAGGCTTTTGGATTGACCCAATTTATTAATGGCAAGATGGTCCAAATTGGGTTAGAAAATGGTCACATTTTTTGCATAGTAATTTTTTGAGCTTTTTTTTCATTGTTTTTTTAATGATCTAAATGTTTAATTAGGGGTTTAATTTTTTTGGTGTTCTTTTCTTTGAGAATTATATGATAATAGCATGAATGTTTTGATTTTAAGGGTTTTATTTGCTTTTTTTAGCATGATGTATGATGCTTGTTAAGGTTTTTGTTTTTCTAGTTTTTCAAAATAACATAAATGTTTAATTAAGGCTTTTAGGTATTTATATATTTTTTAATTAGCAATTAGGTATGTAATGAATACTTTATCTTAGTTAGAATATTAGAGATTTTGTTTTTTTTTAATTTACATAACTCCATAAAATTTTGAGAGATTAGGGTATTGATTAGCATTTTTCCAAATGATGCAAATGTTTATTTATAATTTTTTGCTTTTTTATGATATTTTTTATATATATCATTAAACAAGATTCTATTAATGAATGCTTGTTTTTTTTTAGAATTTAATTTTTTATTTAGTTTCTTAAATGACATGAATATTTAATTAAGCATCATATCTATCAATCATATTGTTAGAATCTACAGTTTTGATTTTTTTTATTGTGTATTTGCGCCTACTTAGTTTAGATTTTTGGTTGGGATCATATATATATATATATATATATATATATATATATATATATATATATATATATATATATATATATATATATATATGAAAGTATTGGGACAAGGCCAATGTGTGCCTGATAAGGTACAAAGTATCTTTCATCAATTAAGACGATGTCAAAGTAGGTGGATGGTGACAAGCTCAAATTTATTAATGGCATGATGGTCTAAATTGGGTCAGAAAATATGGACTCGCTCTTTTGTTTTCTCTTTCTCTCTCAACCAAACCCCCTCTCTCACCTCCTTCTCCCATGACAGTCACCGTTGGACATTATTTTGATAAGATTAATAATAAAATGAAAATGATTAAAATCCATCATATTTGTTAGTTATATTTTTATGAGTTTTATTTGAGCATCTCAGATTTGGGAATTTGGTTGGTTATGCTTTGCTTTCTGACAGCTCAGCTGATAAGGGATGAATGTTGAAAAGAAGAAGACACGGATATTTTTTTTAATTTAGTTATAGTTTTATGAGTTTTATTTGAATATGAGTTTGCATCTCAGATTTGGGAATTTGGTTGGCTATACGTTGCTTTCAGACACCTCATCTGAGAAGGGATAAATGTTGAAAAGAAAAGACACTGATATTTTTTTAATTTATTTTCAACTCTCACTGTCTCTCTCTCTCTCTCTACACGCGTCGTGCTGTGAAAATGAAAGTATTGGGACACCGTCAATAAGTGTACTTCATCATCTTTCACCTATAATATTAGGTTATGTCCGCAGGTACTTGCCATTTTTTAGTCATAGGGATTTTCATAATATTTTTCATTTCTAATGGCTGGCAGCTCAAATTTATTAATAGCATGATGGTCTAAAATTGGTTAAGAAAAAATATATATCCTTACTGATCAGATCAACCCTGTACGGATTTTTATTAATCCTCAGTAGGAGCTTTCTGATTAAGGGAAGAGTGAGGTGGCGTTTTAAGAGGCTTTCAAGCTTCTTACCGATACCCCCAAATAAAAGCTTCTTGTCTTCTTGGTGGTGGGTGCGAGGAATCATCATCGTTGGCAGTTTTTCTAAATAGTATAAATGTTTAATTAAGGTTTTAAGTTTTTTATATATTTTTTAATTAGCAATTAAGTATGTAATGAATACTTTATTTTAGTTAGAATATTAGAGATTTTGTTTGTTCCATGAAATTTTTAGTTAGCAGTTTTTCAAATGATGTAAATGTTTATTTACAATTTTTTGGTTTTTTGTGATATTTTTTTATATAAATCAGTAAACAAGATTCTATTAACGAATGCTTGTTTTTTTTAGAATTTAATTTTTTATTTAGTTTTTTAAATGACATATATATTTAATTAAGCATCATATCTACGAATCATATTGTTAGAATCCACGATTTTGATTTCGACTTAGTTTAGATTCTTGTCTCAGACACTATGTATATTGTGAAAATGAAAGTATTGAGATAAGGTCAATGCGTGTTTGACAAGGTACAACGTATCTTTCATCAATTAAGACGATATGATGTAGGTTGATGGTGCCAAGCTCAAATTTATTAATAGCATGGCGGTCTAAATTGATTTAGAAAATATGCAGTAAATGAAAGGATCAGAGCAAGTGGAAGATTTTGTTGGAAGAGGGTGCACATGCCCAATTAAATGCTAAGAAGAAGAAGATGGTCTATTTAAGGCTTTTGGATTGTACCAATTTACACGATACAGATTTTTGCCAAGCTTGGGAGAAACCACCTCCCTCCCTCTACTATATTCAAGCCCAGTCCTGCTTCGACCATCGTTTAAGTTTTCTCTCCCTCTTTCGTTTTCTCTCTCTCTCTCTCTCAACCAAACCCCCTCTCTCACCTCCTTCTCCGGTGACAGTCGTCGTCGGACATTATTGTTGAAAGCCGAACGCCCGATACCCCTCTTGTCTTCTTCTTGGCAACCACAAATAAAGGGCCTGGTCCTTGGAGGTGGTGAGGTGGTGGGTGCGAGTTCTTTACAGTTAACACCCATCTTTCCTTTCCAGAATCCAAGAAAGAGAATGAATCTGAAACGAGAAGACTCGAAGAGTACCCCCGAGAAGGAAGAGCAGCCATCATCGTCATCGCTGCCAGAAAATGGTGGTTTCGACTTCGATGTTTTCTTAAGCTTTCGAGGAGAAGACATCAGAAAAGGTTTCATTGGTCACCTTTACAAAGACCTGGAGGCGAGAGGCATACGCACCTTCAAAGATGACGAAAATTTGGAGAAGGGAAAGAATATATCAGAGCTGCTTCGAGCCATAGATAGATCGAAGATCTTGATTCCCGTCTTCTCCGAGCGATACGCCGAGTCGAGGTGGTGCTTGATGGAGATTTCCAAGATGGTCGAGTGCAGAAAAGCATCGAGTAAGAGGTTGATCATCCCGGTGTTCTTCAAAGTCGAGCCATCAGATGTTCGGCGTCAGAGCGGACGATTTGGGAGCTACTTCTCCAAGCACAAGAATGAAGAAGTAGATGTTGTGAAAGGATGGAGAAATTCATTGAAGGAAGCAGCAGAGATTTCGGGATTCGATCTGGACACGGAAACACATGGGTCTCTCTCTCTCTCTCTCTCTCTCTCTCTCTCTGATTTGGTTTGTTTTATCATTGTTTTTCCAATGAAAAGAAAAGGAGGAATTATCTACAGGTGATCTCACGATCGGGGTCCATTCATCCCTATCTTTACACCCTTATGACATACAGCTTGTGAAATTTCTTTGTTGCAACTTGCAAGTTGTTTTCATTAAATCTGACACCAGATATGAATTCAGCACGGTCGATCTGATCGACATCGACCACGGGATCTTTTTGTGAAACAACTTTTTCTGAAAGAAAAATATAATTTTTTAATCATAAAGTTTTGGTATTTTTAGTCATTGATTTTTGAATCACTGGAAAATCCTATACTGGTTGGATTCTAGTGCCAGATTTAATGAAAAAAAAAACTTGCGACAAAGAGATCTGATGAGTAGATCCTGTTTTGTGACCTACATCAGGGTGGTCGGAACAGAACACTGGTTAACGGATTATCCCTTGATTTAAACTTAAAGTGTCTGAGCTGAGCTGTAAAGACTGAACAATACTTGCTGCCATGTCATGTCCCCTGTCCTTGTTATGATTTGTGTTTCTTACTTCATTTATTTTCTCTTGAAAATTGGCAGGCATGAAGCAAAACTGGTATCCCTCATTGTCAAAAGGGTCCTCAATGAATTAAATCATGTTGAATTTGATATAGCAAAAGGGTACGCAGTCGGGATTGATTCTCGCGTAGATGATGTGATGAGGCTGCTGAAGACAGAAGAAACAGACGATGTCCGCATGGTTGCAATTTGCGGAGAGGGCGGTCTGGGAAAAACAACTATCGCAATGGCCATCTCTAACAAACTGTTCCGCAATTTTGAAGGCAGTTGCTTCATTTTAGATGTTAGGGAAAAGTCGAAGCCACTGGACGGACTAGCCTCTCTCCAGTCCCAGCTTCTTAGCGACTGTTTAAAAGAAAAAGAAAAAATATCGATCAACAACACTCAAAAAGGAATTAGCATGATCAAGCAGAGAATGAATTCTAAGAGAGTCCTCATTGTCCTTGATGATGTAGATCATAGAGAGCAACTAGATGGATTGGCTGGGGAGCATGGCTGGTTTGGTAAGGGAAGTAGGATTATTATTACGACACGTGACAGTTCAATACTACTAAAAGGGTGTAAGGTTTATAAGCCTAGAGAAATGGATGATGATCAAGCACTTGAGCTGTTCAGTCTTCATGCATTTGTCAAGAGAGAAGCACCGAAGGAGTATATTGAGTTATCCAAGGAGGCCGCAAGGATTGCGGGTGGCTTACCATTGGCTTTGGAAGTATTTGGGTCACATTTTTTCAATCTAAAGGCTAAAGATGATTGGCAAGAAATGTTGCAGAAGTTGAAAAGAATGCAGCACAAAGACATTCATAAAAGATTGAAAATCAGTTATGAAGGATTAGATGATGAAGAACAATGTATATTCTTGGACATTGCTTGCTTTAATTTCAGCAGTATTGGAGATATAGAAAGTGCAATTTATATGTGGAAGGCCTGTGGATATTCCCCAAAGGTTGCAATTAAATTTCTCCAGCACAAGTCTCTCATTGGCATTGGAAATAATGGTTATCGCACCTTGTATAAAATGCATGACCAAATCCGAGATATGGGAAGACAGATCGTTCGACAAGAAGGCATTTCGGACGATCGAAAGCGCATCAGACTTTGGGATAGGGATGAAGTGTTAAATGTCTTGAAGTCCAATGAGGTAAGAGAATTCATATTTTCCATTCTTGACTTGCTTTCATTTCTGTTAATACTTGTGCCACACACATTGGGCGGCCCAAATCAAGCTTTAGTCCTGAGCTGGATGGAAACTGAGGCTCTGTTTTGAGGATGTTTATGCATTTGAAAAAGTGGCAGCTGTCAAATCCTGGATTTGGCAGCTACCACCTCTTACCTCTAAGATGTGGTAGTTGGTGCAAAACACAGAAAAGGAGGATTGTCTTCAGTTCCACTCTAATTCAGAAACTCTCATCCCAGCTATCAGTTTCCAAACATCCACCACCACCAAGGTAGTTTGACCATGCTTTTAGCAGATGCGTTAATTTCCATCCTAGCTGTAGCTACCACTTCCCAAACAGAGCCTGAAATAAATAGCTTATATGAGTCAAGCACCTGTTGTTCATACCCAACCTATTTTACGAGTTCGAAGAGCCTCTTTCCGAGACAAATACGAACCAAATCATGAGCGGCTCGGCTTGTTTCCCAGTCCTAGCTGGAGGTTAGGTTAAGTAAAACCCTGCCCTGTCTATGCATTGGTATACTCAATGAGAATGATTAACACCCATTTCCTTAACCCTGTTCGACACGATCAATACTAATCAAACAAGTTATACATATGATCGGAATTGTGTCAAAGCTTAAATTTGTCTGATTTTTCAAATTTTATATTTTAGTATTTGTATTTTTTTCTTAGTTCAGGTCGGTCCTTAGTTTGTATATTTATTATACTCAGAAAGTTGAATTTTACTTTTTTTTTTTTGTTAGCAAGTTGGGGTTAGCCCGACCCCCTAGCAGTTACAAAGATTCAAGGATTACAGAGAGTTTGGACAGGAATAATGGCATCGTGTTTTAATTTTTATAAGAGAAATTCCATTTAGGGACCCAGCTCTTGCCTTATTTTTATAAATCAGCATATTTTGTTGGTTGAGTCAACTGATGAAATTGAGTCAAGGAGGTTCCTCGACTCCACCCTTAATATATATGTTGTTCCCATTTACCTTTAAAGCCACTTGTGTTTTAGCTGTCTTGTTTGCCTCTTTTTTTATTAGGAAAGGGAGAAGAACAACATCCAGGCCGTCCTTCTCGTTTCCGACAGGAGGATGGAGTGTTTGAGAAGTAACGCCTTTGCAGCTTTTGACAACCTCAGGATGCTCCTTATAGACTTCTGCAATTTCGGAAGAGGATTAGTGCAGCTGCCTAGGAATCTCAGATGGTTGCGTGCAACTAGGTGTTCCTTGGAGTCCGTGCTATGTGATGATGATGAATGCCATCCCGAGGAACTTGCTGTTCTCCAACTACGGTATTGCTCAGGGATCCCAAGAGTGCTACGATCAACTAAGACGGTTAGACGCAATATAGCTAAAACAAATGAGATTAATAACCATGTATGATAACTCATAGCATTTATCTCTGAATCCATTGATCTGCAGGTTTTCGAGAGATTGAAGGTCCTGGAAGTCGTTTTTTGTAGTCTGGAATATCTTGATTTTGCTCGTACGCCATGCCTAAAGATACTGAATCTTACTGGCTGCAAATTTCTCAGAGTTGATAAATCGATTGAGAATCTTAACAAGCTGGAATCGCTGCGTATCGTGTCCAGCGTACGAGTAAATGATGGCAATGAATTGGGAATCTTAACAAGCATTTGCAAATTGAGCTCCCTTGTAACCCTCGAGCTAAACTCTCCGTGGCTTTTTACTTTGCCAGAAGGATTAGGGGAACTGAAAAACCTCTCTAAGCTACGTTGTGGCTCCTTAAATAAACTACCCGAATCCATTGGGGACCTTTCCTGCTTACGAGACCTCGACGTAAGCGATTGTGAGAGACTCCTGTCTCTCCCTCGACTACCCTCTTCTATAGTCAGTCTCAGAGCTAATAACTGTTCTTCTATGACAACGATTTCAGACGTTTCAAACCTAAAAGAATTGAAGGAAATTTCTGTAAGTTATTGCAAAAAGCTCGTGGACGTTGCTGGCCTTGAAAATCTGAAATCTTTAGAAGTCCTACGCATGGATGGTTGCAAAAGCCTCGGTAAAAACAGGCTCCTCCAGGTAGGTGCCTTTCTCTCCTTTGTTGCTTTTGTGTTTTGCAAAGAAAATAGTAGCGTAATGATTTTTCTGTGTTTTGCGTAGGCCGAGTAAGTACTCGGGCACGATCACTTGACCACGCCTGATTGGACGGTTCCAGCTAACCTTTTTGCCATGACAGGTCGCTTCTTTTGGAGTTTTGGCGCAGCTGAGCATTCCAGGAATCCGTGACGGTGATCACTTTTGCTTTGTAATTCCAAACAAATGTGTCACGGCAATGCACATGACGTTCTACTCAGACAGAAGAGTTGAAGACATGAGTGTTGTTCTCCAAGTCTTGTCAGATAGCCTCGGCGTCGAATATCAAACCACAAGGACGATTCCAGAATTATGTGCCCCATACAAATACGAATTTCAATTCAAAAGGGATGACGAGATGATGAAGTTTTTGGGGGATGGTGGACCCAGGACGATTCAGGTTCCAGCAACCTATGATTGTTACAAGCTGACAAGCGGTGACATATTATTTCTTTTTTGACTGCTGTAAAAAAACATATCTAGTTGAATGAATCGCTGACCAAAGTCAGACTTCATCTGATATTGTGGTATCACAAATTTTTTGTGTTAATCTTAAGCTGTCTGCTTAGCGATTCATTCAACTATATGTAACATATCTTTTTCATCTCCTTTCTCAATGCAATAAAATAGACATTAACATACTGTTCCACACGCTGCAATCACTCTTTTCTTGGCAAACAAACTCCTCATTTGAATCCAACAGGCAGTCTGAATGGGAATGACAATTTGTAGCCCATTAATTGAACTTTCAGTATAGCAATATCAATCCTTTCTAGGATAGAGCATTACCTAGACCTTTCAATATTGGCAATTGATAGTCATAGTCATGCAGTTAAGTAGAATTTTAATGGTTGACATATCAGACAAGCTAATTTAAATTTCTAAGCACTTTTGTCCATGACTTTGTCCACATTATGAACTCGACTAGGACCGAGAACTCACCAAATAATTTCAAAAATGTTGCAACCAATTAAATCGGGAAGAACAGTTGGGGTAGAAAAAGGGAATAGATTCTCAATCTTAAGTTATACCATCTCATTGTTTTGACACCTAGAACATAAGTGTTTGTGTGTGTGTGTTTGAAAAAATAAGAAAGCAATAGCAGGAATCCAATTCATTTGTAATGAGATTTTGATTCCGTCATTACCAAACTATAATCTCGTTGTACCTACAATACAATTTGATATTGTAGAAGATCAAAATGTTGTAAGCTCCATAGAGGTCAGAATAAGGCCATTAGGTGATCTGAAACCATAGAGTCTATCGAAGTTGAGTAATAATGAAAATTGGTTGGATATGGGTGAAACCCACAGTAAATCTGATTTTTGAAAACTGAGTCTGGTTCTAGACTCTTATTTTATTTGAATCTCAAATATTAAATTCTGAATCAAGTTAAGATAGGAGACATGGTGGTACTTGAAATGCCTCCTCTTCAATGATTTGCACTTTGCTCTTAATTATAAGAGAATCTATTAAACAAGAATCTATTAAATCATTTTTTTCATTAGTGTAAAAACATAAAACAATTATATATCAAGCAAATGTTCATATAGCTTATACTATATATCAAGGGTTGAACTTCTCAAGCGCTATTTGTGCATCGCTTTCACCATTCATTATTTGTCTCATGTCATTGTTTTCTACGTCCTGTCTCATGGACATGATATAGTTATCATCATCGATATCATTTGATTCTTCACAGTCAACATGATCGTTGTTACCATTAATTGACTATTTGGTTGCACAAACTAAATCAAAATGTATCTATTACTTTATTTGCTTCTATGCATTCAACATTTCTACATTTTTAACATTCAAGATTAATCATAGTATCTTCACATCAATCATTGTACCTTATATCTCAAGCATAAATTACAAAGTCCAACATTTTGTACTTAGATTTGTCATCTGCCTAAGAAAGTTGGATGTCATTTAAATTGCAACGATGAAGATCACTGATATTAGTTTGCCTATATGGTTCTACATCCTCTGTAGTGATCATTTGATCACGTATAACATCAATATTGTTTACTATTTAGGATAATTTGATGATTAGCAAAAGACTTAGCTCAATAGATAGTGTTTGAGATACATGCACATTTTTCACAAGATTCACATTATTTCATTCATCAATTGCTTTTTATAAATCACTTTCACAAGATTCACAAGATTCACATCATCGTCATCTTTGCCAAAAAATGGTGGTTTCGACTTCGATGTTTTCTTGAGCTTTCGAGGAGAAGACATCAGAAAAAGTTTCATTGACCACCTTTACAAGGATCTGGAGGCGAGAAACATACGCACCTTCAAAGATGACGAAAAATTGGAGAAGGGAAAGAATATATCAGAGTTGCTTGGAGCCATAGAGAGATCGAAGATCTTGATTCCCGTCTTCTCCGAGCGATACGCCGAGTCGACGTGGTGCTTGAAGGAGATCTCCAAGATGGTCGAGTGCAGAAAAGCATCGAGTAAGAGGTTGATCATCCCGGTGTTCTTCAAAGTCGAGCCATCAGATGTTCGGCGTCAGAGCGGACGATTTGGGAGCTACTTCTCCAAGCACGAGAATGAAAAAGTAGATGTGAAAGGATGGAGAAATTCATTGAAGGAAGCAGCAGAGATTTCGGGATTCGATCTGGACACGGAAACACATGGGTCTCTCTCTCTCTCTCTCTCTCTCTGATTTGGTTTGTTTTATCATTGTTTTTCCAATGAAAAGAAAAGGAGGAATTATCTACAGGTGATCTCACGATCGGGGTCCATTCATCCCTATCTTTACACCCTTATGACATACAGCTTGTGAAATTTCTTTGTTGCAACTTGTTTTCATTAAATCTGACAGCAGATATGAATTCAGCACGGTCGATCTGATCGACATCGACCACGGGATCTTTTTGTGAAACAACTTTTTCTGAAAGAAAAATATAATTTTTTAATCATAAAGTTTTGGTATTTTTAGTCATTGATTTTTTAATCACTGGAAAATTCTACACTGGTCGGATTCTAGTGCCAGATTTAGTGAAAAAAAAAAACTGATGAGTAGATGCTGTTTTGTGACCTACATCAGGGTGGTCGGAACAGAACACTGGTTAACGGATTATCCCTTGATTTAAACTTAAAGTGTCTGAGCTGAGCTGTAAAGACTGAACAATACTTGCTGCCATGTCATGTCCCCTGTCCTTGTTATGATTTGAGTTTCTTAGTTCATTTATTTTCTCTTGAAAATTGGCAGGCATGAAGCAAAACTGGTATCCGTCATTGTCAAAAGGGTCCTTAATGAATTAAATCATGTTGAATTTGATATAGCAAAAGGGTACGCAGTCGGGATTGATTCTCGCGTAGATGATGTGATGAGGCTGCTGAAGACAGAAGAAACAGACGATGTCCGCATGGTTGCAATTTGCGGAGAGGGCGGTCTGGGAAAAACAACTATCGCAATGGCCATCTCTAACAAACTGTTCCGCAATTTTGAAGGCAGTTGCTTCATTTTAGATGTTAGGGAAAAGTCGAAGCCACTGGACGGACTAGCCTCTCTCCAGTCCCAGCTTCTTACCGACTGTTTAAAAGAAAAAGAAAAAATATCGATCAACAACACTAAAGAAGGAATTAGCATGATCAAGCACAGAATGAATTCTAAGAGAGTCCTTATTATCCTTGATGATGTAGATCATAGAGAGCAACTAGATGGATTGGCTGGGGAGCATGGCTGGTTTGGTGCGGGAAGTAGGATTATTATTACGACACGTGACAGTTCAATACTACTAAAAGGGTGTAAGGTTTATAAGCCTAGAGAAATGGATGATGATCAAGCACTTGAGCTGTTCAGTCTTCATGCTTTTGTCAAGAGAGAACCACCGAAGGAGTATACTGAGTTATCCAAGGAGGCCGCAAGGATTGCGGGTGACTTACCATTGGCTTTGAAAGTATTTGGGTCACATTTTTTCAATCTAAAGCCTAAAGATGATTGGCAAGAATTGCTGCAGAAGTTGAAAAGAATGCAGCCCAACGACATTCATAAAAGATTGAAAATCAGTTATGAAGGATTAGATGATGAAGAACAATGTATATTCTTGGACATTGCGTGCTTTAAATATTTAGAACTAGAAAGTGCAATTTATATGTGGAAGGACTGTGGATATTCCCCAAAGGTTGCAATTGAATTTCTCCAGCACAAGTCTCTCATTAGCATTGGAAATAATGGTGGCTATAAAATGCATGACCAAATCCGAGATATGGGAAGAGAGATCGTTCGACAAGAAAGCATTTCGGACCTTCGAAAGCGCAGCAGACTTTGGGATAAGAATGAAGTGTTAAATGTCTTGAAGTACAATGAGGTAAGAGAATTCATAATTTCCATTCTTGACTTGCTTTCATTTCTGTCAATACTTGTGCCACACACATTGGGCGGGCCAAATCACGCTTTAGCCCTGAGCTGGAAACTGAGGCTCTGTTTGGAGGATGTTTATGCATTTGAAAAAGTAGCATCTGTCGAATCCTGGATTTGGCAGCTACCACCTCTTACCTCTAAGATGTGGTAGTTAGTGCAAAACACAGAAAAGGAAAATTGACCTCAGTTCCACTCTAATTCAGAAACTCTCATCCCAGCTATCAGTTTCCAAACATCCACCACCAAGGTAGTTTGACCATGCTTTTAGCAGATGCGTTAATTTCCATCCTAGCTGTAGCTACCACTTCCCAAACAGAGCCTGAAATAAATAGCTTATATGTGTCAAGCACCTGCTGTTCATACCCAACCTATTTTACGAGTTCGAACAGGCTCTTTCCGAGACAAACACGAACCAAGTCATGAGCGGCTCGGCTTGTTTCCCAGTCCTAGCTGGGGGTTAGGTTAAGTAAAACCCTGCCCTGTCTATGCATTGGTATACTCAATGAGAATGATTAACACCCATTTCCTTAACCCTGTTCGACACCATCAATACTAGTCAAACAAGTTATACATATGATCGGAATTGTGTCAAAGCTTAAATTTGTCTGATTTTTCAAATTTTATATTTTAGTATTTGTATTTTTTCTTAGTTCAAGTCGGTCCTTAGTTTGTATATTCAGAAAGTTGAATTTTACTTTTTCTTTTTTTTTTTGTTAGCAAGCTGGGGTTAGCCCGACCCCCTACCAGTTAGAAAGATTCAAGGATTACAGAGAGTTTGGATAGGAATAATGGCATCGTGTTTTAATTTTTATAAGGGAAAATTCCATTTAGGGACCCAGCTCTTGCCTTATTTTTATAAATCAGCATATTTTGTTGGTTGAGTCAACTGATTTAATTGAGTCGGTGGACTACAAGGAGGTTCCTCCACTCCACCCTTAATATGTTGTTCCCATTTACCTTGAAGGCCACTTGTGTTTTAGCTGTCTTGTTTGCCTCTCTTTTTTATTAGGCAAGGGAGAACAACACCCAGGCCGTCCTTCTCGCTCGGGACTGGACTACAAGGATCAACGAGCGTTTGAGCAGAAACGCCTTTGCAGCTTTTGACAACCTCAGGATGCTCCTTATAGACGACTGGGATTTCGGAAGTGGATTAGTGCAGCTGCCTATGAAACTAAGATGGTTGTCTGCAAGAAATTGTTCCATGGCGGAGTTCGTGCTGTGTGATGATGATGAATGCCATCCCGAGGAACTTGCTGTTCTCCAACTATGGGTGTGCTCAGGGATCCGAAGAGTGCTACGATCAACTAAGACGGTTAGAAACAAATGAGATTAATAACCATGTATTATAACTCATAGCATTTATCTCTGAATCCATTGATCTGCAGGTTTTCGAGAGATTGAAGGTCCTGGAATTGGTTTTTTGTGATCTACTCATGGAATCTCCTGATTTTGCTCTTACGCCATGCCTAGAGAAGCTGTTGCTTGGTTCCTGTAGGAACTTGCTCCAAGTTGATGAATCGATTGGGAATCTTAAGAAGCTGGAATCGCTGACTATCATAGACTGCCGAGAACTAAAAGGCCTACCCTCAAGCATTTGCAAATTGAGCTCCCTTGAAACCCTCGAGCTAAGCCGGCTGTCGATTTCTGCTTTGCCAAAAGGATTAGGGGAACTGAAAAACCTCTCTAAGCTACATTTGTCCAAATGTTACAACTTAAAGAAACTACCCGATTCCATTGGGGACCTTTCCCGCTTACGAGACCTCGACGTAAGCAGTTGTGGGAGACTCCTGTCTCTCCCTCGACTACCCTCTTCTATAGTCAGTCTCAGAGCTAAAGGCTGTTCTTCTGTGACAACGATTTCAGACGTTTCAGACCTAAAAGAATTGAAGAAATTTTCTCTAAGTTATTGCACAAAGCTCGTAGACGTTGCTGGCCTTGAAAATCTGAAATATTTAGAAGTCCTACGCATGGATGGTTGGGTAAGCCTTAGTAAAAATAGGGAGGGTGGTGTATGTTCCCCCGGATGATTCACTGAATCCCAAGTCTGTGTTCGGGGCTTTGAATGAGCACCACGTATACAAGCACATGTGCTCGTATTCCCGTGTATGTTGACATTACTAAGCATTGGAGTCCGGTGTGGTTGCAAAGACTTTAGTACCCTTTCTTGCTATTATCTAAAAGTGATGGTTTGAGAAAATGACAAAAATGTTCTTTATTCAAAAAAGAAAAAACAAATAATTCAAAAAAAGGATAAACATGACCTCAATTCAGAAAGTCGAGGATGATGTTGACTCTTTAAAGTCTTCTTCTTCTTTCTCTGTAAAACACTGTAAAACCCTCTCTCTTTTTCTCTAAAGAAGAAATCAAGGGGGGCAAAAAATTCTTCCTGGAGAAGGCCATGAACAACAACTCTTTCACTCTCTTTCCCTTTTCTCTCTACTTCTGTGCACATTCAACAGACGATCCTACATTGCTCCATCAAACACCGACTGACCTGCATACTGACTGTAGCATCGTTCAACTTGATGAGTTGTGGAGCTTGATTAATAGTTTTTGCTCTTACAGAAAGGGGTTTGGGGGCTCCTCCCAGCGTGGGTATTATCATTCAACTTGATGAGTTGTGGAGCCTGATTTAGAGTTTTTGCCCTTACAGGAGGGGGGTTCGGGGGCTTCCCTCTGGCGCGGGGGGCTCGAGGAGCAGCGCCCTCCGGACCAAATTTTTTTAGGGCCTTCCAACAACGATTTGTAGTATTATCGGGCTTTCCTCAAGCAATTTGTAGTATTTTCGGGCCTCCAACGAGCTTCACAACGATTTATAGTGTTATCCGGATTTTCAACAGCGATTTGTAGTGTCTTCCGCAAATCGCTATAGCGATTTATAATGTTTTTGAATCTCACTATAGCGATTTGTAGTGTCTTCCGCAAATCGCTATAGCGATTTATAGTATTTTTGGATCTCACTATAGCGATTTATAGTATTTTTGGATCTCACTATAGCGATTTATAGTATTTTTGGATCTCACTGTAGCGATTTGTAGTGTCTCCTGCAAATCGCTATAGCGATTTATAGTGTTTTTGGATCTCACTATAGCGATTTATAGTATTTTTGGATCTCATTATAGCGATTTGTAGTGTCTCCCGCAAATCGCTATTGCGATTTATAGTGTTTTTGGATCTCACTATAGCGATTTGTAGTGTCTTCCGCAAATCGTTATAGCGATTTATAGTGCTTTTGGATATCATTATAGCAATTTGTAGTGTCTTCCACAAATCGCTATAGCGATTTATAGTATTTTTGAATCTCACTATAGCGATTTGTAGTGTCTTCCGCAAATCACTATAGTGATTTGTAGTGTTCTTCAGTAAGCAAATCGCTACCCAAATTAGGACAAACTTGTCAGGGTCATATCTCCTTAACCAGAAGTCATATTTCAAATCTGTAAAAAGTGGTCTCTTCGTTATTGAGTCTAGTTTATTCTTGTAAATTTTAAGCAATTTCTATTGTCATTTCATTCCCCATTTTAACTAAAAATCAGACCCTTATTATTTTGTGTTATTTGAGTTGCATAACACAATTCTCGCTTGACATCTGCATCTTGATTCTGACATGCTCCTTGTTGGATTTTTCATTGATTTCTTCCAACCTTGCTTGGAACAAACATATGTCTTTCTCACCACGACACCATGTACATTTTTTGACCAAGACACCTGGGACCCATGCCGGGGGGAGCCCCCGGACCCCCCTCCTGTAAGGGCAAAAACTCTAAATCAGGCTCCACAAGGAATCAAGTTGAACGATGCTACCCACGCTGGGAGGAGCCCCCAAACCCTTCTCATGTAAGGGCAAAAACCTTGAATCAGGCTCCACAACGAATCAAGTTGAACGATGCTATCCACGTTGGAAGGAGTCTCCAAACCCTCCTCCTATAAGGGCAAAAACTCTAAATCAAGCTTCACAATTCATCAAGTTGAATGATGCTACCCACGCTGGGAGGAGCCCTCAGACCCCCTCTTCTGTAAGGGTAAAAACTCTGAATCAGACTCTACAACTCTTTAAGTTGAATGATGCTACCCACGCTGGGAGGAGCCCCCTAGACTCCTCTCTTGTAAGGGTTAAAACTCTGAATCAGGATCTACAACTCATTTTGTTGAATGATGCTACCCACGCTGGGATGAGCCCCCAAACCCTCATCCTGTAAGGCTAAAAACTCTGAATCAGGCTCCACAACAGTCAATGTGCAGGTCAGTCGGTGCTTGATGGAGCAATGTAGGATCTTCTGTTGGATGTGCACAAAAACAGAAATAGAAGAGAGAGAGAGAGTTAGAGAGTTGATGTTCATGGCTTCCTCCAGAGGAGATTTCTTTCTCGGATAATCTTGCAGTGCAGAAACTGAGTCTTAAATAATCATCTTTGGGGCACTTAAGTCCTTTACAACCACTTTTTTTCAAGAATCGTCATTTTTTTTAGCACCAATGAAGGAAAGGGTACTTAAGTCTTTGCAATCGCATCAAACTCCAACGCTAATTAATGCTGACAAACATGGGGATACGAGACATACGTGGTGCTCTTTGGGACCCCAAACATGAGATGCAGCTAGCTCCCCTGTTGGGGGGGGGACATATAACCTGCTTCCGTAAAAATAGGCTCGTGCAGGTGCTGTGTTTCGTGTAGCCCGAGTAAGTACCCGAGCGCGATCACCTGACCACGCCTGATTGGACGGTTCCAGCTAACCTTTTTGCCATGACAGGCCACTTCTTTTGGAGTTTTGGCGCACCTGAGCATTCCAGGAATCCGTGACGGTGACCGCTTTTGCTTTGTAATTCCAAACAAATGTGTCACGGAAATGGAGATGACGTTCTACTCATTCCGAAGCGTTGAAGACATGAGTGTTGTACTCCAAGTCTTGTCAGATAGCCTCGACGTCTTATATCAAACCACAAGGGCGTCTAAGAAATCTGATTGGGACGCACACGCTTGGTTCAATTCAGAAATGTGCATCCCAGACAGTCACCATGTTCAATTCCATAGGGATGACGAGATCATGAAGTTTTTGGGGGATGGTGGACCCAGCACGATTCAGGTTCCAGCAACCTATGATGCTTTCGAGATGATAAGCTGTCACATATTATTTCGTTTTTGACAGCTCTAAATAATGGTAAAAAACATATCTAATTGAATGAATCGTTGACCAAAGTCAGACTTCATCTGATATTGTGGTATCACAAATTTTGTGTGTTAATAAGCTGTCTGCTTAGCGATTCATTCAACTATATATGTAACATATCTTTTTCATCACCTTTCTTAATGCAATAAAATAGACATTAACAAACTGTTCCACACGCTGCAATCACTCTTTTCTTGGCAAAGGAACTCCTCATTTGAATCCAACAGGCAGACTGAATGGGGAATGACAATTTGTAGCCCATTAATTGAACTTTCAGTATAGCAATATCAATCCTTTCTTGGATCAGAGCATTACCTAGACCTTTCAGTATTGGCAATTTATAGTCATAGTCATGCAGTTAAGTAGAATTTTAATGGCTGACAGATCAGACAAGCTAATTTAAATTTCTAAGCACTTTTGTCCATGACTTTATCCACATTATGAACTCGTCTAGGACAGAGAACTCGCCAAATAATTTAAAAAATGTTGCAACCAATTAAATCGGGAAGAACAGTTGGGGTAGAGAAAGGGAATAGATTCTCAATCTTAAGTTATACCATCTCATTGTTTTGACACCTAGAACATAAGTGTGTGTGTGTGTGTCTTTTTTTTTTTAAATATGAAAGCAATTAGCAGGAATTCAATTCATTTGTAATGAGGTTTTGATTCCGTCATTACCAAACTATAATCTCGTTGTACCTACGATACAATTTGATATTGTAGAAGATCAAAATGTTGTAAGCTCCATAGAGGGTCAGAATAAGGCCATTAGGTGATCTGAAACCATTGAGTCTATCAAAGTTGAGTAATAATGAAAATTGGTTTGATATGGGTGGAACCTACACTAAATCTGATTTTTGAAAACTGAGTCTGGTTCTAGAATCTTATTTTATTTGATTCTCAAAAATGAAATTCTGAATCAAGTTAAGACATAAGACACAGTAGTAATGGAGATGCCTCCACTTCAATGATTTGCACTTAATGTTAATTGTAAGAGAATCCATTAAACAAGAATCTATTCAACTATTTTCTTTATTAGTGTAAAAACATAAAACCAACATATTAAGGGTTTGACTCTTCAAACACAATTTGTGCATCACTTTCATTCGTCATTACTTGTCTCATGTCACCATTGTCTTCATCCTCTCTCGTGGACATAATATAATTGTCATCATCGATATCATTCAACTCTCTATTGTCAACGTGATCGTTGTTACCACTAATTGGTTATTTGGTTGCACAAACTAAATCAAAATGTATCTATTGTTTCATTTGCTTTCATGCATTCAACATTCTTTCATATCAATATTCACGATTAATCATAACCTCCTCACATCAATCATTACACCTATATCTTAAGCATAAATTATAAAGTCCAACAACTTATATTTAACTTTGTTATATGCTCAAAAGGGTTGAATGTCATTCAAATTACTACGATAAAGATCACTGATACTAGTTTGCTCATATAGTTCTACATCCTCTGAAGTGATCCTTTGATCATGTACAACATTAATATTGTTCACTAATTAGAATAATTTGATGGTCGTCAAAGGACTGAGCTTAGTAGATGGTGTCTAAGATAGATGTGCATTCTCTACAAGATTCACACTATTTCAATTGCTCCTTATTTAACTGTTCATTGATTAACTTTGCTAACATTCAAGTAAACATCATCACTAAATAACATCAATTCTATATCATTATCGTCCCAAATATCTATCCATATTTGTTGGCTATCTATTTTTGAAAAATAACTATACAGGAGGATCAATAAGTTTTTTGCATATCTAGTTTTTAAGACATCTCAAAGCCTTAAATTTCTTAAAGCTATTGTATTTGGAGACCACTATAGATCTCTATTTAGAGTAATCAAAATTACGATAGTGTATTATAGACTTTTCAGACCCCATTACTAATTGCCTACAACAACCACTATAGATTTTCAAAAACTAGCATGTGAGAAAAGGTTGTTCATATGCACTTCATACATTCAACCGACAAAAGTACCAAAAACAAGTACTTTGAAAACCAACTTTCTCTTGTTCAATGCTTGTGCACAATGAACCCTAGTCATGTTACACTAATACAAAAATAATAAATATTAACTAAAGAACAATTAAACAAAAATAAATTATCTATAATACAAACAAATATATATATATATGAAAAAACTAAATATAATAAACCTTAAATGATAAATCTGGTAGCAAATATTAAATAAAATACATGAAAACATACAAAAAATATTCACAGCAACAATCAAACAAAAATACGCTTAGGGTTATTAAATGATCATATCTACAAAACAAAAAGTTAAGAGTGAAAAATAAACAATATATATATATATATAATTTGTATGAAACTTACCTTTCAAACCCATAGATTGAGAAGTCGTTGACAAGGATGATACAGAAGCTTTCTCGTATTGCAATGCCAAATTACACAAAAATCATCGCAAGGGGAAATGAACAATGTAGAGGTTCTACAAAAAAGTTTTTTCTAGACACAAATAAAAAAAAATCAAATGAACAAAAATGAATTTATATATGATTTGAGAACTCTGCAAAAAAACAAGAAAACTCACATATTATTCATTTCAAACATGTGCAATGTATCAAAAAAATTGCATATTTGTGAAAAAATCTGCATATATGTAAAGATGAACACATATATGCCATAAATTTACAAATATTTAGCTCATATTTGCTATGTTGTGACCTTCACTTTAAGTGGAGGGTCACACATATTTTTATGCGAATTTATAAAGTATATATGGATTAAGTAGGATATTTGCAATGTTGTGACATTTAGTTTAAGTAGAGGTTCGCACATATGTTTATGTGTATTTATGAAGTACATGCAACTTAAGTAGGATATTTATGATGTTTAAAGTTTTAGTCTAACTGGATGTTGACAAATAGATTTATGCGAGCTTTTGCACTAGCCAATGAGCAGAGCCATATATCACAAAACTCTGTATGTTCGCACATGTGAAGGGTAAAAGTTTTTTAACGAAGTTGAGTATTTAAGATTTTGGATATGGAAAGAATAGCAGAAATTTTGAGATATTTCGGAAAATGTGTCATTTTGTCCGTACAGTAGGGTCATTTTCCATAAAAACTTTGCATACTTTTCAATTGGAAAAGATAAGCAGGTTGGGTTAAACCTGATTTTGACTGTGATCCAATCATATTAAATCCAATTCAGTCTCAGATTCAAACAGATCCAACTTTATTTTATCTGGATCTCACCCAGATTCAGCTATATACTACCTGGATGTGGCAACAGATGAGTTAGATATAGTGTGGACCTGTGTCGGAAGGCTGTCCCATTTGATCCCTGCTGCGAAGACCCAAGAAATGTTCTTAAAACAGTTCACAAGCTGAATCGTAAACAAACCGATTAATTGATTTGAATTGATTTAAATCACATCGGATGAATTAAGAATTGTAGAAAGAAACAAATTCAAGAAAATAAGAAAATTTAATATAAAAAAGTAAAGTTTAGACATTAAAGATTTCCTGACCTTTTTCCGGTCATGCACGGTCATCTTTGTTGTCAGTGTTTTGGTTATTGGCAGACCAATAGAGACCAATTCTCACCAATCAATGGCCAAACAGATCAGATATGGGCCAGACCTTGCATGATCTATATCTGAAGCCATTTTTTGCACAGAACGCCACAGATGCATGTCACGTGCCTGCTACCAAACACTAGACACATGTCCACGGTGTTTCGTGCATCCACAGGATGCATGCCATGATGTTTTCTTTGTACCGACCCTCCCCCTGGAAGGGTCGAGACGGTACATTAAAAAAAAATTTGTCCAGGACAAACTGGAAAGTGTGTCCTGGATTGGACCACTGTTACGTTTGTCCTATGCAACTTGTTCTGTCTTAATGTGGATAGAGAGTCAAACACGAGACGTTTTGAAGCAGGAAAATAATAGGAAAAGTCAAAGTAGAAAAAAAATTGAAACTTTCTCATCTATTCCAAACAAGAGAATTACTGAAAGGAAAGTTTTTCTAAAAACTTAGATTTTTTATAGGAAAATTTCCTCCATCTAGAGGGGTAGAGAAATTCTTCCAATCGAAATTTTTCTTTTTGCATTATGGCAACCTCTCCACCTCAAAGTATCTCACTCTGTCAGCTGCCACTCAACTACCTTTCTCCATCTCTCTCTCTCTCTCTCTCTCTCTCTCTCTCTCTCTCTCTCTCTCTCTCTCTCTCCCTCCAAAAGTGTTCCCTTTCTATGTTTCACGTCCAACCTTCTATGTTAGCTGTTGGGATGAAGATTTTTAATTGTGTTGCATCTGAGCTGCTTATGTTGTACTTGGGTTTGTCGTTACAAGTTAAGCACCTTTCCTCTGTGGCTTGGGCTCCGACGCTTCTTAAAGTTAAGCGCAAATTACTCTCGTGGCAAGCTTCTTATCTCTCGTTCGTTGGTCGCCTAACTTTAGTGAAGCACGTTCTCTCGACCATTCTGAAATTCTTCATGTCCATGTTTCTGATGCCTGTGGGTGTAGAGAAGCAGTTGACGCGTCTGCTGGCTGGCTTCCTTTGGTCTGGGTGTCATCTCAAGGGTAAGCGCCACCTGGTTGGCTGGCGTTCGGTGATTTTGCCGCATTCTATGGCCGATTTAGGTGTTCTTGAGCCCAGACTCAGGAGTATTGCCCTAGTCTCTAAGCAATGTTGGCTTGATCATCAGTCGGAGAATCCTTACGCTAGTTTTCTTCCCTCTAAGTATGGGCCTCCTTCTCTTCTTTCAGTTTTCCTTCGTTCAAGACCTAGAGCATTTTTCCATCTGCGACAATCATGGTTGTCGGCTTTAGCTATCTTCAGCGACTATTTTGATGATCCAACTGATATTGGTAACTGGGCGCATTGGGCTATTGCTCCTACAGGGAAGTTCCTGACCAACAAAGTTTATAGATCATTGCTTCCACTGGGGGCGCCTTGGATGCCCGAATCTGCTCTATGGGCGAAGGGGCCTTCTCCCCGAACTCGGCTCCTGGCTTGGTTAATCTTACACGATAAGGTCCAAACTCACTCTACCTTAAAGAGGTGGGGCTTTCAGCTGCCGTGCTGCTGTGTGCTTTGTCATGCTGCTGAAGAATCTTCTTTCCACCTCTTCTAGTCTTGCCCTATTTTTGTGGAGATCTTTTGTAGGACTTGGAAGCAACCAGAGATCCTGGTTCTAGAGGAGTCCTTTGAGCTCGACCTCATCTTGGGTTCGGTCTGCCTTTGGCGCAATATGCGGTGGCGGTTAATCTGGAGGTCGTGGTTGTTTACCACTTGATGGTTCATTTGGATGGCGCGCAACAATGTCATTTTTTGAGAATCTCTGGTTCATATTAATCTTCTTGCACACAAAATCTTAGTGGACGTTTACGCGATTCTGTGTATTCATCTTCCCAATCTTACTTTTCTTGCTGGTGTTGCTTCGTTTTCCCAAGACAATTTTGGTTTTGCGGCTTCGGCGTGAGCCGCTTGTTTCTGTTTGTTTTGCTATGCTTTTGTTCTCTTTGAGTTCAACTCTGTTGACCCCTTTTGTGGCTATGTTGAAATCTCTCTCTCTCTCTCTTACAGTAGCGTCCATTGTTTTGCTGCTACTCATCTTAGGTTCTGCAGAAACTGCCTTTGTATCTTTTTGGGGGGGACCCGCTTCTTGAACTACTCCAACTCAATCAATGATAGGTTGAGCATAGGGAGACCATCATTAAATTTTCGCTACCATTTACAATGGATGGATGAAACTTCTGAGCATGTTGCTGCCCACCAATTAGGACAATAGAGAAGGAAGGGGTTGGTGCGCATCCATTGTTTGCGGATATGTCTCAAGAAACATTTTGAGTTTTAACAAGTGGTATATAATATTATCACATTTATTATATTTTTTCAACCTGATTTTCTCATGTGACACAAAGGAGAGAAATATTTTCATATATAGGTGTTCTCCTACGTATGTAAAATATTCTTTTCTTATGAGATTGTCACTTCCAAACATACCCATAGGTAACACCTAGGCAATTACCACTTGTGCTAGAAGGCGTGCAAGCTCGCTTTTTTATATAATGGAATAGTTGCAGCAATTCCATGGGAAGGCGTGGCGCTTAAAGCCTGAGATTCCAGCCATCCTACTGCTGCTCATTCCAGTAGCAATACAGTTGTGAAAGAGTGGCAGAAAGAGGGTGAATGGCTTTGTGAGACTTGACTTTATGGTACGAGCAAAAGCCTCAACTATTTTGCTTCTTCAATGAATGTTGGTTCTTGGATCAAATTTTTAATGACTTTATAGTCAGATCCTTCCTGCATGAAGTCTCATTTCAAGTTTTTTAATGTTTTTCAAGAGGCTTAAAACAAATTTTTTATTTTTTAGTTACACGTCATCTGATGATAAAAAAGAGGCCAATTCAAGATCGATTCTATTTTTTCAACCTTTTTTAAGGAACCTCGATCACGCACTGTAGCTACAGTGCATGTTCGGGGTCCGGACTGAGCATCGCGTGGTGCGCAGTCGGGTGTACGGAAGCATCGTACACTGCCGAACACCAGCCTGTGGGATGTACACCCTCTCGTGTATGCTGGTTGGAGTTCACGATGACTTGAATTGCCTCTGTTTCCGAAGTTTACTTAGAGGTTTTTGGAAGGAGCCAAAATTTTTAGGTGATGAGACACCCATGAATAACCCATAAGCTAGCAACTTTAAACAGACCACCAATTAGCTTTAAACTAAAGGAAAGCACTAAATCTGTATTGAAGATCAAATCTTAAAAATGCTAGGCAACATTTCTGAGTACGTGAAGACCATTAGCAATCAATCTTCCTGCACGATGACCAAATCGTGTAATGATATATTAAAAGAAATGTTCAATAATGGTGAGATTACTGAAAATACATGCATGAGAGCATTGGACTTAATGATAGTCCCTAAGAACATAATTTTGTTATAGAACATGGATCCACAATGTCGGGTTGATTGGTTGAACTTGAAATTGTCTCCTAATGTTTAGGTATGCATTTGCATAAGTCAACACTTATGTTGACTTTTTGGTGTTATTATTTTGTTAAATGATCAATATTTATTGTGTATGTTAAATATTTATTTATTGAAATGTTGCATGTTATAACATTGTTACATATTCAGTATACTTGTTTATTGCAATCATGTTGTTCTTATTTGATTTTTGTCGTGTTATACATGTTTATTCAATCATGTTTAACATGTTCACAGTGGTGCATATTATTCATATATACTTTTTAGATTTTGTGCATGTTACTAATGTTAAAACTTCAATAATTTTATTTGTATTTACAGAAGTATAATGAACCCCAATCAAGAACTTATTTACTTACTCACTATAGTGGTGTTGATCATTTTTCTATATAGTTTGAGGTCATATAGGGCAATAGTTTCATGATCCTATACATAGGGGTAAGGATTTTATGCGTGATTATGTGTTTGGTCATCAGTACAATTGTTTTGACCTTTTACGCATGAAAAAAGACATGCATTGCATTATGTGAAGCTTTTCGCATAAGTGAATTATTGCAAGATGCCCGTGATGTAGGTCTTGAAAAAAAGTTGTATTTTTTTATTAACAATTGGTCACAATGAGTGAAATAGAGCAATGTAAAAGTATTGTATAGTGCACTTGATGATCCTGACCAACCTCTAGTAATACCCAAAGTTAAGTAAATAATTATCATGTACATAAATCTTATACTATGATACTCTCCCACATACTCTTATACTCTCTCACGTATTATTGTTATATTGCTTCAATATGCATATTTTGGATTTATGATACTGTTGATAATGAAATGTATGTATTTAAAAACATTAGTTGAATGAATAAAATAAATGTATTTGGGAACACATGTTGGTTCTTTATTAAATGCAACAAATGCATGTATTTGAGAACACATGTGGGTTTTTTATTGAATGCAATAAATGTATGTATAGGAACATAGGTTGAAGGAAGAATGAATGAAATCTAAATGGAATGAATGTATATTTTCATATTTAGTTAAACAAGGAATAAAAGGTTTTGTTGAAATGAATGGAATGAATGAATGGGGAGACTAGAAGTGAAAGGTTTTGCTCCTCCTTATTTGGATCCAGCCACTAGGGGAGCTACAATACTAAACGAAAGATTTGAGCTATTTTCAGTTTCATGGCAAAGAAATTTGGTTGTTTGGTATTTTTCTATAGATTACTTGCCTTATTTATAGTCATTTCTACTAGAACTACTTTAAGCATACGTGCTTCACTTCATGGTTGTTTCACAAGTTTACCTAAAATTAGAAAACGAAAACATCTAGTCTTATTAGATAGACAGTAGTCAAAAGCCATTTCATTCTATAGCTTGGTGCATTACCCTGTGATTTATTTTCAGACCTAGGGTTACGTTTTTTGTATATTAATTTTTTGGGTTTTTTTTTCTTTGAATAATAGAAGTTTATATCATGTTGTTTCCGCCACTTTTCTTTTTTGAAAATTTTCCTTTTTTTGATAGTTCGTCTCCCCTACTCTCTTAAAACTTTGATTAACACAGAATCTTAATTTCAAGTGTTAAATCTATGCCAAACCAATTGGCGGTTGTGCTTATGTGTTGTTAAAGAGTGCAAAAAAATTTGGAATTGATGAAGTAGACAATTTGATGTTTTGTCCAACACTTCCTTTTACTTGCATGTTTGGTACTCAAGTTCAATATTTTTGAAATTGTAAGTCATGTCCTTATATATATAAACTTGTTAAGCATACTCACTCCAAGCTCTTCTTTATCAATTTTAGTTGAACTCATGTTATGGGCATTTTCATGCTTTTTCAATTGCTAGTTTGTACAAATCCTTTTCCAATTACTTTTTGCAAATTTGATCTAGTGTTTGGTTTCAATGTCATGAATTTGGTGTTTGGGTATACCCTCCAATCTCAGATCTCGGGTATATCAAATGAAGAATTTCAAATAGAAAGGCCACCACAAATCTGAGATTCTTTCTTTGTGACATAAAAGGGAGAGAAAGAAGGATTTAAGATATGACTTAGGGGGTTGGACCTCATGTCTTCGAATCTCAGATTAGAGCATATCCCTCGGATCTCAAAACACACTCTTAGGTGGACATATCTACCGGTTTATATCCAGCAAAAGTGGCTAAAACTATGATATTTTTAAGGGTCTTAATGGGTGATTTTATATATATATAAATAAAGGGGGTTGGTCCTCGAGGTAACGGGTGTGAGGAAAAGGTGTTAAACAGATCTCATTTTTTATGGTTAAACACCCATCTTTCCTTTCAAGAATCCAAGAAAGAGTGGCACACATAATATATATGTGTATATATTATAGAAAATATATATTACTGAGCCTGGTTATAGCCCATCCCATTTCGGGTCGAGCTTAGGACTAATTTATAAATCCTAGCTCGACTCAAATACCATGCTACGAGTTTTCAAACATAGTCAGGAATCAGGAGTAGTTGCAAGCCTGAATCCTTAAAGGAGTTGTTTAATTATGCTTCCAAACAAAAGAGGGAGTCCACAACTCCTCCCAATTCCATTAGTTCAATTTTCCCAACTCCTTCCAATAAATGAAATTTCTCTAAGTCAAATAGACCAAGATAAGTGAGAAAGACATTTCCTACCTTATAATTTGAACCTTAGGAAAATTGTGCCCAATATCACAATCCTGATAACATACGAGAACCACCAAACTGTGACCAAGACTTTTGAAGTGACCCCACTCCCAACTAATTTCTATGCAATTTCTAAAATCAATGAGGTCTTTGGGACCTACTTTTCAAAGCTTGATCACTTGACTCACCATTTGATTGAATCAAGTGGCCAATTAGTTTGAGTTCATTGTTTGGGTTGTTTATATCCTTTTTTTCTCTTATTTGAAGTATTTGAGAAGGCAGGGTTAGGACCTGGACTAACCTCAAAAATAAAAATGAAAGATGTCAAAAAATAGTGAAAGCTTGGCATAAACCAGTGAAACTCATATGAGTGGTGAGGTTTTAAAGAATAGTTCAAGTTTTTCATCTGAAGTAAAATCGGAAGACTTGGCATTGACTCGCTGAGTCTTGTCGAATCATGAGTCCCAATTAAACGATATTTTGCTGAGTCACCTAGTGGGCCAACTATGGGTTAGGGTGACCCTGAGCCGAGTGTGACAAGTACATACCCACCCCTCTCGGTCTCTATTCCTTTGGTTGACAATTAGTTTTTTTATTTTCAGTTGAAATAAATTTATTATTTTTTTAAGAATTAAGGTATTGATTTAGACTTTTTTTAATGATATAAATGTTTAATTAGGGGTTTGGATTTTTTTTGTATTTTTTTTGTTAAGAATTATATGATAATAGCCTGAATGTTTTGATTTTAAGGGTTTTATTTGCTTTTTTTAGCATGATGAATGATGCTTGTTAAGGTTTTTGTTTTTTTGGTTTTTCTAAATAGCATAAATGTTTAATTAAAGTTTTAAGGTTTTTATATATTTTTTAATTAGCAATTAGGTATGTAATGAATACTTTATTTTAGTTAGAATATTAGAGATTTTTTTTAATGAACATAAATCTATGAAATTTTCAGAGATTAGGGTATTGGTTAGCATTTTTTCCAAATGATGCAAACGTTTATTTACATTTTTTTGTTTTTTTGTGATATTTTTTTATATATATCATTAAACAAGATTCTATTAATGAATGCTCAATTTTTTTAGAATTTAATTTTTTATTTAGTTTCCTAAATGGCATGAATATTTAATTAAGCATTTTGTTCTTTTTTATTCCAATCAATATTAAACATGATGTTTTGAATAATTGCTTGATTTTGATTATAATTTTAAGGGTTTTATATTTTTGTAATTAACATGTCTATGAATCATATTGTTAGAATCCACGGTTTTGATTTTTTTTACTTTGTAGTTGCGTATACTTAGTTTAGATTCTTGGCTCTGCCAATATATATATATATATATATATATATATATATATATATATATATATATATATATATATATATATTGTGAAAATAAAAGTATTGGGACAAGGTCAATGCGTGTCTGACAAGGTGCAACTTATCTTTCACCAATTGAGATGATATGACATAGGTTGGTTGAGGCCTCTCAAGTCTTGACTACCAAGTCATGCCAAGCCCTTGGAGGTCCCTACCATTTTTGACTCGTAGGGATTTCTATAATATTTCTCATTTTAAATAGCTGGCAACTCAAATTTATTAATGGCATGATGGTCCAAATTGGGTTAGAAAATATGGAGTAAATGAAAGGATTATAACATGTCGGGATTTTGTTGGAAGAGGGTGCACATGCCCATTAAATGGTAAGAAGAAAATGATCTGTTTAAAGCTTTTGGATTGATCCGGTTTTTAATGGCTAGGGATGGCAGTGGACCGGGGGAAAGCGAAGCCCCGCCCCGCCTCATTTGGACCGGGGATGAAGGGTATGAAACGGAGATGGAGGCGGGGATGAAGGTTAAAATCCATCCCCGTTCGGGGATGGACGTACACTTTTCCCCACCCCGCCCCGCCTCGCCTCATTTGGACCGGGGATGAAGGGTATGAAACGGAGATGGAGGCGGGGATGAAGGTTAAAATCCATCCCCGTTCGGGGATGGACGTACACTTTTCCCCACCCCGCCCCGCCCTGCCCCATCCCTGCATCATCCCTGCCCTGCCCCGTCCCCACCACTTTTCCCCGCAATAGCCCTGGCGCGCCCCGTCCCCACCACTTTTCCCCGCAATAGCCCTGCCCCGCCTCGCCTCATCCCTGTTTGAACTGGGGATGGAGGACATGAAACAAGGATGAAGGCGGGGGTGGAGTTTAAAATCCATCCCCAGGGATGGAAGTTCTAATCTTGAGGCGGGGCGGGGGTGGAGACCTTGTCCCCCGCCCCGCCCCACTGCCATCCCTAATAATGGCATGATGGTCCAAATTGGGTTAGAAAATTGTTCCATTTTTTGTATATTAAATTTTTTTGCTTTTTTTTTCTTTGCTTTTTTTAATGATATAAATGTTTAATTAGGGGTTTAATTTTTTTGGTGTTCTTTTTTTTGAGAATTATATGATAATAGCATGAATGTTTTGATTTTAAGGGTTTTATTTGTTTTTTTAGCATTATGTATGATGCTTGTTAGGGTTTTTTTTTTTTAGTTTTTCAAAATAGCATAAATGTTTAATTAAGGTTTTTATATATTTTTTAATTAGCAATTAGGTATTTAATGAATACTTTATTTTAGTTAGAATATTATAGATTTTGTTTTTTATAATGAACATAAATCCATGAAATTTTCAGAGATTAGGGTATTGGTTAGCATTTTTCCAAATGATGCAAATGTTTATTTATAATTTTTTGGTTTTTTGTGATATTTTTTTATATATATCATTAAAGAATATTCTATTAACGAATGCTTGATTTTTTTAGATTTTAAATTTTTATTTAGTTTCTTAAATGGCATGAATATTTAATTAAGCATTTTTGTCTTTTTTTATTCCAATCAATATTAAACATGATGTTTTGAATAAGTGTTTGATTTTGATTAGAATTTTAAGGGTTTGTATTTTTTTAATTAGCATATCTATGAATCATATTGTTAAAATCCATGGTTTAAATTTTTTTTTGGGTGTATTTGCGTATACTTAGTTTAGATTCTTGGCTCGGACCCTATATAGATATATACAGTGAAAATGAATGTATTGCGACAAGGTCAATGTGTGCCCGACAAGGTACAACTTATCTTTCACCAATTGAGACGATATGATGTAGGTTGATAGAGGCCTCTCAAATCTTGACTACCAAGTGGGGTCATGCCCATGGAGGTCCCTGCCAATTTTGACTTGTAGGGATTTGTGTAATATTTCTCATTTTAAATAGCTGGCAGCTCAAATTTATTAATAGCATGATGGTCCAAATTAGGTTAGAAAATATGGAGAAAATGAAAGGATCAGAACATGTCAAGGATTTTGTTGGAAGAGGGTACACATGCCCATTAAATGGTAAGAAGAAAATTGTCTCTCTAAGGCTTTTGGATTGACCCAATTTATTAATGGCACGATGGTCCAAATTGGGTAAGAAAATGGTCACATTTTTTGTATAATAATTTTTGGGCCTTTTTTCATTTGTTTTTTTTAATGATATAAATGTTTAATTAGGGGTTTAATTTCTTTGTGTTCTTTTCTTGAGAATTATATGATAATAGCATGAATGTTTTGATTTTAAGGGTTTTATTTGCTTTTTTCAGCATGATGTATGTATGATGCTTGTTAGGGTTTTTATTTTTTTAGTTTTTCAAAATATCATAAATGTTTAATTAAGGTTTTAAGCTTTTTATATATTTTTTAATTAGCTATTATGTATGTGATGAATACTTCATTTTCATTTTAATTAGAATATTAGAGATTTTGTTTTTTTAATGAGCATAAATCCATGAAATTTTCAGAGATTAGGGTATTGGTCAGCATTTTTCCAAATGTTGCAAATAGTTATTTTACAATTTTTTGGTTTTTGTGATATTTTTTTATATATACCATTAAACAAGATTCGCCCAACAAGGAACTTCGCCCATCATTTAAGTTTTCTCTCCCTCTTTTGTTTTCTCTCTCAACCAAACTTACCTCCTCCGATGACAGTCGGCGTCGGACATTATTTTGATAAGATTAATAATAAAATGAAAATGATTAAATTCATCATATTTGTCAACAATGAATACTTACCCTTAATTATTTGAATATGAGTTTTATTTGAATATGGTTAGTTATACGTTGCTTTCAGACAGCTCAGGTGATAAGGGATGAATGTTGAAAAGAAAAGACACTGATATTTTTTTTATTTATTTTCAACTCTCTCTGTCTCTCTCTACATGCGTCGTGCTGTGAAAATGAAAGTATTGAGACACCGTCAATAAGTGTACTCCGTATCTTTCACCTAGAGTATAGATTATGTCAGCAGTTCCTTGCCATTTTTAAATCTTAGGGTTTCACTTAAAATCAGATGGCCAGCACCAATTTGATGAGTGTCGAAAGTTAAGAGCGTCTAACACTACGCCCGACTCTATATAGTAATATGTCTTAATTTTAAATGATCAAAACAAAATTTTGATAAGATTAATAATAAAATGAAAATGATTAAAATCCATCATATTTGTCAACAATGAATACTTATCCTTAGTTATATTTTTATGAGTTTTATTTGAATAAGAGTTTTCATCTCAGATTTGGGAATTTGGTTGGTTATACGTTGCTTTCTGACAGCTCAGCTGAAGGTCAATGCGTGTACTTCGTATCTCAGATTTGGGAATTTGATAAGGTTTTTATATATTTTTTAATTAGTAATTAGGTATGTAATGAATACTTTATTTTAGTTAGAATATTAGAGATTTTGTTTTTTTAAATGAACATAAATCCATGAAATTTTCAGAAACTAGGGTATTGGTTAGCATTTTTCCAAAATGATAGCAAATGTATATTTATAATTTTTTGGTTTTTTGTGATATTTTTTATATATATCATTAAACAATATTCTTTTAATGAATGCCTGATTTTTTTAGAATTTAATTTTTTATTTAGTTTCTTAAATGGCATGAATATTTAATTAAGCATTTTGTTCTTTTTTAATTCCAATCAATACCAAACATGATGTTTTGAATAATTGCTTGATTTTGATTAGAATTTTAAGGGTTTTATATTTTTTTAATTAGCATATCAATGAATCATATTGTTAGAATTCATTGTTTTAATTTTTTTACTATGTATTTGTACATACTTAGTTTAGATTCTTGACCCGGTCTCTCTCTTTTTTTTATATAGTGAAAATGAAAATAGTGGGACAAGGTCAATGCGTGCGTGCCTAACAAGGTACAACTTATCTTTCACCGATTAAGAGAATATGACGTAGGTCGGTAGAGGCCTCTCAAGTCTTGACTACCAAGTGGAGGTCCTTGCCAATTTTTTACTCGTAGGGAGTAAGTGGAAGATTTTGTTGGAAGAAGAAGATGGTCTATTTAAGGCTTTTGGATTGTCCCAATTTACACACGATATATTTTTGCCAAGCTTGAAAGAAACCACCTCCCTCTACTCTACTATATTCAAGCCCAGTCCTGCTTCGACCATCGTTTTAAGTTCTCTCCCTCTTTTGTTTTCTCTGTCTCAACCAAACCCCCCTCTATCACCTCCTTCTCCGGTGACAGTCGTCGTCGGACATTATTGCTGAAAGGCGAACGACCGATGCCCCTCTTGTATTTGGGTCACATTTTTTCAGTCTAGAGGCTAAAGGTGATTGGCAAGAATCGTTGCAGAAGTTGAAAAGAATGCAGCCCAACGACATTCAGGAAAGATCGAAAATCAGTTATGAAGGATTAGATGATGAAGCACAATGTATATTCTTGGACATTGCGTGCTTTAATTTCAGCAGTATTCGAGATATAGAAAGTGCAATTTATATGTGGGATGCCTGTGGATATTCCCCAAAGGTTGCTATTGAATTTCTCCAGCACAAGTCTCTCATTAGCATTGGAAATAATGGTTACTATAAAATGCATGACCAAATCCGAGATATGGGAAGAGAGATCGTTCGACAAGAAAGCATTTCGGACCTTCGAAAGCGCAGCAGACTTTGGGAATGTAATGAAGTGTTAAATGTCTTGAAGTACAATGAGGTAAGAGAAATAATATTTTCCATTCTTGACTTGTTTTCATTTCTGTCAATACTTGTGCCACACACATTGGGCAGGCCAAATCAAGAATTGGCCTCAGTTCCACTCTAATTCAGAAACTCTCATCCCAGCTATCAGTTTCCAAACATCCACCACCACCAAGGTAGTTTGACCATGCTTTTAGCAGATGCGTTAATTTCCATCCTAGCTGTAGCTACCACTTCCCAAACAGAGCCTGAAATAACTTGGTAACTCAAGTCTTAATTGTGATTAGACTCTCTCTAAGCTTGGTGTCAGCAATTCTTGTTTGGGAATAGATGACCAATTGAATGACTCAAAGCAATTAGTGGACTCCCTCGTTTTTTTTTTTTTCAGTTTGGGCTTAGTCGAAAGTCTAAATGAACACATTTTGTTATGTTCAAGCTGGGGGTAGGGCTGGTAAACGAGGTGACAAAGCCGAGCGTTAAGTGTTCAAGCGTGGCTCATTCTTGTGGCGAGCCAAAACTGAGTTTTAGCTCATAATGA
Organism: Nuphar pumila; assembly: GCF_984573655.1. NCBI lineage: Eukaryota > Viridiplantae > Streptophyta > Magnoliopsida > Nymphaeales > Nymphaeaceae > Nuphar > Nuphar pumila. Next base: position 116,718,456 of record NC_143255.1, on the reverse strand, counting down.
GCCCGAATTAAAGCTAGAAGAAATAGGATTAAAAAAAAATTGTAAAATATGTTTTTTTTTTAATAACTAACGAGCTTATATGAGTCAAGCACCTGTTGAGTTTGGATAGGAGTAATGCCATCGAGTTTTAATTTTTATAAGAGAAATTCCATTTAGGGACCCAGCTCTTGCCTTATTTTTATAAATCAGCATATTTTGTTGGTTGAGTCAACTGATGAAATTGAGTCAAGGAGGTTCCTCCACCCTTAATATATACGTTGTTCCCATTTACCTTGAAGGCCACTTGTGTTTTAGCTGTCTTGTTTGCCTCTCTTTTTTATTAGGAAACGGAGAACAACAACATCCAGGCCGTCCTTCTCGTTTCCAACAGCAGCATGGAGCGTTTGAGAAGTAACGCCTTTGCTGCTTTTGACAACCTCAGGATGCTCCTTATAGACTTCTGCAATTTCGGAAGTGGATTAGTGCAGCTGCCTAGGAAACTAAGATGGTTGTTTGCAAGAAATTGTTCCATGGAGTCCGTGCTATGTGATGATGATGAATGCCATCCCGAGGAACTTGCTGTTCTCCAACTACGGTATTGCTCAGGGCTCCGAAGAGTGCTACGATCAACTAAGACGGTTAGTCGCAATAGCTAAAACAAATTAATGAGATTAATAACCATGTATGATAACTCATAGCATTTATCTCTGAATCCATTGATCTGCAGGTTTTCGAGAGATTGAAGGTCCTGGAACTCTCTTTTTGTGATCTACTCTTCATATCTCCTGATTTTGCTCTTACGCCATGCCTAGAGATACTGAATCTTACTGGCTGCAAGTATCTCCGAGTTGATGAATCGATTGAGAATCTTAACAAGCTGGAATCGCTAACTATCGAGTTCTGCGAACGAGTAAATGACCTCTCAAGCATTTGCAAATTGAGCTCCCTTGCAACCCTCGAGTTAAGCCGGCTGTCGATTTCTGCTTTGCCAAAAGGATTAGGGGAACTGAAAAACCTCTCTAAGCTACGTTTGTCCAGATGTTCCAACTTAAAGGAACTACCCGATTCCATTGGGGACCTTTCCCGCTTACGAGACCTCGACGTAAGCGGTTGTGGGAGACTCCTGTCTCTCCCTCGGCTACCCTCTTCTATAGTCAGTCTCAGAGTTGAAGGCTGTTCTTCTATGACAACGATTTCAGACGTTTCAAACCTAAAAGAATTGAAGAAATTTTCTCTAAGTGATTGCGAAAAGCTCGTGGACGTTGCTGGCCTTGAAAATCTGAAATCTTTAGAAGTTCAATTCATGTTCCAGCAACCTATGATGTTCTCGAGCTGATAAGCTGTGACATTATTTAGTTTTTGACAGCTCTAAATAATGGTAAAAAAAACATATCTAATTGAGTGAATCGCTGACCAAAGTCAGACTTCATCTGATATTGTGGTATCACAAATTTTTTGTGCTAATCTTAAGCTGTCTGCTTAGCGATTCATTCAACTATATGTAACATATCTTTTTCATCACCTTTCTCAATGCAATAAAATAGACATAAGCATACTGTTCCACGCGCTGCAATCACTCTTTTCTTGGCAAAAGAACTCATTACAATCCAACAGGCAGTCTGAATGGGGAATGACAATTTGTAGCCCATTAATTGAACTTTCAGTATAGCAATATCAATCCTTTCTTGGATCAGAGCATTACCTAGACCTTTCAGTATTGGCAATTTATAGTCATAGTCATGCAGTTAAGTAGAATTTTAATAGCTGACAGATCAGACAAGCTAATTTAAATTTCTAATAAATTTCAGATCAATTCGTTTCACAATCAACATCATGATATAATTCAAAATAGGAATTAACACAATAATCATGATTAACAAGCGATCAAAACATAAACCAGGAGCAAACATGTCGGTTTCCACATTATACCAAAATCCAGACAAATGCAAATGATCAAATAGATGCATAAAACATAATAAAAACAACATGTTAATATTATGCAATAGGCCAAGGTGTATGAAAGTACTCTCTTTAGAGAAGATTTGCCCCCACATACGGTGTAAATAGGGTCTGACGTCCTTCCCTCAGGATACAATAGCCTCGACAATCCAGATCGGTGCACTTTGACGGTAGATCGTTCTTCAAAAACAACCTCTCAGAACCGCTCTAGCAGGAAAACCCCTTTTCTGAGAAACGTAAGAGAGTGAGAGAGATAGAAGCAGGGAGAGAGAAAACTGAAGAGTCAGGCAACTTCGTATATCCCTGTAACCCCAGTGCTAACCACGTTTTATAACCCACAAACGGTTACAAAACGTGGAAGAGACATGTTATGGAATACGAGAGGTCATGACCCAATAACGGATTTATCAGTTATTCATTTATGTTAACTCATTATTTAATCCAAATAAAAACAGAAATCTGGGACAAAAAGATCATTGGACTTTGAATGGATATGGCCCTAAAGAGCCAATTACCCGAACCTGGCCCAGCTCAGCACGGTGGACGGGCATGTGTGTGCGTGTGTGGTAGTCATCCCAACCCCTTGTTCTTTGGAATAAGTGTTAGAGTCTTCATATAGGTTATAAAACCCATAACTTTCTTGAAACTCTTCAATATGAGACTATTCCACATCATCAAAGTCTAAACACACTCCATAAATGAGTGTTCTCCATGGTTTTCTTTATTTGAATTCCCTCTTCTCCTTTTCCTACATCCAACACTTTTGTCTACGACTTTGTCCACATTATGAACTCGTCTAGGACTGAGAACTCACCAAATAATTTAAAAAATGTTGCAACCAATTAAATCCGAAAAAACAATTGGGGGTAGAAAAAGGGAATAGATTCTCAATCTTAAGTTATACCATCTCATTGTTTTGACACCTAGAACATAAGTGTTTTTAAAAAAAAAAAATAAGAAAGCAATTAGCAGGAATTCAATTCATTTGTAATGAGGTTTTGATTCTGTCGTTACCAAACTATAATCTTGTTGTACCTACAATAAAATTTGATATTGTAGAAGATCAAAATGTCATAAGCTCCATAGAGGGTCAGAATAAGGCCATTAGGTGATCTGAAACCACTGAGTCTATCGAAGTTGAGTAATAATGAAAATTGGTTGGATATGGGTGAAACCTACACTAAATCTGATTTTTGAAAACTGAGTTTGGTTCTGGAATCTTATTTTATTTGAATCTCAAAAATGAAATTCTGAATCAAGTTAAGATACGAGAGACACTGTGGTACTTGAAATGCCTCTGCTTTAATGATTTGCACTTGCTCTTAATTATAAGAGAATCTATTAAACAAGAATCTATTCAATCATTTTTTTCATTAGTGTAAAAACATAAAACAATTATATATTCAGCAAATGTTCATATAGCATATACTGTATATCAAGGGTTCGACTTCTTAAACGCTATTTGTACATCGCTTTCACCGGTCATTATTTGTCTCATGTCATTGTTCTCTTTATCCTCTCTCATGGACATGATATAGTTATCATCATCGATATCATTTGATTCTTTACTATCAACGTGATCGTTGTTACCATTAATTGACTATTCGGTTGCACAAACTAAATCAAAATATATCTATTGCTTTATTTGCTTTCATGCATTCAACATTTTTGTATTTCTAACATTCAAGATTAATCATAACATCTTCACATCAATCATAATACCTATATCTCAAGCATAAATTACAAAATCCAATAATTTGTACTTAGATTTGCCATCTGCCTAAGAAGACTGGATGTCATTCAAATTGCAATGATGAAGATCACCGACACTAGTTTGCCCATATGCTTCTACATCCTCTGCAATGATCATTTTATCATGTACAACATCAATATTGTTTACTACTTGGGATAATTTGATGATCGGCAAAGGACTGAGCTCAATAGATAGTGTCTGAGATACATGCATATTTTCACAAGATTCACATTATTTCATTCATCAATTGCTTTTTGTAGATCACTTCCAATTGCTTCTTGTTTAACTGTTCATTGATTAACTTTGCTAACATCTAAGTAAACATCACCACTAAATAACATCGATTTTATATCATCATCGTCCCAAACATCATTCAATATTAGATGGTTATCTATGTTTGAAAAATAACTATATTGGGGGATCAATAAGTTTTTCATATATAGTTTTCAAAATATTAATGTCGAAAATTTCTTAATGCTAATATTTTTGAAAACCAGTATATATCTTCAATTAGAGTAATCAAACCTACAATAGTGCATTTTAGCCTTTATAGACACCATCACTAACTCCCTACAATAACTACTATAAATCTTCAACAACTAGCATGTGAGAAAAGGTTGTCCATATACGCTTCAAAAATGCATTAATTATTTCTTTCTTAAGGGGTATTGGTTGGCCCACAGTTTTCCACAACTATGAAAGCACCAGACGTCGACCAGCTTTGCAATACAGACGGATACAAAGAACGCAGGCAACAAAAATACAAAAGAGCAAAGATTCTCGACCATGAGCGTGTTATTGACTCAACCACAAATATGTTGAATGAAGGTAGCTTGCTTACTCTCAATAAAAAGTTTGAACCCTGGACTTCGCTTATGCTCACTAAAGTGAGGCAGACTAAGATTCATTCAAAGTAACATAACAGGATTCGATTATGCACCATCTTCCTTTTCTCTCTTCTCAGGATCGGGAGTTTTTCGATAAAAGGTAACATCCTTCCAACTCATGATTGGGTCCACTCCCGTCATAGGGTTCTTTTCACCTTTCCCTCATGGTACTTGTACGCTATCAGTCATTGAGAAATACTTAAGCTGAGAGGGTGGTCCCCCTTTCTCGCATAAAAGTGATCATCATTCAAACATGCTGCATTTTACTGGGAAGGATCGAACCATGGGAACAAATCTACACGGCTATCACCTTCTTTGGCCAGATCTTCCACCCTTTTCACAGGTCCAACGGTTTTTCCATCTACGAATAGTTAAAGTGGATTCTCAAAAGAGAGGATGGATTATGGGAGTGTGTGACTTAAACTATTGATTGGTCCATGCAAATATATTATTTTTCATATTGAAATTCATAAACAAATGTGTCTTTGTTGCAACCGCAGCCCCCTGCGGATCAAGAGGATAGGTTGGTTCCCTTGAGAAGAATCTCTTCTATGATCAGACTTGAATCATGTCATGCATGAATAGGCTTCGTAAGATCTAGTAGAATATGTGATGTGGCATGATCCAGATTATGTTCTATCTATTCCACTTTCATTTATTTCACTTAATTTATAGTAGAGAATGCATTCATTTCCCCTGCATAGACCTCGATCTATGATACTATCAGAGTGAAACAAGGGATCTAAGGAAGAATCGAGACTAGACTTTATTAGTAACAAGTAAATCCTTTGTATGTAAGAAGAATCTCAAAAACAATATTGTGCTTTGGTTTCATGCAATGATTAAAGAGGAAGGAAAAAGTTGTTGTCTTCCCAGAAGGGTGCCCTCACTCTCTTGGCAAAACGCTTCAAAAGAAGAATTGTCTTGCTAAGGCCCCGCCTGCCACCTTTCTTTTCCCATCAACCGGCAGAGATTCAATGTCAGCCTTCATCACCTATCGACGAAGAGATTCATTCCCGAAAGCGAAGCTTCTGGAGGGCGACGCTAGAGGCATTCTGCTGGTAGGAAGGCCAAACAAATCAGTCTTAGAAAGCACATGTCTTTGAAATACGAGTAGATAAAAGCATCCATTAGAGAAAAGGATGGAATGTGATAGGATCTTCGAAGGCATCTATTAATCCACTTATAGGTCTCGGCCATCAAGTGTAGTCTATTAAAAGAGACTACAGGTTTTTCCAAAAAAAAAATTACGTTACAACCACTGAACAAACTTGGTTGATAAACATGGTTTATGTGCCGCTAATATAGTGGCTTGTCAAGCATTTGACAAACTCACACCATCCATTTCAAATGGGATTTGTCCTGTGGACACACAAGCAATCCAACTCATAGGATTTCCTTTTCCTCTTCCCATTCTCTCTTCTGTAGGTTTCTTGGTAATTGGGAGATCTGCGAGAACTCTTACCCATATCTTATCATTTCTTTGAAATTGTCCACTCATAGCATGATGGAATTGTATGATTTTAGCCTGATGCGACAGGAAAGACGACCAGCTTCACAACTTTTGGTGTCATATCTTTCAAAACCAAGTTATGTACCATCTGATTCGTGGCCCCTACTACATGTGCCTTTACGATATTTACTATATTTAGTACATTTTGGATATCGCACGTGCCTTTCTTGAATGACTATATGAGATCCACACTTTGACACCTGAGATTTCGTAACAATAGATACTACATCAGGAGCATAATCGATTTTTTGGTGAAATACATTACAAGATGTTTTTCCATACTTTCTGCATTCTGTTCTAGCTATTTCTATACCTTTTGATCAACCTGAACAACTAATATGAATCCCCTCCACCTCTTTGGGCATTACTAATGGAATATCCTTCACTATTTGACTAAAAATGGAATGAAATGATTTTGTTTTGTTCCTCGATTGAAAAGAGATGTCTTGAGCAATCTGAGAAGCACTTTGATAAACATATTTGATCTTGACCAACTCCATTAAGGTATTAGTGTTTGTTCTATTAGGCAATAAAGGTCGCTTTTTTTGCATATTGATAGGCCCATAGAGTTGTTGCCAAGACATCTCTGACTCCTTGAACGAGGGGATGAAAGAGCATGAACTAATTTCTAAAAGAACTTATCTGAGAAATGAAATTGGTTAGTTGCTTCCTCCCAATATTGGTTCATTGAGATCTCAAATAAAAGCATTTGATCTTACTTCGATCAGAGAAATCCGATAGAATTGGAACAGATGTGATTCGCTCGTCAATCGATTGCTTGTTGATCCCTTGGGTAGAGGGATTGGGGGGGGGGGGGTGGATAAGCCCAAATGTCACTCCATTGATACAACGTATTGAGCGACTGCGATGAAGAGTTTCGATGGTTCTGCAGCCTCCATTGCATTTTTGAGGAATTGGAAGAACTAATAGATTTTTTTGGATTGACCAATTTTTTATACTGAAGATGAAGAGGACCGCGAAGAATGAAGAGAAACCATGCTTTTTCGCTGCTACACACCTTGACTGTTCTTTTCAAAAAAGCTTTCTTGTCTCAAAGCGGCAACATAAAGATTTTCTTTGATTTGTTACTTTGTCGACAACTTCGACCTAAGGACTGACTTTGTAGCTTCAAGGCAAGGTTGGTGAAAATCGAGCAAGGAGAGAAAGTTGTCGTTACCTGAAAAGCGGAAAGTTGGCCCGCAAATGGTGAGGGATGTCCTCTCATATCAACCATCTATTTTTGTTCATCTGGGTGGTGGAAGAGAGCTTGGTTGGCTTTATGGCATAGCATACCAGGCGACTCAATCTTCTCAATTTTGGCAGTGTCCATCGCTCCCTCCGGCAAGCTATGTCGGTTAATGGATTGGGGCAAAAAGGCCAATGCACCCTTGGAGGTTTGTGAATGACCCAGACCCATTGATTTCCCCCCGTTAGCCTCAGGAGCATGCACAGGAATCCCTGACATGGCAGGGGGAGCGGGAAACTAATGAGGAAGATTACCCCGGTAGAGAGGCAAGAGAAAACGATTAAGGCTTGTGTTGATGGAGTCTACTTCATGGCTGGAGAGGAGTAGTTGGGGGCTTATGAAGAGGAATTATTTTTGTATGCCGCTCCCATTTCCCGAGGCTCATCTTCGACGATAGGATGGCAGGCTATCTATCCTTTTGTTTGAGGAAGGCATGCCACACTAAGAACAGTTAATGGATAATCAGTCTTTTCAACTAGAGGGAAAGCTCTATGAAAAAGTAGTTCCATGTCGTTGTTCTTTTGCTGTTTTGCCCACAAAGCACTCGCAAAGCGAAGCTTAACTAAACAAGCACTTTGAAAACCAACTTTTCTTTGTTCAATGCTTGTGCACAGTAAACTCTAGCACATCATAAATACAAATATGCAGAATGTCTATGGATGTTGTGGCTTATGGTCTTGTCTATTCTGTTGTTGACATTGTTGAGTCTGTCTTTTAAATGTGGTATTTTGTCTTTGAGAAAGTCAAATAATATTTTTGGGTAACTTTCTTTTTATGTTCTTCATAATTGCATGACATTGGCTCATTGCTGCAACTATGGGAACCGTATTTTCCTTATTGATTCTTGACATCATCACAAAATGAAACTTGAGGATGCTAGACAATTGTTCTGTCTTGTATCATCATCATTTTAATTTCATGGAGGGTGATCGCCTCAAATTCGAATCCTGGTAATTGTGCAGGAGTTGGAGAGACAACCTTCAGAGATTCCCTTCCTCAGGAACCAGATTCAGATAATGAATCTGCAGTAACACCTCTGGTGAGGCTGCTAGATGGAAGTCGATGTGGAAAAGTCTCAAGAAACATTTTGAGTTTTAAGTGGTACACAATATTATCACATTTATTATATTTTTCCAACTTGATTTTCTCATGTGACACAAAGGAGAGAAATATTTTCATATAGAGTTCTCCTACACATGTAAAATATTCTTTTCTTATGAGATTGTCACTTCCAAACATGCCCTTAGGGCATGTTTGATGGCTTGTCCAGGTTTGGACAAAATGAACAAAAAGAATGGAACAAAACATTGGTTATGTTCATTCTGTAACAATTGTTCTAAGTCCAACGTTTGTTTGGATCATACTCAAATGCTATGTTTCAAATGTCCGTTATTTGATGACAATGTACAGACAACTTGGATAGTCATGAATAATGGGTCAAATTACTTTATTTTGTCCCTTCACTATTTTACATCTTTTAACAAGTTTATTATGGTTTTTTGCCCAAATATAGATCCAATTACACAATTATATCTAAAATCATGAATTTTTGCCCTGAATATGAATTTAGAATTGAAATTTTACACTTAATATGGATCTCAATCTCTCTAGGGATATCATCGCAGTAGCCAATCAAAGAAACCAAATGACGATGTGTAAGCTTGGACAACAACTGAATTTCAGTCTGAAACTCAGTGAGATCTTGCTCCGATATTGGATTTCCTCTTTTGATAGCAACATTGGTGCCATCATCAATCATTCCCTTGTAAACTTTGCCAAAGCCTCCTACACCGAGAAGCAGACCCTCGTCAAACTTGCTGGTCACATCCAATATCTCTTGGAAGGTGAATAAGCACCCCAAGTTTGAATTTGCCAAAAAGATGAAGTTGGCAGTTCCGATCTTCTGAGAAGTAGTTGAAACTTTGCTCATGGTGTGTGAATCTCCATATAATGGCAATGGCAGTCACGAATGAGCATGGTGTCACCTTTTCGATCTCAGAAAGACAAAGCAACAGTAATACAAAGCTATCAGTAAAACTGCCGCCAAGCTGCCCACAATCACTCCAAGAACGATTGTCAACTTCATCTTCTTCGGCTGTGAACCAAAATAAATGTCTCAGACAAAAAGCAGGCCATCCAAACTCCCAGCATCATTGTTGATCTTCATGATCTCTAAACCATTGAGAGTGGCATTGGCATTATCCAAAACAGTCGAATCAGGGCCAATGCTCACATTTATGCGAGTTGATCCAGGAGAGGTATTGGAAACAAAATTAGCATAATATGATCGTCTCAACATATTGGTCTTCTTTGAGGGATCAAGACCAGTTGCCCCATAATCAAATTTGACATACACATTGAAGATGAGCTCATTCAAAGCATTGTTAATGATATCACACAAGTGAAGCTGTATATAATACAAGAAGCCTGGATCAACGGGGAGCAGAGGCGGAGCTGGGGGGGGGGCAGGACTGGGCTACAACCCAGTCCTGCCTCCCGAAACAGTTTAATTTATTTTTTTTAAAGCCCAGCCCTGATTCCATATGAAATAGATTTTTATCCATTTTTTTAGCCCAGTCCTAGCCCAACCCTAATTGCAGCAAATTTTTTTATTTGTCCACATGAAATAGATTTTTATTAATAATTATAGCCATTTTTTATTTTATCTAAAAAAAAAAATCGAGGGCGCTGCCCCCAAACCCCCGACTATCACACCAAAATTTTTTTTTTGCTACACTCGTGTTTGCCCCCCCCCCCCCCCCCCCCCCCCACATGAATCCTAGCTACGCCATTGACGGGGAGAGACCATGTGATGTTGTAGTTGACATTTAAAACATTCACGTCTGTCATTGCTTCAGCAGTGACATATACCCAATTGGGGGCGATCGCCTTGGTGACCATCGTTCCATTGTTAATGGAGGTTGGATCCACATATGCAACCGTCACGGAGTTGTTAGAGAACAGGTAAATCCTATCATTCTCCCAAGTTCTTCCTAATATATCATTGATTGGGGTGATCTTAGGACCTCCCACATTGAGCCTGTAGACAGTCTCCAGAGCCAAATTGGATATACCACTGAAAGGGAAACCAACAGAGACCTGCTCAACCGTATTTTGTTGATCTCTCCGGGGACCAGGGATGCACCGATCTCTCCGGCGACCAACCCAACCGCATTTCGTCAGAGATTTTTCTGCCGGTGAGGAACCAAACCCCGATTAACAAGACAGATCCGACAACGCTAGGGTTGGTGCCGAAGCTTGCAGAAGAAGAATTGTGAGAAGAAGAGGAAGACGAGGAAACGAGGAGAGAAGTTTCTGGCATGCCCGTCGATGCATAATTTTTTTTCTTGGTTCCCTCTATTCCTGTTCTTTTTGTAACAGGGGGAGGTGGATCAACAATTACGGTATATATTGAACACGGCAGACACGCAGAACACCGTCTGTCGCGTCCAATGTTTGTTAAAATCGCCGTTCCCAGCGTGATTTTTGTTCAAATTACGCTGGGAACGGTGCATCAAATGTAACCTTAGGGTATGTTTGATGCGCCGTTCTCAGAGTGATTCAGACGAAAATTATGCTAAGAACAGCGATTTTCTACAAACGATGGATGCGGCGGACGACGTTCCGCGCGTCCGCCGCGTTCTTATTTCTATGTTATTTTAGTTCCACCCTCCCCCCTGTTACAAAAATAACAAGAACGGGTGGAACTTAAAAAAAATGCACGCCGCGCCCGTCAATGCGTCTCTCATTCTCCTCACCTGGAAGAGCTCGTCCGACTGGCCTCTTCGAACTCTCTCTCCCCACCCGATCGATTATCCAAAAGGAAATCAATGAAGGGCAGATTGATCTTCTCGCTACCATGGTCTGTTCCCACCCACCCACCCGGTATTGCCAACTAGTCCTCCTGTTAGCCATTATTTCTGCCTCTGGTATCCCTGCTTTAGAATTCACCTCCACCATCATCTTCATCTGCGGCATAGGAGGATGATCGCCAACAAACCCAGCATTGGAATCGTACTTGTTGCCATCTTCGCCAACAACTCTAGTCTTCTGATCAAAGCCTGCAAAAACAGAAAACGCGCATAAATAAGGGAAACCCACTCAGAAAAACTAGAGAAAACGAGATACCATAATTTGGAAAATAAGGAAAAAAAAGGTTGTGCAAGATGACGAAGAGTCATCTCTTATGTAGGTGATGGTGGACTCACTACATGCGTTGCTTATCTTCATCGAGACGTGTTGCAAATGTGGGTGTTTTGAAGATGCTCACAAAGTATTTGTTGAAATTCTCAAACGAGATGGGGTCTTGAAATTTCATTATTTCAGGTTGTTCACAGTTGGTTAATTTGATGCAGATAAGCTCTTAGAAGACGAAAATCGGTGTCATACATAGTTATCTTTCCATTGGCTTTTCTTTGATGTCTAAAACATGGAGATGATAGAGTCGGCTGTAAAGACATTGTTTGGGTTGGCCCAGGAGTATTCGAGCAGCACAGATTATGGATACGTTATGTTTTATTTGAAGCAAGCAAATGAGATTTGGTTATCGCGGCGTTTGTCCCCTTTTTGCTGAAAATAGCATCAGCATCGGCATCCTTTCACTCATTGTTATTCGCTGGGAATCCAGGCCTGTGCGGCAGCGTCCTCCTTCGACCACGCCCCAGGAGAAGAAGACAGTTGGGCTGCTGGTGTGGATTCTCGCAGTTGGCAATTTGCCAACGGAATGTTCAAGCTGGTCGTCAAGTAATTCCACCCATTATTCATGACTGTTCAAGCTGTTCGCACATCATCATCATCAAACAACGGACATTTGAAACATAGCATCTGAGTACGGTCCAAACAAACGTTGGACTTGAAACAGTTGTCATGGAACCAACAGAACCAATGTTCTGTTTCATCCTTTTTGTTTATTTTGTCCAACCCTGCACAAACCATCAAACATACCCTTAGGGAACACGTAGGCAATTACAACTTGAGCTAGAAGGTGTGCAAGCTCTCTCTTTTAGACAATGGAATAGCTGCAGCAAGTCCGTGAGAAGGCATGGCGTTCAAGGCCTGAGATTCCAACCATCCTACTACTGCTCATTCCAGCAGCAATAGGGTTGTGCAAGAGTGGCAGAAAGGGGGTGAAAGGCTTTGGGAGACTTGACTTTATGGTAAGAGCAAAAGCCTCAACTCTTTTGCTTCTTCAATAAATGCTGGTTCTTGGATAAAGTTTTTAACGACTTTTATAGTCAGATCCTTCTGCATGAAGTCTCATTCCAAGTTTTTTTAATGTTTTTCAAGAGGCTTAAAACATTTTTAAATTTTTAGTTACACGTCATCTGACGATAAAAAAGGGGCCAATTCAAGATCGATTCTATTTTTTCAACTTTTTTTTAAGGAACCGATTCACTGATTTAACAACAGTGCTTAGTGCACGCAGGACGGTGCATGCTGGTCGGAGTTCACGATGACTTGAATTGCCGCTGTTTCCAAAGTTTACTCGGAGGGTTTTGCGGGTTTTGGAAGGAGCCAAACTTGAGCAACGGGAATTATTTGCAGGATAAATTTACAGCTCCTTTCTGAAACCTCACAATTACCTCTTTTCTTTTCTTTTGAATGACTCACAGTTACCCCCTTATCAAACATAGCTCTTAATCTAAAATGCATAAAATTGTGCCAATTCCAAGCGAACCGAAAAAGCAGTTTTCCTTTTCCCTCCCTACGCAAACAGGTAAGGCAATTCTAGAAAAAACGATAAACTGCTAAACTCAAAGAACTGACCATTTGATCTCTCACAGACTGAAGTGACCATGCATATGGCATATGGTGGCGTCCATTTATTCTGGTTTAAACGAAGCAAAAGATTTTACATGTCCTTCATTACTAAATGCTGAATAATTATCAGTCATTTTCTTACATGGCCCATCATCATCTCTCTCTCTCTCTCTCTCTCTCTCTCTCTCTCTCTCTCTCTCTCTCAAAAGTGAAGGCAAACAGAGGGGTTTAAATTTCATAAACATCGAAGTGTAAGTTGCGCCTGCCATTTGCCTGCATAGCAACACATGTTTTGGTCGAACCCAAACCGACAAAATAAACTGCAAATTGTGAAAACCGTGCTTTAAACAGGGAAAACATGGAGCAGACATGCTGTTTCCATGGCCCCCCATACAGCTCATGGGAGACACTTTTCTTGCTTATTTCCAAGGGGACCCCTTCCGTGGAAACAAACATTTTTTATGATGATGATGAGAGGCAATCACAAATGAAAGTTTTTAGAAAAAAAAACTCCTTGTGATAGGAAGAAAAAGCTCAACATTCGTGCTAGCCAGCACAATTGTCAAGCTAGCAAGATGAATGCTAGCCAGCACAATATGCATTCTCAAGCTAGCCAGCACAATTGTCAGAGCCTCCTAGCAAGATGAATGCTAGCCGAAACACATTCAAAGATCTGATTAAAAATATTAAAAGAAAAAAGGGCCAAGAACCATGCGGATACAATGTGGCACATGATGTTGCCACAAAAGGAGAAAGAATGAAACCTTTTTGCAAAGAACATTTTACCAAAAAGCTAGAAAGGATTATCCTACAAGATTATCCCACAATGTAACACCAAGCAGGCTCCATAGTCTTACGACTTGGAAGACTCACTCTATATGGAAGGGCTTGTGGGTGAACCATGGTTGAAGTCCTGTTTGCTTCTGCTTCTCTTCATTGCTTTGAACCTTGATTTCGCTGTAAGGGTCTGAACCGTGTTTATAAAATTTCCTATAGCCATTATAATCAGCAGAGTTCCGCAAACAACAACCTGAACGACAGCATGATGGTTACAAATGCTTTCAAAATCAAATGTCGCACATACCTGCTAAACATAATACAAAGTTTCCTGAAATAAGCATGGAAGAACGCACTTACCTGCCATTCGGAAACAACACCAGCAAACGCAGTCTGAAGCAGTAATATCCCCACATATGCCTCAAAAACCTGAGAACATGAGCTGATATGTCAAGTTTTTATCATATTAAACATCACCAATGATCATAAGACATTGAATTTTGAAAATCCTATCAATATCTTGCGTCAAGACATTGGACAAGACTCCAGAACTTTTTTTTTAACCACATCCAGGATCGGAGACCTGGTCGTGCCTGCCGTGCCTACAGTCACCATCCCAGAAGCATAAAACTGCAGAAGATTGATTTTTTTTGTGCCTAAGCATGAGACACATAAGCTGATCCACTTTTAGAGTTGATTGTGTTTGTAGATTTGCAGTCAGATGATTAGAACAACCAAGTAAATGCCGTGTCATTCTGACTTAGGCTAAGCCAAGTTGGCCACCCAAATGAATTGGATCTCCAGATATACACAGACCTATCCATTTCCATATGCGCAATGTAAAAGCTCAACAAGTAGCAATAAAATGAAAGATGTCATTCTTCATAGAATAGTGCATTCCAATCCAATTACAGGTAATAATAATTTTAATACGCTGCAATTTAGTTTACCTGTAATGTGAAAAGGATAGGATATAAAAGCCACAATTGTCCTTCCACACCAGCAGTTTCTCCCCATACAACATTCATTCTCCTTGACTGCAAACAGAAAATCACCAACACTTTAGTGCAAGAATATGAAAGAGGAGGCACCCTGATGGTGTACAAGCGAAATGATCAAAATGGATTGCATTAGACAATACATGAAAACCATGACTGCAGTGAATCAAAGTAGTGTGCTAAGAACTTAAATCAAGCAGCATAATGCAGTTCTATAAATATGCCAGCAAGTTAAATATCTGTTACACGTAACGTCGAGAATATTTCCGCAAGATGAAGTCATTATGTAACATAAGAACCCCTCCTATATTTTCTCCACTGAAAAGATAGACTGTGCAACCTACATAGCATTCCAAGCAGCAGTTTCAAGAATGAAAAGCTACTGAATTCATGAGGCACACATTGAGAGGCAACGCATAAGCCAAGTGCTAGTCCATGACATCACTGGAAGTGAGGTGCTTCTCAAGCAAGGTAGGCCTTGGAAACAGACTGACATACCAGTCAGCAAATCTTTCATCATAATGACATCCAACCAAAGAGGGTTTTAGACAACTAACCGTTCATCTTGAGCAAAAAAAATTTTGCAACATTTTAGCAATTTTTGCTACTTAAAAATAGTGGGAAAGGCAAATAACACACACATACACAAGCATCCATGCATGCACCCCATTCATCTAGATTTTGCAAATGTTTTTCCCATGCCTAGTTTCATTTCCAGATCACCAACATTGATGAGATTGAATTAGGTGGCAAGTGTGAGAAATGGATTGGCAGCATACAATTTTCACAAAACAAACAACATAGCATGCATGAGAAGGTAGATAGTTTGGACTGGGAAGGAGCATAGAATATCTACGAAAACTAGGACACAAACACAGGAATCAATGTTGGACAAATGTTCCTAATGGACACATTGAAGCTTAAAAAGACCGCTTTACACAACTACATGTGCACATGCATGCACATGTGAACACACACACACACAAGAGAAAGGCATGTTGGAACCCTGAAGTTCAAAGAGAGGGTAAAACACGTTTGAACATAGCCTATGCAGAAAAAGGGTGCCAAACTAGTAATGTTATGGATAGACAAATAAAGTATTAGTATTTCACTCTATAGACTTTGGTTCATGTTTTTTAAAAATATTGTAAGGATATGCTTTCAGTATAAAATCATTAAGAAGCCTCTAATTTGAGAAAGAAATAGCAAAAAACATGTTAGAATGTACAGTAAATCCTAAATCTAAATTTACAAAAAAGACACTTTATGAACTAAAAACTGGAGCATCCAGAAAGTGTCACTGTAGACAACTTTTGGAGACAACTAGATGGTAACAGTGTACATAAATCTCTGAAAACTTAAATCTCATCCAAGAAGTGAGAGTTTCTACATAATAAGCCTGAAAAACAGTATCATTTTCCTGGTCTTTGGCTATATCACTGGCCTTTTAGGATAACCCCTATGGAAACAGAGCCGTATAGTGAGCTTCTGTTGTTCTTTGATGATGCCAAAACACATCCGCCCCCTTCTCAACCAACACACACAGTCAGACAGTATAATAAACATATTTAAATGTAATAAGCTTTAACATTAAGCTCTATGACTGTTCTCACCATGTTATTGTCTGTAAGCTGGACAAATTTATAACACTTGCTTCAATCAAAAGCAACTGGCTGCTCCAAAATGACTAATATCAGAAATTTTCATACTAAGCACTTGATGAAGCTGCACAGAATTGCAGTAATACCGCAATATGGCTTCCTCTTATAATCATATCATCAATATTTATAAACCCAAACCTGATTCTGTATATGAATAGATAATAACATAACATGATTCCAAGACCAAATAGTCGCTATGGCTGTCAAAGTCATAATATTAATGGATCACCTGGCCCAACATGAATAGAAAATCACAGCTAAGATGTATAGACCCTGATGGGCACCAGACAGATTCACCATGCATTCCAAAGATATATCATAGTTATGGCACCTTAGGGACATCTTATGTTCAGGAAGGATGAAGGGACTTGGGCATGTTGAAGGGACTTGGGCATGTTGAAGGGACTTGGGCATGTTCGGCAACCATAACTAAGAGGTTAATTATCTCCAGAAACGATGTGACTATCACCATGTTTTACTCCAAGAAAAGATCTAGTGCAAGAAATTCCTCAATATTGCCTGGCATGTTCTGCAACCATGACATAGAGGTCAATCATCGCCACTATCAAAGAGACTATCACCACATTTTCCTTCTACATAAGATCTAGTACAATAGACACAAAAGCTCCACACACTTGGTTAGGTGGGTTTTGAAGGGCATTGAGAGTTCAATATCCAGGGTGCATGTCCCTTGCCGCAAGGCCAAAGAGATAGGGAGACCAACCTGGTTGGCAAGGGGGACATACTCCAGGTTTTACACCCATGAGGTCGTTTGGTGAAAGGAAAGTTGAGACCGCAAATCCTTCCCCAACCACCCTGCATGGTTGGTTCCATTCATTATCCAAAAAAAAAAATCTAGTACAAGAAATCCCCCTTTTAAAACTTATGGAGGTTTCTTTTTTATTATACCAAATGACCAGACCCTTTAGACCATTGAAAAAGCATCCTGAGGGCCATACATCAAAAGATGGAATGTCCATTGATGTATTTTCCCCACAGAGATCTACGACTTCAAAGTTCGGCACAAAGAACATCTTAAAAATTTAGCCACTTTCTATCAGCAACGATGATGGAATGGGTTTTAAACACAATTGTGCATGAAAATGTAATAAGGGCATGTTAGCAACACCCTATGAAAGTGGGATTTTTTCAACCTGTGATTACAAATCACAATCATAGAACTCTCACAGGGCAATGCAAACATGTGAAAGTAGAACCCGTGATTATGATTGTCACCTATTATTAGGTACCCCTTCTAAACTGTTAAAGTTGGTCACATGTGTGAACCTGTGACCGGCCTTCACAAGCTGAGGAATTACAGCTGTGACCAAAACAAATGCACACTAAATTTTTTTCCTTCTTTCAAAATTATTAATTTTCCTTCTTTCAAAACGATGTAGTAAAATCATGGAAACTTAAGCTAATTGAACAGTGATGATAGACATACTGATGAGTATCATTTTTACACTATAATTACAGGAACATTATCTATACAAAAGCATGAAGAGTAATTAGAAAACTGTTATCGAAAAATAGTGTCATAAAGAGGCAGAAATAAGTCATTAAAATGTATATCAGGAGAGAACTACCTTTCCCAATGCAATACGAGTGTACAACCTTTGACGTTGATATCTGTTCTGAAGAAGCATTGCAACACCTTGCATCATAGCCCATGCCAAAAAGAGCTGAACTCCTCTCTGCATCATTCATTTGGAAAAAATGGTTGGAATCAACCAAATAATGAGTAATTAGGGTACAATAGAAGCAGTGTCAACCTGCTTATGGGCACAATCAGGTACTCCTTTTATCTCCCATGTGAGACTGATCAGAGCCGTTCCCATAGCACAGTAGTGATGGCATATCCACCTATCCAGGATGAACAAAAGCAGATGTTAGTATAATAGTGTAGGTATGGATTATTATGTGATTTTAGTAGTTTGACAGAGCTAATTTTTCAAACAAGCATGCATGAAAAATTAGCTTAATGTTTGTTTAGAAAATTAGATGAATTTGTGTGCATTATATGATGATGTTGAGGAATTTGATTGTTAGTGATTTTGTAACTTAAATTTTCATTGAATGTTCATATTTTATTTGTTAGATATTTGGATAGATCAAGTTGTTGCATTAATGTTACTTTTACATGTTATTCTCATATTTTTGGTATTTATTAGAGATTAGTATTTCTTATTGGTTGTTTCTTCATCAATAAAGCATTTCTTTTATTTATTTGTATTTTTAGATTTTTTTAAAGTTCTAATATTTTTTTTAAATATATTTTTGATGCTTACACTTTATGCCTAGAGGCTTATGCCTCACTTCATTTTTGGTGGAAGTCAACTCGGTGATGCATTTCTGCAACCAGTATTATATCTTATTGCTTTTTTAGTTGTGCAATATGCAACACTACAAACATGTAAATCTTTCAACAGTCCTACAGAAACATCCTTTTAATTATAAAGAGGATTTATCTCACATAATATTCCACTTGCTTATGACCACCTCATCTAACTATGTTTAATATCCTTATGCCTTTTTTTCTTTAAAGATAGGCTTAATACCCATATACTTGGCCCAGTTTTGGATAACACATTTATTCTTATGTATATGAACAAAAATACCCTTTTCCACCCATTGCACCCTTCTTTTGTGGACAAATAATTGTTTTATTAACCATTTTATCACTCTCACCAACTGGGTTCCAAAACTTGATAGGAATACCATCTGGACCTGATGATTTGTTTTTCTTTATATTCTTTAACATTATTTCTACTTCTTGATCACTAATAAACTTCTTAAGATACATACTTTCATAAACTTTCTAGGAACTTTGTTAGAAGATTATCTAGAGAAAACCTGAATGAGGATTGAATTTTGTCTGTAGAAAAACTAAAGATACAAGAATTGCCAGTTATGTTGTCTCCATATTTATCAAATCTCTACAATGAGTATAAAACTAATATAGATCAACTTGAATGACAAAGTCATGGCAAGTAATCTACTATAAAACCCAACATACAGTCTCGTGGCATCATCAGCCTTAGGCTGAATAATGGGAAAAGAAATACTTTCACCAAACCTTAAGAACCAGAATTTGCAAAAAGAATTAAATTGCATCACACGTTCATGCTCCAAAAGAAACTTGGCAAGCCACTTGAAGCAAAGATCAGACCAAAAAAAGGTCATTTACCAAGGACGAATATCACTCCCATTTACTCTTAATATGTTCTCCCTCAAGGCCAAACTCGTATATAGAAATAGCAGCCAGACCTGAAAAAAAGAGAAATTTTCTCATGCTTTGATTCGATAAGTTGAACACTACATTCCTAGTAGAAGATGTAAATTGTTTTTCAAGTATCTGACAAGGAACAGGTAAATACTTGGTATAGTTGAACTGGAAGTGCAGGAAAGCATCCATCCCAGATCCAATTCCTTAAAAACAGGAGTGCACATGGAAATATCATAAATAAAACAGCTGTGCGGTCCTGCCAGCAATAATTAGTAGAGACATCAAAACAAGCAAAGAAAAAGATGATTTATCATTGCATTATGTATATATGCTACGTGCAAACTCGAATAAAAAACTAATTCATCAAATGATAAATGAATAACAAAATAACAGGAAAAGGAATGGATACAAAACATAAAATGGTTAAGCGGCAGCAAAAATGTATCTGTTAGTGAAGAAAATAAGATGGAAGTGAGAATGCAGAGAAGAAAATGCATCAGCTGCCAAGAAGCAAAGGCCAGAACTTATGGATTAAACCATTATTCTATTCTTTGCAATGCCCTTAATAATGATTTATGATTATGCTATTAGGCTCAACATTAAGTATAAACAACCATATTATAAATCAAATTACAAAACTAGATGCCATTCTTAACAGCACCTCAACACTGTGCATGGATATGACCATGGACATTTTCTTCTTAAGCTGATCATGCCAAAGGAATTCTGTGAACAAATCTGCAATTTGATGCTTGCTGCTAACAAATTAAGGTCAAATTCAGCGTCTTCAATTTTCTTCCAAGCAAAATCAACATGCTTATTCGTCACTCTTTTGACTAGATTCCAAAGAATTTTCACAATGCTCTTGTTTTCACAACATAAAAATGGGTTCATCTGTTTTCTGAAATAAGCAGTCACCAAACGGTGAGTTGATTAGGCTTAAGAATCAGCAGCTGCCAGAGCTTGGTAATCAGGCCCTATACTTCATTCAGACATTAGCATGCCTTTTATTGGAATATGGTAACAGTTGATTTCAAAGATATACTTGTAACTCATTATGCGCCTACACCTATGTCACTTGAAGACTGATACAAGTGCAGTGTTGTCAGACATGAAACCAGCTAGGTGCTTTTCTGGGAGGGAAGTGTAAGAGTTATTAATGGGTGAAAGCAATGTAGTAAGTATCGTATTGTACTGTACGATATGGTACTATATGTATCGTTGCTATGTAGAATATCAATATGATACACACGTGTATCACGCCATATTGTAGATACAAGGCCGACACACTTAAAAAATGGCCGAATCATAATTTTTTAGTTTGGGTTTTAAAGACCTCTTGAGGGCCGACTCCCTCATTTGTGTAGAAGCCACCAGAGAGGTATCCACGCAACCTAAGACTTGTGAGGGCGATTTGGGAGCTGATCTGTGCACAAGGGAGAGGGTTTTGGAGGTGTATTAAAGAGTGCATTTCCATTTTTTTCACTCAAGAAAATGAGTTAAGGTAAAAAAACCTTATTTTGTAATTGTTATTGAGCTCGCATTAAGTGATCTGGAATGGCAATGAGGCACTCAAGTAATGAGTGAAAACAAATTGAAAATCGAGTGCAACTATTGTCATACTGTGTTTTCAGGTAGTATCTCTCGGTTGAAGCATCATTTAGCCGAGACACATCTTAATGTTGCAGCCTACACATCAAAAAATTTGTCGAATGTCGTGAAATGACAATGACATCAATTACTCACTGGTCTGAGAGAAAAAAAGACAAGAAAAAGAGATGAATGAGGCAGAAATAGGGTATGTGCAGCCCTGAGAAGACAAAGATAGGCTCCATACTTTTGATCCTACAGCCCCCATCATAGCATCAGAAGTAGAAAGTTCTACAGCGAAGGAAAAATGTATGGATGGTGCTAGTAGTAATAGTGTCACGGGCACAAAAAAAAGAAGAGGAAGAGATAAAGGAGTAGGAGAAAGTTTTTCGAGAGGAGATAGAGCTAGAAGCTCTATTAGAAGTTTTTTCCCTCTTAAGACTGCCCCTAGGGCACAACCCAACATTCATACTACAATGACTCCTCAATATTTAGTCGAGCAAGTGAATATTGTGGTTGGGAGATAGTTCTATAATGCTTGCATTCCTTTTAATACGGCAAATTCTTTTCATTTTCAGGTCATGGCAAATGTCATAGAGCCTGGATATAAAATGCCTTCATATCATGCTTTTAGAGAAAACAATTTAGATACTAATATGAATGAAGTGAAGGCATATTGTAATGAGATGAGGCAATCATGGAGAGAAACTGAGTATAGCATCATGGACAGACAGAAAATCAAGGACTTTAATAAACTTCTTTGTCTATTGCCCCAAATGAACTATATTTTTGAGGTCAATTGATCTGTCAGATATGCCTAAGACAGCAGATGTATTGCTCAGGGTATTTGATTAGGTTATGGAAGAGGTTTAACCTCAAAATATTGTTCAATTCATTATTGATAATACAACAAATTATAGAGCCACAGGTAAAGAATTGACAAAAAGTTATAAGTTATTCTTTTGGATCTTGTGTGTTGTTCATTGCATAGACCTCATGCTTAAGGACATAAGCAGCATGGATGAGATAAAGTACACAGTTGAATGTTGCCAAGAAGTTACTAAACTTATTTACAATCATACATGAATTTCGAACTTGATAAGAAAGTAGACTAGTGGTGTTGCATTGATTCGTAGTGCAGTTACTAGATTTGCAAAGAATTTTTTGGCAGTGCAAAGCCTAGTAAAGAATAAAAGTACACTAAAAAAATGTTTTCATCAGATAAGTGGAATGCATATCGCCATGCACAAAAAAGAAAGCCAAGAGAAATTGTAGATATTGTATTCAGAAGAGAATTATGGGATTTATGCAAGAAGTTGAGAATCACTATACCTTTGGTGAAGGTCCTTCGATTGGTTGACACTAAAGACATACTAGCTATGGGTTATCTCTATAAAGCCATGAATAAGGCAAAAGAGGCTATTAAAGATAATTTGAATGAGAAGAAAAATTTGTACATCTCTATATGGAACATCATTGATCATAGGTGGACTTGGTAACTGTTAAAATTTATATACTCATATATATATATATATGAATCATACCCGACTAAGAGTATTTCTGTAATTCTGCCCAATAGGGGTATTTTAGTCTTTTCCATGCTTTTCTTCTTTTTCCTTTATTATTTGTATTTTTCTTTTTTGTTTTCTTATTGTATATGCATTAAATGCATGTTGCATTGGGGGGGGAGGGGGGGGGCAACGACTCCTTGTTGGGGCCCCCAATGCCCACTCCTTCTATCTTTTCTCTCTCTCTTGTCTATAAATAAATGGGTAGACCCCTTTGCATTGTAAGGCTTCTTGAAGCCCATTTCTTGCTTCTATAACATTTTTATATTTGCAAGCCATTGTTGGCTTTTGTGTATGTCCATTGTGGACTTGATCTTTGCATTCTATGTGTGAATATCCATTACAGGACATTGGGTTTATTTTCATGTATTTCATTACATGGTATCAGAGCAAGGTTTATGCTCTTGATTTTTGCTATAGCTAGTTGATTAGTTATAGTTTGCATATTATATTTTTTTTCTTTGTTTGTCATCCTTTCTTGAGTCATTATGGAAGGAGAACAAAAGATCGATCTCTCTTTCAAACTTAATGGTACCAGCTAAATGATGTGGGTCGCCGCCATGAAGAACAACCTCAAGGGTAAGAAGCTTTGGGGATATGTTATGGGCACTATTCCGCAACCACAACTCCAACTTACAAAGATGGACGGTGATCAAGAAAAAACACTTGAAGGAAATGCTCGCATGAAGGCCATTGAAGATCACTAATCTAAAGTCGAAGATTGGGAAAGCAAACATGCAAAGATTCTTGCATGGTTCATGAACAATGTGGAGCTCAAAATTTGCGCCAACATTCCAAAATTTTGAATGGCAAATGAAGCATGGTTCTTTATGAAAGGTATGTATACTCAAAAGGACCTTGCTAGACAATTCTTCCTCCAAGAAAAAATTCATACCATTAAGCAAGGGAAAATGGGTGTAAGAGATTACTTCAGCACCCTTGGACCCTTATGGGATGAGCTATCTCTACTAGAACCAAAATGGGTTTCTAGTGAAGATGTTGAACTGCGGAGAGAACAAATGAAAAAAGTGTTCTTTTTTCATTTTTTACATGGGATTAGGCCTGAATATGAACAAGTTAGATCTTCTCTACTTAATAGATCTAAGCCTCTTCCGTTGAAAGAGGTCGTAGCCGAGATATGCCAAGAAGAAACTCGTATTTGCATGATTAAAAGAGGAGATGAAGTTTTGGCCGTGTCTAAACCCAACAATCATATGAAAGCTTACAAGCCTCCACACTTTGAAAGGCAAAATAACTATAATGGCAACTATAGAAAAGTCATTTGCCATCATTGCCAAGAACCGGGTCATATAAGACCTAATTGCCCTAAGCTAAATGAAGCTCCCAAAAGTAAGGTTGATTCCGTTGAAGAAACTACTCAAAAGAAGGAGCCCATGAAAGGAAAGGATTCCTTCTCTCTTACTCAACTATCGGAAGCACTTCAAATTCTACTCAAATCACCATCAACTTCGGGTGCCACCATCACTTCCTCTTCTCCTCCAGGTATGTCCTCTTGGATCCTTGATTCCAGAGCATCCTTTCATATGACACCTCTTGAGAATGGGCTATCCAACTTATGTAAAAACTCAAAAACCACTTACGTTTCAACCGCCGATGGTACATCTTTACAAGTCAAAAGTTTTGGAATGTTAAGTTTTCAAAGATTTCTTTGTACCAAATGTGAGGGTGGTACATCAACTTAATTTAAACCTTCTCTCTGTTTCTCAATTATGTGATCATGGATGTGAAATCTCCTTCTCAACTAAGGGTTGCTCCATTCAGGATCTCTGGTCCGGGAAGCAGATTGGGCAAGGCCATAGGAGGGGAGATCTCTATTACATGAGCAACTTGAAAATTCCAACCAACTCTTTTTGTAACCATGTCCAAGATAAAAATATTGAAACTTGACACCAAAGACTTGGACATCCAAGTTTCTCAAAAATGTACTCCTTTCCTTTTGGAAATAAATTTTGTAATGAGAAACATTTTGTTTGCAAGAGTGGCATTTTTGGAAAAATGAAATCTACTCATTTTCCAAATAGAACCTTTGTGTCCAAGAGGTCATTTGAGTTAGTTCATTCGGACGTTTGAGGCCCTTCTCCGGTCATATCGAAAGGAGGATACTCTTATTATGTTACATTCATTGATGACTACACTAGATATGTGGATTTATTTTCTCAACCTAAAATCCGATGTCTTTGTCTTTTTTAAGAAATTTCATATGATAGTTAAAAAATAAATTTTAAGTAATAACTCTACTCTTAGATCCGATTCGATTGGAGAGTACCTATCAAATGAATTTCAAAATTATTTAGAATCAAATGGAATTCGTCATCAAAAATCTTGTCCTAGAACTCCTCAACAAAATGGTCTAGCCGAAAGAAAGTATAGACACATTTTGGAAACCATTAGGACACTTCTTATTTCCAAAGAAGTTCCAAAAAGCTATTGGGTCGAAGCCGCTTTAACATCAACTTACTTGATAAATAGAATGATATCTTCATCCTTACAAAATACATCTCCATATGAAAAACTATTTAAAAGAATACCAGATTTTAATAGATTAAGAATTTTTGGGTGCAAATGCTTTGTTCTTTCACATAAAAGAGATAAATTATCCCCTAAAGCTATTTAATGTGTTTTCTTAGGATATGGAGAAAATAAAAAAGGTTTTAAATGCTTCGACCTCAAAAGCAACAAACTATATGTTTCTAAAGATGGAACCTTCCTAGAAAATGAAAATGGTTTTGAGAAAACAAAAGATATTGATGAAAGTGAATATGTTTTCTTGTTTGATCTTCCTCAAGAAGAGGTGACTCCTCAAGAAGAGGTAATTTCTAATGAGTTATTGAATGACCAAGAGGATATTCTTCTTAACAATGTTGAAAATGAAAGTAATATCATTGAAAGTAGACCAATTCAAACCTACGTTAGGCATAGTCAACAAGTTCCCATAAGTGCCTTAGAAAAATACTCTCAAGGTTTAACATAGAAGAAACCTCTTTAAGAAGATCTGGTCGAATCTCTAATCCTCCTAATAGGTTTGTTTCCTATGAGTCTCTAACACCAAAATATAGGGTGTGTCTAATTGCATTACACTCTTTTCATGAACCATCTCATTATAATGAAGCCAAAAATATTCTCCAGTGGGTTGAAGTCATGAACTTAGAATTTAATGCCCCTGAAAAGGCAAAAACTTAGGAAATAACCTCATTACCCACTGGAAAGAAATCTATTGGATGTAGATGGGTCTTCAAAATCAAAACTAAAAGTGATGGGTCATCAGAACGCAATAAAGCACGGTTGGTAGCCAAAAGATACGCCCAAGAATTGTAATACCCGTGAATTTTATCCGATAAATAAACTTGAAATTTATGTTCTTGAACTGAATATCAGATATTT